>NC_090444.1:1682570533-1682880807 GCF_031143425.1 Pleurodeles waltl | reverse complement strand
CTGTCCTGTAGACAATATGATGCTCTAGTGGCAGACCTTACCCAAAATGCCTTAATCCATTGACTAGAGTAGGACTGGGTACTGAGATACATCCCAAAAGAACTCCATATGTGCATTTTGCATCAATGTCAATGTGTGTCTTTTTTATTTTAATGTATCAATTTTATTTGAATGCAAACATCAAACTAAATTCCATCAGAAGTACAGTATAGCAATCACCATGGGAGTAAAATAGTACAGCCCATGATAGTGGTTGATAATAGTCCATGTGCTTCAAGAGAACATAAGAAATAGATAATAATAGCGAAACGTGAAACATAAGCCTGGAATGTCTTATAAGTCAGAGTAGGTATATGTGGTGAAAATCGTGGTGGGTCTATCTGGGCTTATGTGGGGGGTGTCTTGGAACAAACACAAGTTTGCAACTCATTAGCTGGACGTCAGTGAGTGATCACCTTGGTATTTTGGTGAGGAGGTGCGTCTGTAACATGGTGTGGTCAGCACGCCTCCAAGTTCATTGTGTATGCTCTATCTGGTACGTGCATTAGCAGGTAGTATCACAAAGTGCTCCATATTACTCTTGTCCTGGATCGTATTGGTAGTCTCTCGGCATGTAGGTCAAGTTGTTCATTACAGAATAAATGATAAGTGAGCCATTCTTTAAACTTGGGCTCCCTCCACCTACCCCATCAAAAAGCAATTTGTCTCTTTGCCAGCAGTAGTGCGAGCGCTACAAATCTTCTATAGAATGATTCAATGTGATCCATGTATCTGAATAGTGCAAGGAGGGGAGGAGTGTGAGGCTATTATCAGTCATTTCACACAGCGCAGTTTCCATTACATCCCACTATCGTCGAACATGCGTGCACACCCAGGATAGATGTAAGAAGTCTCCTCCTTCCATATTACTTCATTTGCTTCTGTCATCAGGGCTCAGTCCACACTCTGCAGTTGCTTAGGGGTGCAATTTATTGTATGAAGAAATGTATAGTGTACAATAAGCAGCTGACTGCTTTGGGATATATTCCAGGTTTGTGTGCAGCAGGCCTTCCAAATATCAACAGTAATGTTCAAATCTATTTCCACCTGCCAGCTGGCTCGCGCACATACAGTATTGGTCACTAGCTCTAATTGTGATGCAGTATACAGAGGGGAGAGTAAGGGCTTGATTACGGACCTGGAGGTACAATGACCGCCAGGTTAGAAGTGGTGGTTGGACCACCGCCAATGTGGCAATCTGAGTGGGGAAAAGGCTGGTGGAGAACAAGTTCAAGTGGCCCCACGGGAGCCTCTGCACTGGCCATGCACTTGGCATGGGCAGTGCAGGGCTCCCCTGGCGAGCACCCTTGCAATGTTCATTGTCTGCTCACAGAGAGTGTTGGTCTTTTCAGGCCTAAGGAGTTTACCCTTCAGAAGCCACATATGTGTGCAGTGTTTCATTGTGGTCACATCACAGTACATGTTGCTGGAGCATGCGCTACCTGATGTGAGTAGGTTTGCTTAGTCATTCTAGGCCTTAAGCAGGGTAGTGGGTCAATCTGCAGATGGATAATACATCTGTAGTCATGTCTCTATGCCTATTGGCGTGTGTGCCTTACATTTTTAGCTTGGTGTTTCTGACATGTGTGTCGATCAGGTGGGCTGTGCGTCGAAGTTCTGGTACCAACTCTGGTGCTGTGTCAATCTCCACTCAGGGAGCCCGGCTGCGTCATTCCGGTTTGGCAATGCAGTGATTTTTTTTTCACCGCTGAGCAGATTGTGCGTTAATTCCGGCAGGCTGTGCATCGATTTTTGCCGCAAAAGGAGATTCTTTGCAGAGATTAAGGGGGTCATTACAACCCTAGCGGACGGTGTTGAAGCAGCAGTAAGACCGCAAACAGGCCGGCTGAAAATAAAGGGAATTATGACCGTGGCGGAAACCGCCAACAAAGACAGCCACTTTAACACTCCGACCGCCACGGCGGTACAGACAAGCAGAGCGGCGGTCACCGCCAACAGACAGGCGGGAGACAAACTACTGCCAACAGTATCACAGCCTACCAATCCGCCACCTTTTCCGGGGCGGATTCACCGTGGATAAAAACATGGCGGAAACAGCCATTTCAAAGGGAAAACGCTCACCTCAAACACTCCACAAGGAAGGAGGGCACCATGGAGCCGGAACTCCAAATACTCCCTGCGATAGTCTTCCTGCTCCTGTACGATCATCATCAACGCCGGCGCCGAAGAAAACGGTGAGTACTGCACCTACGACATACAGGAGGGGGGAGGCAAAAGTCAGGGACACACACAAGCAACACCTCCACCCCCACCCCGACCCTCACCCACTACAACACACACACCAATGCATATCCAAACATCACAGTAACAACCACCAACCCCCCCAGAAGAATGCAAAGACAAAAGGAAATGAGTGCAACCATTGTAATGTATAAAAATACAGTAAGCTAATATATACAGATATATATACACATTCAACAAAATATACATCACAATTAGTAGTGCAGGTATGCACCATTCAATGTCCGTAGACCACTGGCCCCAAAATATACCTGAGCAAAATGGAGAGAACACTGCTGGGGCATCAGATCGAAATACAACAGGCACCTCAGGGGGAAGGGGAGGGGGGGCACCCCAGTCGGATGACAGCACCACGCCAGATCCCCGAGGGGGCTCCATGCCCATTGATGTATCCTGGGGAGTGCAAAGCCACAGTCTCTCAAGTCTCTACAGTGGGTGGGTTGCCCACTGCTTTATCCTGGGGAGTGCAAGGCCACAGTCTCACAAGTCTTTTCAGTGGGTGGTTTGCCCACTGTACCATCCTGGGGAGTGCAAAGCCACAGTCTCACAAGCCTTTTCAGTGGGTGGTTTGCCCACTGCTTTATCCTGGGAGTGCAAAGCCACAGTCTCACAAGTCTTTTCAGTGGGTGGTTTGCCCACTGTACCATCCTGGGGAGTGCAAAGCCACAGTCTCACAAGTCTTTTCAGTGGGTGGTTTGCCCACTGCTTTATCCTGGGGAGTGCCAAGCCACAGTCTCTCAAGTGGATGACAGTCTCCACTGGTTCTGGAGGGGGACAGGTGCCCAGAGTGCTTCATCCTGTTAAGGACTGAGGTAGTGGATGCTGTTCTCCACTGGTTCTGGAGGGGGACTGGTGCCCAGAGTGTTTCATCCTGTTAAGGACTGAGGTAGTGGATGCTGTTCTCCACTGGTTCTGGAGGGGGACTGGTGCCCAGAGTGCTTCATCCTGTTAAGGACAGAGGTAGTGGATGCTGTTCTCCACTGGTTCTGGAGGGGGACTGGTGCCCAGAGTGCATCACTCTCCCCGTGACGGTCCCAGTTCCGTCACTGCCCCTGCCGCACATGGGCTACCGGTGCTTGATTTGGCGGTGCTTGCCCTGTTCAGCGGTGCTTGCCATGGCGGTCTTTGCCCTGTTCAGCGGTGCTTGACTTTGCAGTTTCTGACCTGTTCAGCGGTGCTTGCCATGGCGGTCTTTGCCCTGTTCAGCAGTGCTTGCCCTGTTCAGCGGTGCTTGACTTTGCAGTTTCTGACCTGTTCAGTGGTGCTTGCCATGGCGGTCTTTGCCCTGTTCAGCGGTGCTTGCCCTGTTCAGCGGTGCTTGCCATGGCGGTCTTTGCCCTGTTCAGCGGTGCTTGACTTTGCAGTTTCTGACCTGTTCAGCGGTGCTTGCCACAGCGGTCTTTGCCCTGTTCAGCGGTGCTTGCCCTGTTCAGCGGTGCTTAACTGTGCTGTCTCTGACCTGTGCAGTGGTGTTTGCTGTGCAGTGGTGTTTGCCATGGCGGTCCCTCGTTGCCCAGCGGGGTGTGGCTGCCGGGGCCCTCCTGGGCACTAACTCTGGCGGTGGTCTCCTGACCAGTGACGATGGGACTGCCCTCCTGGGCACTGACTCTGGCGGTGGTCTCCTGGCCAGTGACGATGGCACTGCCCTCCTGGGCACTGACTCTGGCGGTGGTGTCCTGGCCAGTGACGATCGGGCTGGCGGAGGCCTCCTGGGCAGCGGGGATGATGGCGGCCTTCTGCGCTGTGCTGCTCTTCCCAGACTTTGGCGCTTTCTTCTGCCCCTTCCCCACCTTGGGAGGAGTCACAGCTGAGTCAACACTCCCCCCTGGACCCTTGTGAGCGGCTTTGCCGACTGGAGTCTTCCCCCATCCCGTCGGGCACTGTCCAACTTCTGATGCTTCACAGGGGGGGGGACTGGCTGTGCTTTGGCTCCGTGGCACACTGGCTGCCCTGGTGCCCGGTGCACTCCACATACCTCTAACAGGCACCACTGGTACCGGAGATTTTTTGGCTGAGGTGGTAGTACGGGACCTATGAATTGGAGAGGGGGGGTGGTGGGAAAGAGGTCAACGTTGCTCAAGAAAAGTTTCTGATGAAAACTGGGACGGGTAGCTGGAGGGGGTCTGGGAGTGGAGGAAGAGGAGGTGGTTGTAGGAGGTGTAACTTTTGATGATTTGGGTGCAGGTGCATGTTCTGGAGGCTGTCGTGAGGTGGATGGAGGGTAGGTTGCTCCCCCTGCCGCTGCAGCTCCACCAGCCCAGGCTCCTGAAACCTCCAAGCAAGTCCTGTGAAAATACAGTACCACCCCCCGCCCAGCCCCTCGCCCTACCCCGCGCTACTCACCTCCTCTCCTGCTTCTTTCTTCATCTTTGATCTTCTTCTGTGCTCTTCATCTGTATTCTTCATCTGTGTTCTTCTTTTCTTCCCTGCACCCCGTCCTGCGTGTTCTTTCTTCTGTCTTCATCTGTGTTCTTCTTCTGTATACTTCATCTGTGTTTCTTCCTTTTCTTCTGCACCTCCACCTGCGTGTGCTTTCTTCTTCTTTGTCCTTCTTCTGTGTTCTTCATCTGTACTCTTCTTCTTTGTACTTCATCTGTGTTCTTCTTCTGTGTACTTTGTATCCTCTGCTTCTCAGGGCTCTCCTCTTCTGCCGGACTCCTCTTCCTTGACTCTTCTCTCCTCCTCTTCTTTACCCTTCCTCTTGGATCTTCTCTACTCTGTTCTTCTGCTCTGGACTCCTCGCTCCTCTTCTTCTTTACCTTCTCCCTGGCTCTTCTCTCTTCTCTCTTCTGCTCCTCTTCTTCTTTACCTTCTTCTGGGCTCTTCTCTCTTCTGTTCTTCTGCTCCTCTTCTTCTTTACCTTCTCCCTGGCTCTTCTCTCTTCTCTCGTCTGCTCTTCTGCTCCTGACTCTTCTCTCTGACCTTCCTCACTCCCCTCCACCTCTGTAACCCTCCCTCCCCCATCTTCCTATCTTTTCTTCCTAACTCCCCGCCACCTTTAACCCCCCTCCCCTATCTTTTCTCCCCTCTACCTGACCCCCCCACCCTGCGCTTTCCCGCCGCCACCTCCTGCTCGCCCCACCCCCCCTGCTCCCATTCGTCTCCCCACTCCCGCCCCCCACCCCCAGCTGACCCCTCCTCCCTATTATGGCGGCCGCGCCAAAGGCAAGCCCGTCTGCGCCCGTCCGTGCCTGGACCGTGCCCAGCGCCACGACCCCTGGCCACCAGCACTCCCAAACCCCACAACACCGCTACGACCCCACCACCCTCCACGCCCTCAACCCGGGACACTCCAGTACCTGCTTCCAAGCCAACCCGAAACGTACCCACGGACCCTTCGTATGTCACACCTGCAAACTCACCTTCAACCGCGTAAACACCACGCCTGCCAGCCCACGCGCTAACAACCACCTCAAATGCATCCTGATCAACGCACGCTCGGTCCACAAGCACGCCGTTGAACTTTGGGACCTCCTGGACTCCACCGCACCGGACGTTGCCTTCATCACTGAGACCTGGATGAACGCCTCCGCGGCCCCCGACATCGCCATAGCCATCCCCGAAGGCTACAAGATTTCCAGGAAAGACTGCACCAACCAAGTAGGAGGAGGAATCGCCATCGTCTTCAAGGGCTCCATCAATGTCACCACCTCCACCGAAGACACCCCCCTCGCCGCCGAACACCTGCACTTCCAGATCCACACAGACCCCAGGACCACCCTCAGAGGAACTCTCATCTACCAACCCCCTGGACCCCGCGCCCTCTTCAGCGACTCTATCTCCGACTTCATCTCCCTGCACGCCCTTGCCTCGCCGGACTACATCCTCCTCGGGGACCTCAACTTCCACCTGGAACAGAACAACGACCCCAACACCACCACCCTGCTCGTCAACCTCGCCAACCTCGGCCTCAAGCAACTGGTGAACACCCCCACCCACATCGCCGGACACACGCTCGACCCCATCTTCTACGCCAGCAACCACATATCCTTCAGCCACTCCTCCGCTATACACTGGACCGACCACAGATGTGTCCACTTCACCTTCCGACGCGAGACTCGCCACCTCCGCACACAACCCATCCCACGTCGACAGTGGAACAAAATCCCCGAAGAACAGCTTCTCTCCACTCTCAACGACAACCAACCCACCTTCCCCTCCGACCCCAACGACGCAGCCCTCAGCCTCACGAATTGGATCACCAACTGCGCAGACAACCTCGCTCCCCTCAGACGCCTCCCAAGACAGACCAACACCAAAAAACCTCTCTGGTTCACCGACACCCTTAAGGAATCAAAGAAAACCTGCCGCACCCTTGAGAAAGCCTGGCACAAGGACCACACCGCAGAGAACATGACTGCCCTCAAGAACGCTACCCGCGAACACCACCAACTGATCCTCGCCGCCAAAAGAAATTTCTTCACAGACAGACTGGACAAAAACAGCCACAACAGCAGAGAACTCTTCAACGTCTTAAAAGAGCTCTCCAACCCTAACGCCAACGCCATCACGCCCTCACAAGACCTCTGCAACTCCCTCGCCACCTTCTTCCATCGTAAGATCACCGACCTACACGACAGCTTCGGACACCAGACCCAGCCAACCACCACAGAACCTACAACCCCAGCCATCACCCTCAACGCCTGGACTCACATCAACACGGAAGAGACCAAAGCCACCATGAACTCCATCCACTCCGGTGCCCCCTCGGACCCCTGCCCACACTTCATCTTCAACAAAGCCGACGACATCATCGCCCGCACCTCCAGACCATCATCAACAGCTCCTTTTCGTCTGCTACCTTCCCAGAGAGCTGGAAGCACGCTGAAGTCAACGCCCTACTGAAAAACCCTACGGCGGACCCAAGCGACCTGAAGAACTTCCGCCCCATCTCGCTCCTCCCCTTCCCTGCCAAAGTCATAGAGAAGACCATCAACAAGCAACTTACCAACTTCCTTGAAGACAACAGCCTACCGACCCCTCTCAGTCCAGATTCCGAGCCAATCACAGCACAGAAACTGCCCTCATCTCAGTCACAGACGACATCAGAACCCTGATGGACAACGGAGAAACAGTCGCCCTCATCCTCCTCGACCTCTCGGCTGCCTTCGACACCGTCTGTCACCGCACCCTAATAACCCGCCTCCGCTCCACCGGGATCCAAGGACAGGCCCTGGACTGGATCACCTCCTTCCTCTCCAACCGCTCCCAAAGAGTCTACCTCCCACCTTTCCGCTCAGACCCCACCGAGATCATCTGCGGCGTCCCACAAGGCTCCTCGCTCAGCCTGACTCTCTTCAATGTCTACATGAGCCCCCTCGCCGACATCGTACGCAAACACAGCATCATCATCACCTCCTACGCCGACGACACTCAACTGATACTTTCCCTCACCAAGGAACACACCAGCGCCAAGACCAACCTGCAAGATGGAATGAAAGACGTCGCAGATTGGATGAAACTCAGCCGTCTGAAACTGAACTCAGACAAAACGGAAGTCCTCATCCTCGGAAACACCCCGACCGCCTGGGACGTCTCCTGGTGGCCCACGGCCCTTGGCACCGCACCGACCCCCTCAGACCACGCACGCAACCTCGGTTTCATCCTGGACCTACTTCTCACCATGACCAAACAAGTCAACGCCGTATCATCCTCCTGCTTCCTCACCCTCCGCATGCTCCAAAAAATCTTCCGTTGGATCCCCGCCAACACCAGAAAGACCGTGACCCACGCCCTAATCACGAGCCGCTTGGACTACGGCAACACCCTATACGCAGGAACCACCGATAAACTCCAGAAACGTCTGCAACGAATTCAAAACGCCTCCGCCAGCCTCATCCTCAACATACCCCGCAACAGCCACATCTCCACCCACCTGAGACACCTGCACTGGCTTCCCGTCAACAAAAGGATCACCTTCCGACTCCTCACCCACGCACACAAAGCCCTCCACAACAAGGGACCCGAATACCTCAACCGCCGCCTCAGCTTCTACACACCCACCCGTCCTCTTCGCTCCGCCAACCTCGCTCTCGCCGCCGTCCCTCGCATCCACCGCACCACGGCGGGTGGGAGGTCCTTCTCCTACCTGGCGGCCAAGACATGGAACTCCCTCCCCACCATCCTCAGGACCACCCAGGACCACTCCGCTTTCCAGAGACTACTGAAGACCTGGCTCTTCGAGCAGCAGTAACCCCCTCCCCCTAGCGCCTTGAGACCCGCACGTGTGAGTAGCGCGCTTTATAAATGTTTATGATGATGATGATGGGTGTGTGTGTGCCCGCGTTTGTGTACTTTGGGAGGGGACATCACAGACACACTGGGAGAGGACACAGGGGACGTGTAAATGGTAGTGGGGGTGGTGAGTGCAGGAGAGCGGGGTGTGGTGGTGGGTGTGCTGGTGCGAGTTCTAGTGGCTGTAGTGGTAGTGCATGCAGGTGAGAGTGTAGACGACACTGGGAGGGAGGAGGGAGACGACGAGGAGGGGGACACAGTGGAGGCAGTGGATGTTGCTGTGTCTGTATGTGTGTGATGCTTGTGTGAGTGCCTGTGGGATGTGTGGTACCTATGCTTGCCTGAGCTTCCCTTGTGTGCAGGCTGGTCTGATGGTGTGCTTGGGATAGGCAGAGGGACAGGGGATTGGGTCTGGGTGGAGGAAGTTGGAGGGGGGAGGCTAGACACAGGGACAATGGCTGCCATCAGTGCTGAGGCCAGAGATTGCAGGGTTCGATGATGGGCAGCCTGACCAGAATGAATGCCCTCCAGGAATGCATTAGTGTGTTGCAACTCCCTTTCTACACCCTGGATGGCATTCACAATGGTAGACTGCCCAACAGTGAGTGACCTGAGGAGGTCAATGGCTTCCTCACTGAGGGCAGCAGAGGTGACAGGGGCAGGGGCTGAGGTGCCTGGGGCGAAGGTGATGCCCACCCTCCTGGGTGAGCGGGCACGGGGCGAAGGCTGAGGGGCTGCTGGGAGGGCGGTGCTGGTAGGGGGGGTGGCGGCTGTACCTGTAGAAGTGGGGGGCACAGATGTTGCCGCCACCACAAGGGAGCTCCCATCGGAGGACGAGTCTGTGTCGCTGGTTGCTGATCCGGTGACAGCCGTGACGCTCCCCTCGCCCTCCGTCCCACTGGTGTATTCTGAGTCCGTGGTGTGGCCCTCAATGGCCATGTGGGATGCAGCCCCCTCGTGCTCCGGTGCCACTGTACCTCCGCTTGATGATGCTGATGCACAAAAGAACAGGGAGAGCACAAAAAGGGGGGGGGGACGACAGAAGAAAGACAGGTTGAGTGCATGGCTTACCGCTACCGTTGGCGGACAATACAGACACAGCAGCCCCCTGCACTACGCCGCGCTGTTGGGCTCTACAGAAGCAGTTCCTGGGATATGGCCTACATGGCTATGGTGGAAATCTGCACACATAGATGACACAGGGGCATGTATACCTGTACTTGGCACTCTACAGAGGTGGGGTGGAGTGGCACATGGCCTGCCTTACGGAGGGGCCTAGCCTACGGAACTCGCCCTGGCCTAGGGAAACCCACAGCCCTCCTCCCCCACCCAGACCCCTCCACTGAGCGCAAAGTCAGCTGAATGAGAGTGTACCGACCCCCTTGTGTCTGCTGTGATGCCCTCAAGCGCCCATCCAACTCAGGGTGGGCCACTGCCAGGATCCGGAACATCAGGGGAGTCATGGTGCGACGGGCACCCCTCCCACGTGGGAGGCCATGCCCAGCTGAGCCTCCGCCGTCTTCTTGCTCCAGCGGCGAATGTCCTCCCATCTTTTACGGCAGTGGGTGCTCCGTCTCTGGTGGACCCCCAGGGTCCGGACGTCCTTGGCGATGGCACGCCAAATATCCTTCTTCTGGTGGGCGCTGACCTACATGACATGGACAGGGGAAGAAGAGAAGGCATTAGCAACTGCACCGTCGAAGTGAGTGGCCCACATCCCTGCCCTTGCCATGTGGCACATGCATTCACAGTCCTTCATGCTCACAGAACTCTGCCCTCTTCCTTCTTACAACCAGCCCTCTCCACCCAGGCATAGCCCATACAACTTGCACCCTATGTACTCACCTGTTGGTCTGGAGGACCGTAGAGTAGCATGTACTGGGGGAGGACCCCGTCCACGAGCTTCTCCAACTCCTGCGCAGTGAAGGCAGGGGCCCTTTCCCCAGACGCACGTGCCATTGTCTCTTCCAGACCGAGGTCACAACAGCACTTGCAGTATAGGTCCTCTCCTGTCGAAGATCAGGTATTGAGTGATTCAACAGATAGAAAATGGCAGTCACGTCCGCGGCGGTGACGTCCGCGGCGGTGCGTATCATCACCGCCGGCACACTTCGTCATTGGCTCCTGGGACCCATAGGGTCCAATGTTAACCAATGCAGCATTGCGCATCGGTCTTCGACCGCCTACCGCGACGGTGTACAGCGCCAGCGCAGTTACCTCACATCCAATTGTCCCAGTTTAGGGGTCAGGCAGCCGCCATTTCAGGGGCCCACATGGCTTCATTTTCAACTGCGTCACACATACCTAGGTCTGGACTCAACACTCTTACAGACAACTTTTTTGATTATGTTTCGTGTTCTGTGTAGCTGTGGTACATACCTCTGAGTTGCTTGACTCTGTTGTCGCTTTTGTCCTTCCTAGGCACCGTCAGCTGGGACATGTGAGGAGATGGCGGAATCCTCCGGTGTACCGACCGCTGGTGGACCTGTTGACAATGGAGGAGCGACATTTAATCATCACCTACAGGTTTGACTGTGCCACAATCCAGGAACTGTGTACCCAGTTGGAGCCAGACCTGATGTCAGCAATCCGCCATCCCACAGGAATCCCCCCTCAAGTGCAGGTGCTATCAGTGTTCCATTTCCTTGCAAGTGGGTCATTTCAAACAACAGTGGCCATGGCATCAGGGATGTCCCAGCCTATGTTTTCCAACGTATTGTCCAGAGTGTTGTCTGCCCTGCTGAAACACATGAGGAGCTACATCGTTTCCCCTCAGGTGGAGGATTTGGCTACTGTTAAAGGTGACTTCTATGCCCTTGGACATATCCCTAACATCATAGGTGCCATTGATGGGACCCATGTAGCTCTGGTCCCACCCCACAGGAGTGAACAGGTGTACAGGAACCGGAAGAGTTATCATTCCATGAATGTACAGATGGTATGTTTGGCAGACCAGTACATCTCCCAGGTAAATGCTATGTTCCCTGGCTCTGTGCATGACGCCTACATCCTGCAGAATAGCAGCATCCCTTATGTGATGGGTCAACTCCAGAGGCACCGGGTGTGGCTATTAGGGGACTCTGGTTACCCCAACCTGTCATGTCTATTGACCCCAGTGAGGAATCCCAGGAGCAGGGCAGAGGAACGCTACAATGAGGCCCATGGGTGGACTAGGAGGGTGATCAAATGCACCTTCGGCCTCCTGAAGGCCAGGTTCAGGTGCCTCCAGGTGGTTCCCTATTCTACTCACCAAGGAAGGTGTGCCAGATCATCATCGCCTGCTGTATGCTTCACAATCTTGCTTTGCGACGCCAGGTGCCTTTTCTGCAGGAGGATGGTCCAGATGACGGTGTTGTGGCAGCTGTGGAGCCTCTGGACAGTGATGAGGAGGAAGCAGAGGAAGAAGACATTGACAACAGGGACTCAGTCATACAGCAATATTTCCAGTGACACACAGGTGAGAACACTTTCTTTACTAATACTTTTACTTTCACACTTCTACCTCTATCCTGTCTGCAAATTTCAAGCAGTATTTGGTAACTGAGTTGTACATTTCCATTCCGGTTTCACAGGTGTGGTTACCAACGTGTGTCATCTGCTTGCATCCTTCATTGACTTGTGATGTGTGACATAGGTATGTTGACATTACTATTGAGAACTGATTTTGTAATAGTTATAGCTAATACACATTTTCAATATCACAGACTGACTCCAGATTGTTTTGTGGTTCAAGGGTGTTTATTGCAGTGCTAAATATTGGAGGGGGGTGGTAAAATGGTGATGGGTGATGGTGAAGGAATGTCTATGGCTGAGTCCAGTCTATTAGTCTCACAGGTGCACTGCCCATATGGGCATAGGAAGTGGAGCTGGGGCAGTTCCAATATGGACAGGGTGACAAAGTGGGACAGTGGGATGACAATCAGGGTGGTCTTATTTCTTGGCGGGGGTCTTGCCATCGTGCTCTGTCCTGTTCCTGTATCTCAGGGACCGCTTGCGGGGTGGTTGTCCGTCTGCAGGGGGTGGGGTGCTGGTGTGGTGGTCCTGTGGCGGGGCGTCCTGTCCACTAGCGCCGGCGGAGGTGGTGGGTAGTTCATCGTCCATGCTAGTGTCAGGGGCCCCTTGGAGTGCCACGGTGTCCCTCATGGTGTTCTGTATGTCCTTCAGCACCCCTACGATGGTGCCCAGGGTAGAGCTGATGGTTCTGAGTTCCTTCCTGAAGCCCAAATACTGTTCCTCCTGCATGCGCTGGGTCTCCTGAAACTTGGCCAGGACCATAGCCATCATCTCCTCGGAGTGGTGGTATGCCCCCATGATGGAGGAGAGGGCCTCGTGGAGAGTGGGTTCCCTTGGCCTGTCCGCCCCCTGTTGCACAGCAGCCCTCCCAGTTCCCCTGTGTTCCTGGGACTCCGTCCCCTGGACCATGTGCCCACTACCACTGCCACCAGGTCCCTGTTATTGTTGGGGTGGTGACTTATCCTGGGTTCCCTGTAGTGGTGGACACACAGCTGATTGATGTGTCCTGGGGACGGAGGTATGGGCCCGCTGGGTGGGTGTTTTAATGGTGTTTCCAGAGGGTGGAAGGTCTATGTTGGGCTGTGCCTGTGCGAGGGGAACCAACTGTCCCGAGGCCCACGATGGTCCGGGCTGGTCATCTGGATCCAGTTGGCCAGAGCTGCTGTCATCACTGTGGGCCTCTTCTGTGGGTGGGGTAGAGATATCTGGACCCTCCTGTCTGGTGACATTAGGTAGTGGTCCTGCAGGGATATAAAAGCATGATTATTGCATCTGTGTGTGTCATGGTGTGCAATGGGTGGGTGAGCGTGTACCCCAGTGCTAGCATTCCTGTGTGGGGGCTTGTGTGATGATGGTTAGGGGTTGTTATGGGTATGTGCAGTGGGCATGCTTTAGTGATGGGTGTCCATGCTTTGTTGTGTCATGCAGGGCTTGGGGTTGGGATGGGTGGTTTGTGTTATTAGTACATTAGTGAGGAGTTGGAGTGAAAGGGGATGGGGCGAGGGTGGGGGTGTGTGATAGCATGCAGGTAGGGTGGGGGACATGATAGTTAAGATTAGACTTACCATTGTCCATTCCTCCACCGACTCCTCCGAGGCCCTCAGGATGCATGATGGTCAAGACCTGCTCCTCCCATGTTGTTAGTTGTGGGGGAGGAGGTGGGGGTCTGCCGCCAGTCCGCTGAACCGCGATGTTGTTCCTGGAGACCACGGAACGCACCTTCCCCCATAGGTCGTTCCACCTCTTCCTGATGTCCTCCCGATTTCTTGGGTGTTGTCCCACTGCGTTGACCCTGTCGACTATTCTTCGCCATAGCTCCATCTTCCTTGCAATTGAGGTGTGCTGCACCTGTGATCCAAATAGCTGTGGCTCTACCCGTACGATTTCCTCCACCATGACCCTGAGCTCCTCCTCTGAAAACCTGGGGTGTCCTTGGCGTGCCATTGGGTGGTGTAGGTGATGTGTGTGGGGTGGTGTATGTGGTGATGAGTGTGGTGATGTGTAGTGGTGTGTGGTGTTTTGTGCGTGGATGTTGTGTGGGTGATGGTGTTGTGTGCCTCTGTGTGGTAGGGTTGTCTATTGCTGTGCTCACTCTCTGGCCTTCGTCTACAATTTGTGGTCGTAGGGGTTTGTGGGTGATGTGGGTGTGTGTTTTATGTTGTGTTGGGTGTGTGGGAGTGGTGTTTGTATGTGTATCAGGTGTGTGTAATTCGAATTGTCCAATGTGGCGGTGTTTTGGAGATGTGTGTGTATTTTGAGTGCGGCGGTGTGTACCGCCAATGGAATACTACGGTTGAAAGACCGCCGCGTGGATCCGTGGGTCGTAATAGCATGGGCGTGTTTCTGTTGGCGTGACGGTGGAGGATTTGTTTTCGCCAGTTTATCACTGACCTTTGGTGTGGCGGACTTGTGTGGGTGTCTGAATTTCGGCGGATTCCGAGATGTGGGTCATAATAGCTGTGGCGGGATTCCGCGGCCGCGGCGGTATGTTGTCGGTCTTCTGCACGGCGGTAAGCGGCTTTTACCGCCAATGTTGTAATGACCCCCTTTATTTTTTTTTGTCCCAGATATTTGGTTCCCAGGAAGAATTGGATCATTCCCTTATGTAGGTCATTGGGGACGAGTAAATGCAATACATCCTTACTCATCTTGGCAAGTGATACAAGCAACAAGGTAGTCTTTGCAGTTGCAAGGTATTTACAAAACGCATGGGCTACAAGAACTAGAGAAGTGCCATAACTGTGTGTTTTAATAAACCTATTTTATATTAGAATCATTCAATGTAACAGCAGATTATTGATTGGGATTAAGATACAAAGGCCTACAAGGTTTTAAGACTCAATGTATGTTTTGTACTGCTTTAATAACTATGTGACCTTGTAACTCGTTTTAGAAGGGATTTTAGGGTTTTTTAATGTATCATGTGGTATTCCTTGTTTTATTTTGTAACTGGTTTACTGTATGATTATGGTTTGGTGTTTATTGGATACTTTTATGGCTTTCAGCCGAAATAAAGTTATTTATTGATTGATTGAATTGAACATAGTGACAATATGATAGCGTTGTTTTTATACTTCACTATTCTCGTCACAATTCTAATACTGTCATGTTGTGTTGTCCTGGTTATTGCAGCTCACGCTTTGCTATCTAAGATGCAGTCGTTTTCATTAAACTCTTTATTGAAACATATACTGCCTCTGTTTGTCATTTATTTATGAGACTGAATTGTAAATGAGAGAACCAGATGTGACCTGAGTGACCATGACGTCCCTGAGAAGCCTAGTATGTCATGCGCTCGGCTGCCCAATCATCACTATGCTTTGGTAGGGATGAGTCTCTGCTAGTTGGCTGGAGCAAAACCCAGATTGGAGCGACAGGTGTCACCTGCAGTGGGTTAGACTCAATCTCCCACGCCGCAGACGATTCTGCCACTCAAAATCCAGTAGTCTCATTAGAACAATGAGAGCCTACGCGACACCAGTAGGGAGTTTGGCAGTTCATTGTGTAAGGGCAGGCCACTTTCCTTTGAAATGTAAGTGTCAGGCCCTCCACCTTTCCAGCCCAGGAAGACCCATTCAGTATGCAGATGTGTGCAGGGGTGATGAGCATCCTGTTTTATGGTTGTCTGGGTGAAATGCACAAGGGAGCTGTCAACTACCCCAGCCCAGACGTGGATTGGAGATAGGCTGTAAGGCACAGAAGGATTGTAAATGCAGAGAAATGCTCACTTTTTAAAAGTGGCATTTCTAAAATAGTAATATTAAATCCAACCTCACCAGTCAGCAGGATTATGTATTACCATTCTGGCCATTCTAAATATGACCTGTTTACCTCTTTCTAATCAGAAGCTACCACTCAAACAGTTTATGAGGGTAGCCCTAATGTTAGCCTTTGAAAGGAGCAGGCCTCACAGCAGTGGAAAACGAATTTAGGACTTTTCCACTACCAGGACATATAAAACACACAGATATATGTCCTGCCTTTTACCTACACAGCACCCTGCCCTGGGGGTCACCTAGGGCCTACCATAGCGGTGACTTATAGGTAGAAAAAGGGGAGTACAAGGCTTGGCAAATACTTTTAAAGGCCATGTCAAAGTGGCAGTGAAACTGCACACACAGGCGTTGCAATGGCAGGCCTGAGACACGGTTAAGGGGCTACTTATGTGGGTGGCACAATCAGTGCTGCAGGCCCACTAGTAGCATTTAATTTACAGGACCTGGGCACACGCAGTGCACTTTACTAGAGACTTAGAAATAAATTAAGTATGCCAATTGGGTATGAGCCAATGTCACCATGTTTTTAAGGGAGAGAACCTATGCACTTTAGCAATGGTCAGCAGTAGTAATGTGTGCTGAGTCCTAAAACCAGCAAAAACTGTGTCAAAAAGTGGAGGGAGGCAGGCAGGCAGGCAAAAAGTCGGGGTTACCACCCTAAGGCTGTCAGGTACAACAGCCATGGAGTCAAGTCTGGAGCACATAGGGGTCATTATTACCCCGGCGGTGAGTGTAAATGTGGTGGTATTACCGCCAACAGACTGGCGGTACATACCGCCCCATTATGAGAATGGCGGGTTGGCTACAGCCAACCTGCCACTTCTCCACTCATAGCGGTATGAGCCGCCGGGCTGGAGATATCAATCTCCAACCTGGCGGCCCGTACAGTACTGTCGGCGGCATTATAAGCCTTCATACCTCCATAGTTTTTGTGGCATTAGCAATGCAATGAAAACCATGGTGGAAGGCAGCTCCCCAACACACATCTCACACCCCCCACCCCCTCCATCCAAAGCTCCACCCCTACACCCCCATACACACACTAACACCCCACCCCCGACATTCACATACACCTCCCACCCTGATCCAAACACACACACCCCCAACCCCTCCAATCCAAACACACACCCCCACCACTCCAATCTTCACACAGACCCCCCCAACCCCAATACACACACACCCGCAGACACACACCACACATACACCCAATCACTCACACTGGCATACACGCATTCATACACACACTGACAGACACGCATTCATACATGCATACTTCCAGACATGCTTGCACACCTTACACACAATCACTTTGACATGCAGACACGCACTCACTTCACCATTCTTCTTGTGGCAGAAGTCCAGAAGTGCTCATAATATGGTGGATGGATGACAGCTGCGGTGGCGGTATTTTGGCATCCGTCACCATGGTCGTAGGCGGTTTTTACCGCCAAAGTCAAAATTACCACCATAGTGTCCATTTTGGTCTCTATAGACGTTAGACTGTGTTTCATTGCAAGGAGGAGCGTCTTATGTCAGCATCATCTGTGTGTATCTCCACCACACCTGCAGCCATACTGGCGACACCCAAGTGGTCATTAGGGCCTTTGCAGACTTGCATGAGTCAAATAGAAGCTAAGCTTGTCTTCCATCTGCTTTACCCATTGTCAGCAGAGCCTGATAGAGCTGGCACATCTGTGGGTGCAGGGAGTGGTGTGGCCACAGTATGAAGCAATTAGTTATTCCAAATGCAAGGGCACAAGGGTGACACAGAATCGAAGGATGTACAGCAATTAGTTATTATGAACAGAAGGGCACGAGGGTGGAACAGTGTAGAAGGATGTACATCAATATTTTGAAGTGCTTCTACAACGAATAGGCATGGCGTGAGATCAGAGCCCGTGTAGTGATACCAACTTATTTAATCATCCCATGCTGAGAGAAGATGGAATCAGCGGTCTGGCATCCCTTCCAGTATACAGTGGTGGCAGTGGAATGAGATCCGTTTCCCCGTGCATCTTGGGTATGGGCTCCTTTCAGTCCCACCTCACTTCAGCACTGAGGAGCAGCCTGGGTTCTCCCCACAGAAGCACAGTATCATGCGTGGCAAAGTGTGTTTAAGTTGGCAGTTCCGCAGTGATCTGGAGTAACATTTTTAGCTTGGTGTTTCTGACGTGTGTGACAACCATTTATGCCAAAACTTGTGACTATAATCCTGTGATGTATCTCTTCTATCCATACAGGCAAACACCCAATCGAAGAAAGAGATATGGAGAGTCATCATCTGCAAGGTGCCGACCCTAGGGGAGGACCTGAGACACTGGGCCCGGAAGATCGTAGCGGTCCAGCTGGGGCTGTCATCCCAATGTAGGCAGGGCACACATTGAACCATGACCCTGTTAATGGCCCGCATTCTGGTGGTGGTGTACCCAGACATTGATGGGCATTTGAGTGGAGTGCAGCAGCCACAGGAGAATGAGTACAGGACATATTCCTGCCTGTGACATTGCCAGGCAGGAATATGCTCTGACAGCTCACCCTGACAATTAGGGATGAGCCATGTGTGACATAGTAGATGAGTAACTGTGTACACATGTCATGTGGAGCATACTGATGTGTCTTGCCTATTGGCCGAGGGACCTGGGACACAATTGGTACAATCTACAAACAAATAGCTCTCTAGGGACAACACGTGGCTGTGTACATTGATCAATCAAGTTATGTTTTGTTGTTATTGTGGGTGTAAATTCTATGCTACAGACCCCTACTCGTCAGTGTTATAGGCCAATGGAAAGAAAGTGACGGATCACTGTCCTCAGCCATGTGTCTTGTCAAATGAGTATATTGGAATCTGTCACCCAGAGGCTACATATCTTCAGCATATGAGGGATGCTGGTGCCTCACTGAGGTGGACAGTTTGACTTTGGCGGTAAAAACTGCCTACCGCCGCGGTGATGGCTGCCAAAATACCATCACCGCAGCCAACATTTGTCCGCCATATTATGAGCACTGCGGACTTCTGCCACAAGAAGAGCAGAAATCCAGCAGTGTTCATGTTGGGGGACGGTGGTAAGGTGGAGCTGATACCACCAGCACAGAACATGCCAGTAGAACCCCGCCAGCCATATCATGACTTGTGATATGGCCTGGCGGTGTTCTGCTGGCGGGGCACTGCTGTCGTTAGAAGTGCCCCTTCCGGTTCCCTGCCGGAAGACCTCCTCGACAAAGGGAAGTCAGGCTTCTGACAGGGGAGGGGGTGGGAGTGTGAGGGGTGTTGTGTGTGTGTGTCTGAGTGTGTGCATGAATGTGTGAGTGAGTGTGTGAATGCGTCTGTGTGTGTTGTGTTGTTTGCGTGGTTGTATGCCTGTGAGTGAATGCGTGTTAGAATGGTGAAGTGAGTGCATGTCTCCATGTCAGTGTGATTGTGTGTAAGAATGTGTGTGAGCATGTCTGGAAGTATGCATGTATGAATGCGTACATGTCAGTGTGTGTATGAATGCGTGTATGTCAGTTTGTGTATGAATGCATGTATGCCAGTGTGAGTGATTGGGTGTATGTGTGGTGCGTGTCTGTGGGTGTGTGCGTGTTTGGAGGGTGGGGGGCTGAGTGAGAGGTTCAGAGGGGTGGGGGAGTGTGTTTGGATCAGAGGGGGTGGGGTTATGTGTGTTTGGATCAGGGGTGGGAGGTGTATGTGAATATCAGGGTTGGAGGGGTTAGTGTGTGTATGCAGTGTAGGGGTGGGGCTTTGGATGGAGGGGTGTGTCAGGTGTGTGTTGGGGGTGGGGGGCCGCCTACCAGTTACAGAGAAGGAAGGAATTCTCTGTTACCGGTAGGGCCTACCACCTTGGTTTTCGTGGCTAATGCCTCTAAAACCATGGTGGTAGGAAGGCTCATAATGCCGCCAGCAGTACTGTGCCGGTCGCCGGGCTCAGATTGATATCTCCGGCCCGGCGGCTCATACCGCCATGTCGATATGAGTGGAGAAGTGGTGGATTGGCTGCAGCCAACCCGCCATTCTCATAATGTGACAGTATGCACCGCTAGCCTGTTGGCAGTAATACTGCCATATTTACATTCACCGCCAGGGTCATAATGACCCCCTATATGTTGTAATCTGATGCAGTTCTAAATTCCTTTGACTGCGTTTGTTGGATTGTTGATAGAGGGACTGTATCCGGGAGGTGAAAAGCCATGATATGAAGTTGATTATTCAGCAGAGTTAGCCATGAATTGAGGGATTGTAACATAAGGACTGTATCTGGGAGGTGAAAAGCCATGATATGAAGTTGATTATTCAGCCCTGACTTACCCATTAATTGAGGGAGAGTGACCAGCTCTGGAGATTGTTTAGTATTATGTAAATCATTAATGATTCAATTTTAGGTGATTTTCTGTATTTGTCACTGAATCTTGATGATGGTCTCGTGTACCAGATGGCCGTGTGAGACCAAAACATTGACTGTTGGTCCTCTAGAACCACATTGAATTCATCATATGTTATGGTGTCCAAAAATTGGAAGCTTCAAGACAAGGATATTGGCTCTTTTGGACTTGCGATTCGGAACACCTGTGATTAGGAAGACTTTACGCTTCCTTAGTCTTTTAGACTGATGAAGAGGAAGTGTCAGCGCTGTATATGTATATATTGTTATATTAGCTGGTCAGAATAATTATTATGAGTGTATGGGAGTCTTGACATTGCTCTTTAGGTATATAAAAATTAAAGTGTGTCTTTCATATTTTACAATATGCTAGTATGACTGTTTGAATTTATGTTTTTAATGACCATTAGTAGTATTAGTTCTTGTACAGTTAATTAAAACCATTACAAGACAACTATATTTTTCACAGTGTATAAAACAGAACATCATTTAAAATGTGACATTTCATAAAACTGTACACAAAATACAATTTAGCAGCAAGAATGAGCTTTTTAAAATACTTTTATCTAACCATTTTCTCTATTTCTTATTGCAGAAATTTACTCCTATAATTTAAGACTAACAGTCTTATAAGTCAGCATATTATAATACTCATAAAAACGTAAAAACAATCTATCTCAAATTAATGACATTTGTGCAAAATTGCATATGGGCAACTCTAGCAAAACAGATTAATTCAACATGCTGCACATGACTATTGTTGTGATAGCCAGATTAGAATGCGAAATCAGCGGAGTAAATATTCCAACTTTAAGCTGAGGTACTTAAATCACTAATAACTAATTTCCTCCCTGCAACTTTTAATAACTTAGTCATACAGGAGTTCAGTATTGAGTGGGTTGGTCTGATATATGCAATTACTGCTTGCCTACATGACTGTATACCTCGTTGATTAAAAAGACTTCAGCAGAACTCTTCTTTCTTGCATAAGGGCTGGACAAATGCATAAAAAATGGATAAGGTTCCTCTCTCCATGTTCACATAGGCTGCAACTCTCCTTTATTGACTACTTTTTCCAAAAGGTCCTAATTGTTTCACCGGGCAGCTTCCCTAGTCAAAAGTGCACAAACCATGGGCCATATTTATACTTTTTTACGCAAAACTGCGCTAACGCAGTTTTGCGTCAAAAAATTTAGCGCCGTCTAACGCCATTCTGAGGCGCCATGCGGGCGCCGTATTTATAGAATGGCGTTAGCCGGCGTTAGCCGACCGGCGCTGCCTGGTGTGCGTGAAAAAAAACGACGTACACCAGGCAGTGCCGGCGTAGGGGAAAATGGCGTATGGGCGTCTAAAAATGGGGCAAGTCAGGTCGAGGCAAAAAAATCATCTTAACCCGATTTGCGCCATTTTTTTACGACACCCATCCCCCATCAACATGACTCCTGTCTTAGCAAAGACAGGAGTCATGCCCCCTTGCCCAATGGCCATGCCCAGGGGACCTATGTCCCCTGGGCATGGTCATTGGGCATAGTGGCATGTAGGGGGGCACAAATCAGGCCCCCCTATGCCACGAAAAAAAAAAAAAAAAAATACTTACCACAACTTACCTTTTCTTCCCTGGGATGGGTCCCTCCATCCTTGGGTGTCCTCCTGGGGTGGGCAAGGGTGGCAGGGGGTGTCCCTGGGGGCAGGGGAGGGCACCTCTGGGCTCCTTCAGAGCCCACAGGTCCCTTAACGCCTGCCCTGACCCAGGCGTTAAAATCCGGTGCAAATGCGGGTTTTTTTGCCCCGCCCACTCCCGGGCGTCATTTTTGCCCGGGAGTATAAATACCACGCACATGCCTCTGAGTCATTTTTTAAGACAGGAACGCCTCCCTTGCATATCATTAACGCAAGGGAGGTGTTCACGCCAAAAAATGACGCTAACTCCATGAACTTTGGCGCTAGACGCGTCTAACGCCAAAGTATAAATATGGAGTTAGTTTTGCGTCGAATTTGCGTCGAAAAAAACAACGCAAATTCGGCGCAAACGGAGTATAAATATGCCCCCATGTTTTTAAAATGGACGACTCTCCCATCTCAAAGTATGGTTGCCATCTTAGAGTCTTGTATTCATTCAGATCCACCCATGCATGCAACCTTTTGGATAAAAGTTATTTGTCCTTTAACAGCGATATGCTCTTCATATTTCTATTTATCACTTTCTTAAAACACGCTATGGATAGGGCACTTTCCCAGATACCTTGTAAACTTAAATAATTTATTGCCTGCTCAAGGTAGAGGTGCACAGGAGCACAGAAGCTCATTTGTATTTTTTGCCAGAGCACTTGGCACAGTTTATTCCCCTTCGCCACTCTTATTTTGTACCATGTCTTTAGGTAGGCCTCTTTCCTGGCTATTAGCTGATTTCATATCCCAAATCCCATGCGTATGTGTGCCAGAGATGCATGTAATGGTAGGTGAAAGAGTTGACTATACACTTTTGTTATAATTGTATTTATACATACTGCAGCTCTTCCACAAAGAGCTTCACTTCCGTACAGTATACTTGATACAAGCTTAGCAGCTATATTTTTTAATAACAGTGAAACACTGGGGCTGACCAAAGATCTTTTTAAAGTGCATAAAGCCAAGTGCAAGGCCTGAACCTGCCCCACTTGTGTGCCGTTTAAGAACCATTTGTGTTTTTTCAAGATCCTGCGGCTACATTCCATTACCTTTGTCTTATTTAGTTATACTGTCATTACATTGTTCTAAGTCTTTGTAGCACTACCTTTGTTTGGCTAAGCAGGATAACATCATCCGCATACAGCAGATTAGAGATAGACATTGACCTATCCTGGGTGCTCGAGAGTTAACTGCATTCAGTTCTGTAGGTAAGTCTGCTAAAAACAGGTTAAATAAATTAGGAGCCAGGACACAAACTTGTTTTAGTCCCTGGAAGGTTAGAATGTTTCTGGATAAAATAGTGCTATCCCCAACACGCATCCTAACCCAGGTGTCAGTATATGGAAGCTGAATTGCATTAAGAATATGGTGGGGAATACCCAGGAGTGATAGTTTTTTCCAGAGCAGATTCTGATTCACAGAGTTAAATGCTGACTTAACTTTTACTTCCACTACCAGTGGATTTCCATTCCTTAGCAACGGAGCAGTACTTACTTTTATTTTCTAACTTTTGATGTGACAGGGACTCAGGCATTATTGATAGAAGGTCCATATTACTAACTGTGCCCCATCCCTATTCCTTGCTGTCCTCTTTAGTATCCTCACCCTGGTTTTTTACTTTATTTTATATTTTTTCCACCGGGTCATCTTTGGACTCCTCCTTTAGCTCCTTAAGTAGTAGAGGATGTTTTTTTATTGGTGTAATGGAAGCAGAGAGGGAATTTGCATCCCAGGAGTGGGGGGGAAATAACATCCACTGGGTCTTTAAGAAAATCAAATTTCACTGGTATTTTTAAATGTATGAAACATTCATGCAACAGGTGAAATTAAAGACACATTTTCCCGTTCCTGAATTTGTCTTTACTGTGTTTACTTTTTGTGCAGCCCTTAGTCCTCTCTTCTTATTAGTCCATGTATTGATTCGTCTTTCTCAGTCCAACCTCATGTTAACAATTTATGAGCTGACTTCTCTCCACCACACTACCCTTATTTGTGGTCAAAACACAGGACACAAGCACATACTCTCCACGTTGCTAATGCTATTCCGCGCTCCATTATATGACCTGATAACTTGAATTTAAGGTTGTCTTCAAGCAAACATCAACACTTTTTTGAGGAAGTAGGGAATTGAGGAAATGAGGGACTTTGATCCATTTTATCTACCTTATACACTTTATCCACCTTGTACGCTTTGCTCACTTTGTCCACTTGTCTACTGATTATTGCTGTTTTAAGGCTTCGTAGGTCTCAGGCAGGTCATAGGCATTGTAGGTGTTGCTGTAGACAGTGCAAACGCTATTGGATTGGGAAGGATTACAATTACAGGTCACAGGGCTCAGGCTCTGAGCGGAACACACTGCAGATGCTTGCAAGCCGCAATCAGCATTAGCCGAATCACTTCTGCGAGGTCCACAGGCCACACTCTACAGCAGCCGACTACGGCCGCCACACTCACACCTCTCCCCTTTTGCCTCTCACCTCATACCTCTCAATGGTCCACTAAGTCTTCTGGATCAGCTTGAGAACTCTTTGGGCTGGATGAGGGGGGCCTGGACATTGTACCCTGCTGCACGTGTTAATATGGGACTTGCAGGGTTTCTACAAGGATCTGAAAGGATCTGCAAGGCTCTGCTGCCCAGCCTCACATAGCAGCCTCCAAGCCACACAATAGCTGCAACAGCAAATGCCACAGAGGCCTGCAGGAGCATGGCATCTTCTACTGGGTCTTTAACATCCCCTGTAGCTTCCCTAACAACTGGCCACTCATAACGGGAGCGGCAGCTGCCAGTCCTGGCTGCAGATCCGGGAACACAAACACATGGGGTTGCTTAAACTCAACACCCCTCACAGTTGCCGGCCGCTTTCTCCTCTGATACGCTGACACTCCTCCTTCTCAGGCGTGATGTCCTGGCATCCGGCATCCTAAACTCCGACTGCTGGACTCAGATACTCGGGTACCATCTGCAAATAGTGTGAATATTTATAGAAATAATTCCTCCTGGAACATTTGGTTTTGCATGTGTATTTCCATGTCACCTTCTCCAAGCTACTGTACTGTTGTTAGCAACATGGCAGGTTTTAGGAGGATCATTTCATATTGTCGTGTTATTGTGTATGTGACAAATGGGTGTCTGCGTGACCTTGTGTGGGATCTGTGGTAATTAAGTTGGCATTGAGCTACTATTGCATGACAACAGGTTTCTAAGGTATGCTCCAGGAGGCAAAGCTTTGAAGGTGATGTGATCTCCTACTTGTTCAATGGTTACTGTGATTGTACAACTTCAGTCATGCAATTGTAATTTTCTGAGATCCAGATTTCCCTGTGGGCAACTGTTGCCAGTTCAGATGGCATGCATGCATATGGTGTGGTACATGTAGGAGCCACTTGATGTAGTTTGTTGCTGGGGCCTACATGACGTCCTGGTAATGTTTGCTAATCACAGCCGTTGATCAAGTGTGTTCAGAAACATGTGGTGTACCTCTTCCTCTTTTAATTTGCAGCTTCATCTCAGGCAAGCAAAGGAGACAGGGCACAAACAAGTGGGGAAGCAGCTGGCCACCGTACGTCAGGTCACAACACCACCGACACAGAGGGAACCAATGACCCAGAGGGTGAGAGGAGTGCCATGGAGGAGACAGGATCAACGTCTTCATCATCAGATTCAGCCTCCAGTGACCACGCCCTAGTGGTGGCGAACCCAATGGGCCTTTTTCCTGTACCATGTTTGTCTGCCACCCCCAATTCTATCGCCACCCTCCCTGTTGCTCCCCACCCAGTTAGCCATGCCCGCTCATCCAGGAGGGTGGCCATCTCCTTTGCTGGAGGTGCCTCTGCCCCAACCCCTTTTACCTCAGCTGCCCTGAGAGAGGAGGCTATTGACCTCCTGAGGAGCATCTCTGTGGGCAAACTGCCATTGTGAATGCCATCTAGGGGTTGGCCAGCCAACTTCAGCAGACCAATGCTTTTCTGGAAGGCATTCATAGTGCCATGTCTGGCCTACAGAGATCTTTTCAGGCTCTGGCCTCCTCACTGATGGCAGACAATGACCCTCCACATTCCTCCCCCTCCACCTCCCTCTTCCCAATCCATATTCCCCATTCCTCTACCTATCCCAAGCACATAGACGCATCTGCATGCACCCACCTCAACATACACAAACAGCACACATCAACACAAACACCACAAGATACACCGGCATGCAGGCCCACAAACAGGACATCAGCCACCACATCACCAGGCACCCCCATACCCCCCACATACCCACACACCATATCCAGCATACCCACAGGCACTACCAGAACAGCCAGTGACACATCCACCACGCCCATCATACCTGCAGACACCAGCACAACCCACACAGACACATCCACCACATCCGCCATACACATAGATACTAGCACAACACACATTCACATCCACTGCATCCAGCATACCCACGGGCACCACTCCAACAGACACACAAACATCCACCACATTCAGCAAAACCCACAGGCACCACTCCAACAGACACACAAACATCAACCACTTCATCCCCCAGCACCTTTACCTCCCAGCCCCCAAGGCACACAAATATCTACACTCACACACACAACAGACACCACCCAAACAAAAGCATACCTCGCACATGAACACACCCAAGGCATCTACACCCACACACCAGACAACCACTCTCTCAACCTCCAAATCCCTAGCCCCTTCTGATGACTGTCACTGGGTTCCCAAATAGAGTTTCCTTTTCGACCTTGCCCTTTCCCCTGTTACCTCCAAACCCCCTACCAAACCCAAGAGGCCCCATTCATATTACAACCCATTCCTTCCACATCCAAGTCCTTCCCTGTCACACCTGCCCCCCTGAAAGCACCCATACCCCTCCCCTAAGAAGGCCACCCTTCCACAGAAACAATCCACTCCTCCCAAACCCAAGCCCATCAATCCCAAATCGGACCCTAACCCACCCAAGGATAATCCCTGACGTGCCTGCCTGCTCACTTGATGCCCGTTCCTGTGGAGGTTTACTGGCAGTGATAGGAGTCAGGAGTGGGCCCTGGACTGTGCAGAGACTTTCAAATAGACTGGCAATGGCCTTTGCTATTATGCATTTTGAGTTAATAAATCCACATTGTTCTTTTTTGGGTACACCTTTGTCCTGCAATTCCTTTTCTACCTTTATGTTGTTCCTGAGTAACATGTGCTGTATGCCCACAGTTGTGTGTGTTTCAGCCTGCCTGCTGATCCATTTGCTGTTGTTTGCAATATCTGACTTTGTGGGCAGTGCTGGTGTCACCCAAGACAAAGGTAGATGTTGACTGTACGGATATGTGGGTGTTAATCCAAATGTGGTGTCATTGCATTGTGCTATGTCTGGTATGGTAAGCATTTCGTCTTGTGTGGTCCAGTGCCAGCTTGTATGCTGTTATACTTGTCCCCCTGATATGGCTTATAGATTTGTCTTATATGTATTAGCCTGAGTTTTCATTGCACAAACTTGGAGGGTGTTCAATTGTGCTAGCTTCCTTTGTAATTGACTGTACATGGGCTCATTTTGATGTGTGTACCTTGCAGC
The DNA here is from genome assembly GCF_031143425.1 of Pleurodeles waltl. NCBI lineage: Eukaryota > Metazoa > Chordata > Amphibia > Caudata > Salamandridae > Pleurodeles > Pleurodeles waltl. The sequence goes on along the minus strand of NC_090444.1, from coordinate 1,682,853,372 downwards.
TACTTCTTTCAGATGTATGGCCCATGCTGTTGCAGTTGTATGTGCTTTCTTGACTTGCACTTCCACATTATGCAGCTGGACATGCCACTTGGCTCTAGTATTGCTTGTCCCTGAGTAAAGGGCTAGTTACTGTAAAAATGTTATTTTAGGGGCATGTGTGAAGTGTAATGTGTCCCAGGGCATCGTCCTTCCATGAGTGCTCTTGATGCCCCCATCTTTATTGTGCAGGTATTGTTAGTATAGTGAGCTGTGGATATTTGTCTCTCTGAGTATTGTGTATCCCATTGTGTTACAATATGGGTGATGTGTGGATCCACTGTAGGGATGGTTCATGGGAGGGGTGTTTGTGTTCCATGACACATCTATACATAAGTGTGTGGAATCTGACAAAGGCCCATGGTATGTGTGCAACGTGAGAATCTCAGTTGCATTGGTAGATGTGATGTTGATGCATTGTTGCTGATGTGTGACACAATGTTGTTTACATTTCACTGTCTCTGTGCCTAAGATGTGCAGATGTGTGACTTTGTGTAGTACGGTGGCACAGTGTTAGCTACCTGCCCAAAGGGGGGGTTTCATGGCTGTGTCCTTCTTTGTAAATGAATCCGATTTTGGGCACAATGACACGTGTACTTGGTGACCATAGCAAGGGTCACATATCATGTGGACGGTAGCGCAACAATCTGTCGTTAAAGTTAATGGCTCAAATTAGTGTGTGGACGTACCGTCTGTTGCATCCACGATGGCTTGGATTTTGTGCAAATTCAATAAGCAGCTGTAGAACATGTGTAATTGGCTTCACGGCCGCACAGGACATGGTACACTGCCAGCAAGTGAGTTACTTCCTTTATATTCTTCGTTTACACCTTCTGGGACATAGTGGTTGAGCCGCCACAGTCACATTGGTGGTGTGCAGCATCATAATGAGTCCGGCGGAAACACTTGCTCCGTTGGCCTCTTTGTCCTGCCTCGTCATTGCAGCGGTCTGCACTGCCTGGCGGTGTCGGCAGAATCGCAGCAGTATTTGCTCCATAGGCCCACCAGGGTGATAATACAATGGTTTAACCACGCACGAAGCTGATGGCTATTGGACCACCACCGATGCAAAGCAATGCACGGACCACCAAACTCGTAATCAGGCCACCAGTCTCCTTTTCAGAGAATTACAATTTTCTTTCCCTACCCCCTGCCTCCTTATATCCTACTTGGTCTGCCATTATTTGAGGGGGTCTCCAAGTCTTCAAGCACAAAAATATGTTCTCACTAGCAGGTTGTACCACCTCCTCTCTTTCTCTGCTTCACCAACAGACAATGAGAAGCGTTTCCTGGTTCAGATGTTTCTCCCTCAGGGTGAAACACCTTAACGGAAGTGTTTCGCTGTGCTTGGGATTGCATTCACAATTTAGGATATCACAAAATTTCATTTCAACAACTGTGACTCGCATGAATTGCGAGTCACAAAATAAGTCATTTCAGACTACGTGCATGCCAATTTGTGATTACCTAATTGCAATTCACAAAAAATCACAATTAGGCAATTAAAAAATGGACTGTATGTACTTCTAGCCCTAGATTCCTGGACAGGATAAATAGCACTGCTTAGTAACAATAGCACATTCACACAGGAGAAAGAATCCCTAGACAATGAGCAAGGAAGAGCTAGGATGTTGAGTATGCTCAAAACAGAACGTAGCAGTCATCTAAATCAAGGACAAGTTATTGAAAGCAGCCAAGTAATCCATCCAGCATGGAGGGTCATATCTAAATCAAACAGGAAGAAAACAAGCATCGAGGAGGTAAGCAGAGAAAACAGGATGCGACTCTGAACATATCAACAGTAGAACGCAGCTAATTGATATATGGAGGATGTTCCAAAATGTTTTCCTATCCAGGAGTTAAGAATTTGTCTCAAAGTAATTTTATGGAATATTAAATGTTAATGGACTTAAAGCAGTTGACTTCAAGATGTTCTTTAAGATGCATGCGTGATTTCTTGTGAACGATCTGTTTGTAAAAGCTGTTCATGGCCAATGTTAAACTCTGTCAACCTGCATGGATGGAGTTCTCATATAGGAGGAGGAATAAAGGAAAGGGGCACATGAAAATCCGAGGGTGGATACAGCATGCTGGTCTTCAGAGAATTTAGAATAAAACACAGCTCCAAGCATGGCAGGTCCTCATAGTCTATTATTGGTTCTTGAAGTCACACTTTGGGTGTTTTCCAAGATGTTTTCCAGCCCCGTAATAGTCTTGGGGGTCAAGCATGCCAAGTGGTGGGTTTGGAAACATAGAGTAGTAGCTGTATCCCAGAAGCAAACTTGACAGCTGATCTCTCGTTGCTGCATGGACTGCAATTTTTGGATGGACTTTTCTTCTTTCTATACCCCTGGAAGTCCTGTGATGGTCACCTGCTGTCAATCCTGCATCTACCCCATGGTCTCCTGAAACCCATTCATACCCGATTCCTCTGTACCAATGCAAGGTTGACATTCCCACATGCCACTTTTAAAAATGAGTGACTATGCGGATCAAATTACAGATGAAGCAGATACTACTTCTATCTCAACATAAACCTTAGGTAGAGGTCAACTTAAACAATTGTCACATTTTCGCTTGGGAGGCCTACACATACTCAAGCAAAGTCATCTTCAATTTCCTTCCTGATAACAACGGGAAAACATGCATGATTCAAAGGGATATAGTAGATAACTAATTGACTTGAAATTCAAGATTGCTAGCTGGGCATGTGTTTATTAGAAAATGAGTAACACTACATGGCTTAATAATGACCTTTCTGTGTGTTAAAATGTCTGACTATTATCTGTTTCTAACATGAGAGTATTAGACATGGTATAGGTCCCATGGGAATTTTCCAATACAAAGTGACAGAGTAAGGCAAATTAGGACATAACAACGTGGTGATATAGACATTGTTTACAGATTATTTACCATTATGAGATTTCTGTCTGCAAACATTTGATACAACTGTGTAATACATCTATTTTAGAAGAACTGAAAAATCCAGCCAATAGACAATTGACAATTTATTGATTACACCGTGACATATGGAGAACATAAATAGACAAGACACAGTAAAAAGGAGGCATTATAAACCAATGCTTGCAATCCACTCACAAAGGTGTACCCTTTCTATATAGAATGATTTACCTCTGTCCTGCTGCTCATGAGCCCTCAGCATGGTAAGGAAGTCTGACAAACTGTTTTTATGATTCTCCTGTGCAGTGGTCTGAGTCAGGCATACTATGTATAGATGTAGAGAAACCCCAAGCAGATCTCATGTCTACAGAGTTGCCCAGTGCTGGATGTCCCCCCATAGCAGCTAGCACACTCTGGCTCATTGGACATATATTCTGACTGCACATCAGTGCCTGGTGATGTCTGTCCAAATGTCCATGCCATGCCAGCCACATTGCAAAGCTTGCTGTTTAGTTGTCTGACTCCTATACAGCGAAGAAATCTTATACAAGACTCCTTTAATGAATTCAACTTCTCCTGGGGGGAAATCGGGAGCCCTCTCATTTTTCTCCTTAGCAATTCTGGGGGACTCTTCAATGAAAGGATCTACAGGGTAGAGACAGATTCTGCACTGGTCTAATGATGGTTCAGGAATGTCCTCATATAACTTCCTACTTATTTCAGTTTGCAGAACAAATATATACTGATATGAGGCTACATTTCTTTTTCTGTACCTAATAGATCAGAATCAGGCAGTGGTCCCAATGACCACTGCCTAGCTACTCTTAAAAAATGGAAAGAAAACTTTTCATTGTTTTGAAACACATCCTTTTTTCCTTTAACAATTTTTGGCATTCCCAATGGGTCTCAAACTGAGACTAACCTCATTAATATTCATGAGGAAGGTCTATTCGCGGCCCACTAGGAATTGCAAAAAGTGTAAAATACACCTCAGTACTTTAATTTTTGTGATTACTAAATAGCAAATCACGAAAATTCGCTATTTGGAAATTACAAACACTAATATTATTACATCCGGCCCATAGAGTATAACAATGTATATAAAAGGATAATAATATATATATTGTGGTTGTACCTCTTTTTGAAAAAATATATTTGTGTTTTAGATACAACGGGTGCCATCTTTTTTATTTGGAAGGGTGATAAAAAAGAAATATTCATTGATATTATCGCTGAATACCTGTGATAAAACATATGTTTTACTTCAGGAAAATCACAAAAGGCCTTTTGTTTAGATATCTTCTTATAAGAAGATATTGTGAGCCTCAAAAATGACCTATATATAAATCCAATTGACAAGAATACTTTATTACATTATATTAGCTACCACCCAAGACATCAGAGATACAATGTTTCATTTGGTCATTTTTTTGAGACTGAGTTGTAATTGTGCAAATATTGCTGAATATCTGAGGCATGCAGGGAAACTAACAAACAATCTTCTGGAGAAAGGAAGTCTGATTTCTTATATATGAGAACAAGTCAGCAATACATATAAGGAAACTGAATGAACACAGGGAAGCACATTTTACTGAAACCTTTCACTGCAAAAAAGATATAAGTTTGTGGAGGTATATATTTATCTAAAGATTTGTAAGATAACAATATTGGATGTGTTGCTTCCAAAGTGCCAAAAATGGTATGGACAAGAAACAAAACTGGTTCCTGTTAACAAAGTAGCTGTAGTTTTTATGTTTATAGAAACCTCTATGAAACTGACCACTAAGTTTGATATCTGAAGCATGCTCTTTTTTTTTACTATAAAATGCTTCAGGGTTTGCAAGGGGTTTGATATTACACCCCCCATTTGTATTCAATTCTATTGTATTCTGTGATCTTTGATACAACAGTAAGAAATAGAAGTCTTCAAAAGTGTCATTTTAACTGTAGATAACTGACATGGGAAATGTATTGTTCTGAGTCCTTTCATAATATTTTATATAAGTAAAATATGACTATAATCTAATATGATGATCACTAACATATTGTTTTTCAAAGTGTTCTGACAGATGAGAGACAAACAGGTTTGCTTACTTTGTACATCTTTTGTGTCTCAGCCACTTAGTTTCTTGAATTATTCATTCACCAACAATAAACAGGCAGTGACTAAATACCATTACCCCAGTTATTTTTTATCATTACAAGACCATGCTTTGCAATTTAGTAGGTGGAGTATTCCTGGACTCATTATTCTAGTGCTTGATGACTGGAGAGTCTCTGGTGAACTAGACCAAAGACAGTGCTCTAATCTGCACTGCATGTTTCCCATTTAAGAAGGGGCTGATCTTTCTATTGGTGAATATATTTTGGGGATTTGCATGTAGTTATCATTTCTTGTATGTATACATGACAAATCTGTCCTATCTTTGTGTTGACATTTGTGGTAAGTGTTTCTTTTAGAAGCAGGAAGCCATCATACATTTTGTAAGTCTTTCCTCTGAAATTGATCGAAGTGGCACCGGAATGTGTGTTTGTATATCAACGCCAGAAGGACACTGAGCCACTAACTGGTGAGTGTGAGAGAGATAATAGGCAACTCCTTGAACCAATCAGAATGTGTTAGGGAATTGTTTTAAGATCATGTTCACTCTGAAACACATGTCTTTACTGATATGTGTGAGAGTGACTATGTGTAACTCCATAGAGCAATTGAGATGTCTTAGTCAATTCTTTTCATGACTGAATGTGTCTAAGGTCAGAATAAATCTGTGAGTGGTGCTCCAGATTTGTTGATTAAACCTTCTCTCACATATGCTGTAATAAAGTGAATAGGTTACATGTCAGAAAATGGCATCTGTTTAGAGAGAGAACTGGGATTACTTTAACACATTCCTAAGTGATATATGTTTATAAAAAAAGAAAAGTACATTCTTTCTGTCTTTGTGAGAATACGGTTAAAACCAATTCTCTCTGTAATATATGTTTACCAAATACAAAGATAAATGGTAAGATCTTGCTCCCCCTCCACATGGATAGATGTTGATCATGATTTTAAGCATACATAAGGCATTGTAAAGATTATGGTACAGAAAACTATTTTTTTCTCCTTGGTATAGATGAATATAATTTAAGAACAATACAATTGGAATTCAGGACTTGTCAGATAATTAAGCTATGTCTACATTTTAACTAGACGTATTCAAGTACAATGCAAATGAAAGGTGAGTCTGTCAGAGAAATGCAAACAATGGAATATCTGGTTGCCACATGCACTAAAACAAGAAAAGTATTAATTTTGGCAAATTGAGAAAACACAGGTTAATATCAGTATTAAATATAAGAATAGAATACATTCACTTATAGACATCCCTAATCCAACAATATATTAGTAGACACAGAAATGTATTATGCATGTAGTGTGGCTCTACACTAAATATTATAGACATGTCTTTCGTGCCTATGAGTTTAGCATACATGCACATTAGGGGGACATGGGTATCTGCTCTTATAAGGGATCTTTTTTTAAACTTCCCTGCCATCACACATATTATTGAGATACACTTTTAAAATAACGTGTTTTAGACAATCATAAAGTAAAATTACATTTAACACCTACATAATGATGTTTCTAGACCATAGAAGATTTATGACTTTAAAAGCTGTAGATGCATCTGTGATAATGGTTGAAAAAGTATGCCTACCCACCTTAGGTAATTACCTACTTGCCTGAACTTGAAAGTTGTAAAAAATTGATTGCCCTGATGAAGATTTAAAAAAGGATAGCCAAAACGCTGCACCACTAGATATCATCATAATGAGAGTAGACTGATGATAGCAGATTGCAACAAAAAGATTGGATGACATACAACGCAACTTTTAATGCCTTACAGATGGATGATATTTTAAATGGATGATGGTTATTTTTATGATTTAGCAAGGAGGATGGAGGTTTAGAACAGAGGGTAGGTTATGAATATGAAGGTGCACTTTATATAAATATTTCTAATCATAAGAGGAACTGATCATACAAATAACAATAGAGATATATTTTTTCAAATCTTGAGTAATGCCTATTGTTTGACATGGCCCTTTTTGCAGGGTTATCCCCAAACTTTTTGCTTTCTTCCTCCAATTTTTTCGGACCTGTTTTTGCTGGTTTTAGGACTCTGGGCACTTTACCACTGCTAACTAGTGCTAAAGTGCATATGCTCTCTGTCTACATTGTATTGGTGATTGGTTTATCCATGATTGGCATATTTGATTTACTATTAAGTCCCTAGTATAGTGCCCTGGGACTGTAAATCAAATGCTACTATTGAGCCTGAAGCACTGATTGTGCCACCCACGTGAGTAGCCCTGCAAACATGTCTCAAACCTGCCACTGCAGGGTCTGTGTGTGCAGTTTTAAACTGCCATTTTGACCTGGCAAGTGCACACACTTGCCAGGCCCAAACCTTCCCTTTTACTATATGCAAGTCACCCCCATAGTAGCCCCAAGGCAGTCCCATGGGCAGGGTGCAGTGTATTTAAAAGATAGGACATGTACTGGTGTACTATATATGTCCTGATAGTGAAATACTGCTACATTTGGTTTTCACTATTGCAAGGCCTAGCTCTTCTGTAGGGTAACATGGGGAATGCCATGAAATATCTTTTAAGTGTAATTTCCCCTTTGGGAGCAAATAGAGATAAGTAGTTTGGGTCTCTGAACTCACAATTTAGAAATACATCTTTGGATTTTGAACTGTGAGCTTGAAAATGCCACTTTTAGAAATTGGGCATTTTCTTGCTTAACTATTCTGTGCCTCTGCTAGCCTGCTGAATACACATGTAGTTCAGGATGCCAGTTCGGCTGTTTTTGCATTCATTCTAGACAGTCACAAAAAGAGAGCTGAGGTGTTCCCAGCATATCATGAAGGCCCATAACCAGGCTGATGGGGCATCCTGAGCTAGAGTAGTGGGAGGAGCTGATACTTGCACCTGAATAGGGACGTGCTTGCCCTTCTACAAAGCAGTCTCCAACCCCCTGGACCCAGGTCAGGGAAAGGCAGGGTCTTGTGCACTACAAAGACTTCCCTTTGATGTGTGCCTACATCAAAGACAGAAATGGGTACCACATAGTTAGAATCCTTCTGGCCTGAGGAAATTATGCCAGGAAGAAGAGATGGATGCTGTTGGAGGAACTGCCACTTTGCCTCCTGCTTTTTTATGCTGGCCTCCTGCTTGCTGCTTCTGTTCTGGGAGTGAAAGGACTGGACCTAGCCTTCAATATCCTTCTTCCAAAGGTTCTTGTTAAGTAGTATCAGGAACATCAAAGACTTCAACTGCTAGTGCCTAGGCTCTCTTGCTGAGAGTCCTAACTTGCCAAGTAGTGCCAGATGGTGCCAAATCTAGTTCCTGGGCCCTTGGGAGTGAGGTCTGGTGTAACTAGGAAGAAACTAGTACACAAAAACATATAGGACCTCATTCTGAGTTAACCGCCACACCGGTGATGGAGATATTACTGTCGCCAGGCTTGCGGTGAAGACTGACAAATTATGACCATGGCGGTGAACCCTCCCATAAACAGCCAATGTACCACCCGAACTGTCAGTACGGTCCATCCACTGACCACGGCGGAAGCCCTCTTAAGGCAGACAGAAAACAACGACCCGCCCACCATATAATGACATAGCAGACCGCGAGGATTTCCAGGGCCGGACCACCGCCACCAAAAGCCTGGAGGAAAAACATCTTATAAAAGGAGACGCTCACCTCCAGGGACACAGAGGAGTCCACGGCCACCATGGAACCCGAACTAGAAGTCCTGCCGATGCTGTACTAAGTGATAACAGTCCAGGAGCACCAACACGACGAAGATGAAGACAGTGAGTACAGCCACCTAGCACACAAGGGAGGGATGGGAGAGTGACAAACCCACACGCACAACACACATCATACACACACACAATACACCCAGAACAATCTGCAGAGAATCTCTGCACCAACATAAGCCAGAAGTAAAGAATGCCAGGACACATACCTTAGATACAACCTCTGTATTTTGCTGGACCTGAACCCACAACAACTGAAGCAACTATATACAAAGGACCATTGGCCAGTCAATGTTAGCCATAAGCCACAGAGCAACGTCCAAGGCCCAACTTGACTCCTGACAGCCTAGTTACTCCACTGGGCAGGAGCATCAGGTTGTAATTAGGCAGGCACCTCAGGGGGCAGTGGGGTGAGTTTCGTATTGGGAGGGGGGGTTCTTGTGCTTGGATTTGGGAGGGTGCGGGTCTGTACCCTTCCCTTTAGGGGGTGGAGTAGTGGGCTTGGGGTGGGGGGCCAGAGTGCCACTCTTGTGTCCTTAGTGGCAGTTGAAGTCTTGGGAAGGAACAGTAGTAGAACTGGAGGTGGAGGTACTGGGCTGGGGGGAGGGATCTTCCTTTTATGGGCAGGATGGGGTGGGTAGGAAAGAGGTCAAGGTGGGAAATGAAAAGCTTCTTAGGACCAAGGGGTTGGTTTGTGGAATGAGGATTGGGAGATCTGGTAGAGGAAGTGGTTGTAAGAGGAGTAGGTGTGATGGACTTGGGTGCAGGTGCATGGACAGTGTGCATGTGTGAGGTGGAAGGCTGTTGGGTGTCTGGGCTAGAGCGTTTATGTGTAATTGGAGGGGGAGGCAGACAGGGTGGGAGAGGACAAACAGGACGTGTGCATGTATGTTGTTGTGGTGTCTGCAAGTGAGGTAGGTGTGCTACATGAGGTTGTGATGGTGGTGGTGACTGCCCATGTGGTGTGTGGGATACACTTCTGCGTGTCTGCTGTTGTGGTGATTGTGGGCAGGGCTGTACAGGTGGCAGGATCTGGGACTGATGATGCAGTGCATGCAAGTGTCGGGGTTGATGTGACTGTGAGGGAGGGGGGAGACAGTGGAGGCAGTGGCTATTGTTGTATGTGCTTCTGTGTTTTGGCTGTGTGTGTGCTTGTGGACTGGAGTGTGGTGCCTATGTTTGTCTGTGTGAGTCCTGTCTGTTGATTTGGGTGCATGCTTGTCAGATTGTGTGCGTGGAATGGGTTGGGAGTGAGGGCATTGGGACTGGGCACAGGTAGTTGGCGGGGGGATGGAAGAACTTAGGACACTGGCTGCGGTCAGCGAGGAGGTCAGAGCCTGAAACGATCTCTGTAGGCCAGCCAAGGCACTGTGAATGCCCTCCTGGAAGGCATTGCATTGCTGCATCTGGGATGCCAGCCCCTGGATGGCATTCACTATGGTCGACTGCCCTACTGAGATGGATTTAGGAGGACAATAGCCTCCTCACTGAGCAGCAGGGCTGACTGGGGCAGGGCCTGAGGTGCCTGGGGCAAAGGAGACGCCCACCCTCCAGGGTGAGCGGGCACGGGCAACTGGATGGGGGTCTATTGGGAGGGCGGTGGTGGTACGGGGTGGTGGAAGATGACGTAGATCGGGTGGTCCCAGAGGGGTGTGCCACCACCATGGAGCTTCCATCGGAGGTGGAATTTGAGTCTGTAGTTGTGGCTCCCGTCTCCCCCGTGGTTCTCCCCTGGCCCTCCAACCCACTGGTCCCCTCAGCGTCTGTGCTCTCTGCCTCCTGGATCCCGTGGGCTGCAGCTCCCCCATTCGCTGGTGGCCCTGCTCCTTCTCCAGATGATGCTAATGCACACAAGGAAAGGATGAGAAAAGGAGAGAGGGTGAGGGAAAAAGAAAGGGATTACAGGGTCAATCACAGCAACAACAGCACATATGGCATACACATCACAATCGCTCACTGGGACTAACACAGTGTAGTATGGACCAGAATGACAAACCACTACCTGTGTACAACAGCAGTAAAGGACCCAAACACTACAATCTTCACACCTACTGGGACTCACTAAGCCCTGTCTGCCATAGTATGCTAGATACTTACTGGTAGACCTGACAGCCTTAGAGTGGTCACCCCTAACCTTTTGCCTGCCTCCCTCTACTTTTTGGACAGTTTTTGCTGGTTTTGGGACTCTGTGCACTTTACCACTGATAACCAGTGCTAAATTGCATATGCGCTCTCCCTTAAAACATGGTGACATTGGTTCATACCCAATTGGCTTATTTAATCTACTTGTAAGTCCCCAGAAAAGTACACTACATGTGCCCAGGGCCTGTACATTAAATGCTACTAGTGGGCCTGCAGCACTGACTGTGCCACCCACATAAGTAGCCCCTTAACCTTGCCTCAGGCCTACCATTGCAAGGCCTGTGTGTGCAGTTTCACTGCCGCTTCGACTTGGCATTTAAAAGTACTTGCCAAGCCTTAAACTCCCCTTCTTCTACATATAAGTCACCCCTAAGGTAGGCGCTAGGTAAACCATAGGGCAGGGTGCTATGTAGGTAAAAAGCAGGACATATACCTGTGTAGTTTATATGTCCGGGTAGTGTAGAACTCCTAAATTCGTTATACACTGCTGTGAGGCCTGCTCCTTTCATAGGCTAACATAAGGGCTACACTCATATACTGTTTGAGTGGTAGATTCTGATCTCAAAGGAGTAACAAGGTCATATTTAGTATGGCCAGAATGGTAATACAAAATCCTGCTGACTGCTGAAGTTGGATTTAATATTACTATTTTAGAATGCCACTTTCAGAAAGTGAGCATTTCTCTGCACTTAAATCCTTCTGTGCCTTACAAACCAAGTCTGGCTAGGTTACTTGACAGCTCCCTTGTGCATTTCAATCAGACAACCCCAAACACAGGATGCTCAGTCACACCTGCACACATCTGCATACTGAATGGTTCTTCCTGGGCTGGGAGGGTGGAGGGCCTGACACTTACATCTGAAAGGACAGTGGCCTGCCCTCACACAATGGACGACCAAACCCCCTACTGGGACCCTGGCAGACAGGATGGGAACTGAAAGGGGACCTGGTGCACTTCTAAGCCACTCTTTGATGTCTCCCCCACTTCAAAGGCAGATTTGGGTATTTGAACAGGGCCTCTGACCCTACCAACTCAAACACTTCTGGACAAGATACCACTGGTGAAGATACCCTGAACCAGACCCTGCAACCTCCCAAGAGGAACTACCTGGCTGTCCAACAGACTCACTGGACTGCTTTTCTACGAAGGACTGCTGCCCTGCTGTTGCCCTGCTGCCTTGCTGCCCTCTAGCTCTGCTGAGAAGTGCTTTGTAAGGGCTTGGATAGAGCTTGCCACATGTTCCTTGAAGTCTCAGGACCAAAAAGACTTCCTCTTGCAAAGTACTCCTTGTGAGGCGAAAATTTGATGCGTAGCCTGCCAGAAATGACGCACAGCCTGCATCGTGGTGAGAAAATCGCAGCACGCCGAGACGGAACGACGTAGCATGGCCCCCTGAGAGGAGATCGATGCAGCGCCAGCGTTGTGACGGGAACTTTGATGCCCGGGTCACTGGATCGACGAATAGCCTTGTCGGAATGACACAGCCCGACTTCCTGCGAGAAGAATCGACACAGTGCCTGCCGTGCAACAGAAATTTCCCAGCATCACCCACCGGATTGATGATGTTCCTGTGACTTTGTCCTGCAGGCCCAGAATTTCTCCACATCGCCCCTGTCCGAAAACCCCTCAACCCGAAGAGGATCCAAGTCAGCACGCCGGAAATTGACGCACTGCCTTCCCTGCGTGGACAATTACTGACATATATATGTGCACCCAGAGAAACCAACGCACACCTCCCCGTTTTCCATGCATCTCCTCCCCTGCAGTCCCTTGTGGATAATTTGAACGCAAACCAGGTATTTTGTGCTTGCAAGAGACACTTGTTGCTTTTTAAAGACTAAAGACTCCTTTCATCATTCTCTAAAGTGATATTTCACAAGTACTTATCAAATCTTGATCGTTTTGACCTGCATTTAACCAGATATATATTTTTCTTAATACTGGGTGGTGTATTTTTGTGGTGTTATACTGTGTTATTGCATGATTTATTGCACAAATACTTTACATATTGCCTTCTAAGTTAAGCCTGACTGCTCAGTGCCAAGCTACCAACCGAAGACCTCATTTCTAACACTTATCAATACCAAATATACATACCAACCTACATAACTAAGCAGGACCACACTGGAAAAGCTAAGGTGGCATATTGGGGCACCCACTTACTAGAATCTTGCAGCCAAACTCCATGTCAGGCCACAAAAAAAAAATACCACACACTCTGCACTCACCCCCTTGTGGCTGCTGTGCTGCCCTCAAGTGCCCATCCAACTCAGGATTGGCCACCACCAGTATGTGGGCTATTAGGGGGGTCAGGCTCCAACGAGCACACCTCCCTCTTTGGGAAGCCGTCCCCAGCCTGGCCTCTGCTGTCTACCGGGCCCAGTGCCTCAGGTCCTCCCACCATTTCCTGCAGTGGGTGCTCCGCTGGCTATGGACCCCCAGGGTCTACACATCCTTGGTGATGGCATGCCGCAACCCTTTCTTTTGATGGCCGTTGACCTGCAGATGAGACACCGACAGAAAAACACCATGAACTCAACAATAAATCTGTCACACAGATGGCATACATGCCTCATATGACCCACATGAAGCACACACATTTCCCCTACCTCTGCATACACATTGAATGCTACCCAAACTCCCCCAGTTGATACACTTTCAGCACACACATACATCTACATGCAGACATGTCGCTTTCAACGTACTCATGATGTACTCACCTGTTGGTCTGGAGGCCCATACAACTGTCCATACAGGGGTAGGGCCCCATCCACAAGCTTCTCCAGCTGAGGGCTGGGGTCGTTTCCCCTGTAGCATAGGCCGTTGCAGGGTCCAGACATAGGTCACAGCAGCACACGCAGTTGAGATGTGGATCTGGAGAGTCAGAAATCAAGTGAAGTGGTTCAGAGAAATTGGCGGTCAAGTCTGCGGCGGTGAACACCTTTACCGCCAGTGCTGATTATCAATTGGTTCCTGTACTCAGTAGGGTTCCATGTTAGCCAATGACGAGTTCCACGGCGGTGCAAACCGCCTTCCGCCATGACGTCAAACGCCAGCTGAGTGAGATCACTTCCACTTGTCCCTGCATACAGAACAGGTGGTTGACAGTTTCTAATGCTAGTACTCATGTGGGACTAATATATGTGTGTCAATGGTATAGATTGTACACACCAATGCAATTCCAGTCTCCTACATACGTACATGCACTGCGTACTGTGATGTTATGTGTCCATACTTCCTGTAGTCAAAAACATTTTTACTTTGACACACTTAGATACCAACCACTGCAGGGGATGAGGATGAGGAGGCAAGCACGAGTGTACAGACCCCTTGTGGACTTGGCTACACTGGAGGACCTGGCACATCATCCTCGTCCACGTCACTGACTGTGTGCACAATTGGACCCTGATCTAATTCTTGCTATCCATAGCACTACAGCAATTACCCCTGTTGTGCAGGTTCTCTCAGTGCTCCATTTCCTGGCAAGTGGTTCTTTCCAGGTGACTGTGGGCTTGGCAGCAGGAATGTCACAGCCAATGTTTTTGATTGTGCCTGGAAGGGTTTTGGCTGCCTTGCTCAAACACATGAGCAGCTGCATCTCATTCCCCCAGAGGGAAGATTTGCGCACTGTGAAGGCCGGATTCTATGCCATGGGACACATACCACACATGATTGGGGCCATTGAGGCAACCCATATTGCCTTGGTCCCTCCCCGGGCAAATGATCAGGTCCGCAGGAATAGGAAGAGTTACCACTCTCCAAGTGTCCAGATGGTGTGCCTTGCTGATCAATACATCTCCCACGTCAGTACCAAGTTTCCTGTATCTGTGCATGATGCCTATGTATTGAGGAGCAGCAGCGTCCCACAGGTGATGGCATGACTACAGAGGCACAGAGTGTGGCTCATAGGTGAGCTGGAGTCTCCACACAATCTATGTCAGTGTATGCCCACTGGGGTTGTACTCCATGCCATTGTACATGGCTAATGTGTGTACCTCACTTCTTCCAGGTGACTCCGGCTACCCAAACCTGTCTTGGCTATTGAACCCTATTAGGACTCTGAGAACAGGGGCTAAAAATTGGTACATTGAAGCACATTGGCATACCAGGAGGGTTGTAGAACGCACATTTGGTCTACTGAAAGCCAGGTTCAGGTGCCTCGGTTTAAAAGGTGGATCCCTATTCTACGCCCCACAGAAGGTCTGCCAGATTGTGGTGACCTGCTGAATGCTGCAGAATTTGGCCCTCAGATGCCATGTGCCCTACCTGCAGGAGGAGGGGGGTGACAATGCACCTGTGGCAGCAGTGGACACTGAGGGCAGTGAGGAGGAGGAAGAGAAGAAGGATGTGGACAACAGGACAAATATGATACAGCAGTACTTCCAATGACATTCAGGTAAGACTGTTGATCTGTTAATGTCTCTATTTTAGTTAAGTGCTGTGTGCCAGCTGTGTTGTGCCAATCACTACCTTTGCATTACAATTGACTGTCACTTATGCCTTCCCTTTTCGCAGATGTTGGTGTGGTTACAACTGTGTACTGATGTGATGAATACAGACTGCTGAAACACATTAGTTGGATGAATTCACACGTTACAGGACATTTGCACAGGATAATACCATTCAATACATTGCACATTTCTGTCTGGTAAAGCACTATTACTCCAGTTGTGTTCAAGAGTGTTTATTGAAGTGACAATAATGAAGGGATGGTGCAATAGAGTGGGGTGATGGTTTAGGAATAGTTCAGAGTAGTGGCCCAGTTTGTTTGTAGCACAGGTCCAATGTCCATGGGGCCATAGGAAGAGGAGCAATGGCAGTCCAAAGTGAACAAGGTGACTCAGTGGCACACAAGCGGGACATTCAGGAGAGGCTCATTACCTGGCTGTGGTCTTGGTCTTGGCAACAGTCTCTGGTGTCTGTCTGGGTCGCAGGGAACATTTGCGGGGTGGTTCACCTTCTGCAGGGGAGGGGTGCTGGTGGTCTGTGGGTCTTGTGGCAAGACCCCCTGTCCACTACCTGCAGCAGATGCTGATGCCTGTTGAGTGGACTGGCTAGTGGAAGTGGGCCGCTGGTGTGCTCTCTTCTCCTGCAAGGTGTTGGCCATGTCACCTAGCACCCCTACAATGGAGGCCATGTTGGCATTAAGGCCCTACAACTGCTGCATGACCTCCTGGTGGTGTACCTCCTGCAGCCGCTGGTTCTCCTGCATGATGGTGATCACCTGGCCCATCCTATCATGAGATTTCTGGTATGCCCCCAGGATATGTGTGAGTGGCTCCTAGGCAGTCGGTTACCAGGGCCTGGCCTCCCCCTGGCACACAGCTGCCCTCCCACTGGCCCTGGCCCCCTGGCCAGGGAGTTCATCCAGCTCGGGACATCCAGAGACGCTGTCATCACTGAGGGCATCTACTGGTGGAGGACTGGGTTGCCATGGCACCTGCTTGCCGTTGACGTTGGCTGGGGCATCTGTGGGGATGTAAGTGTTTTGTCAGGGTCATTGTGTGTCACGTATTCCACATTTCTACCTTTCTCTATGGGTTTGGTGTTGTCCTCCCACCTTTGGTAGTGTATGGTGATGGATTGTCGGATTGGCTATTTCTGTATGCTGTCCATGCATTGCTGGTGGGTATGCATGCAGAGCTGGGAGGGACGTGCTTGCAGTGGGTAGGGTATGCAGGGGTACACATTTAGGTGTGGTCATTGGGGTGGTGCACTGTGTGGGATGGAGTGGGATGTAGAGAGTCGAGGTGAGTGGATGACATGCCATGCAGATGTCGGTGGAGTTAAGGTAGTAGTGGTGAATTACCTTTGTCCAGTCCTCCGGTGACCCAGGTCGGAGGACAACGCCATCGCCCGCCTGACCAGACTCCACTGGACAGCCCACCGGCAGCTGAAGATAACAAGGGTGGGGGGGTCTGTGCTTGCTGTGTGTAGGGGTCCTGGATTTGTTAGGGCCACAATATACCTGGAAGGATCACGGGAACTGCAGGCCACAGATTGTCCTGGCTGGGTCACTGGTCTTATAGCTTGGACTGAGTCACTGGCAATATAGCTTGGACTGGGTCCTGCTCAGGGGGACCCCCTTTGGAACAAATGTTTTGTTGGTGGACTGTGTCTTGAGCTCTAACCTGGGACTTATGACTGTGTTGACCCAGCCCTCGACTACTACTGAGACTGAGCACATTGAGGGGTCCTGGTTAGGGCTGGCATGGACCTGGATACTCAGACCCCTGCGTGCTGCGCACCCATTGATGGGGAGAGGGTGGGCCGGGTGGTGCAGCACAGTCAAGGGTTGCTGCAGCCTCCAGAACAACACTTCTGCTGCTCTGTGACCTGGAATAGCAGGGATACATATTCCTCTCTGTGCTTCACTATGGGGAGAAATAGGCAGCCGGCCCATCCGCAAGGGAATACCATGAAGTAGAATACTATGCCGGTCACACTATTGCAGCCTCTGGCGTAACAGGCTGATCTTGGGGCGAGAGGGACCCAACACCTAGCCCACCCTCTGAAGGGCCCTCCAGGGTGGAATTACTTGTCATGATCAATGGCTCCAGGGAGGACCTTGAAGGGAAGATTGACACAGTGGAAGTTGTGGTCAACCTCCTCCGGGTCGACCTCCTGAAGGTGTCTGACAAAGTGCGAGTCACAAAGGGCTCACTTGCTGAGCTCCAGTTTGAGGTGACAGTGTTGCAGAGACAGATGGCCAAGGTCAATTCCAGAGCAGGGACCCTTGAAGCATGAGTGGAAGATACGGAGGGTAGATCCCACCACAATAATCTCTGATTTCTTTGATCTCTGGATCATGCTGAGGGCAATGCAACAGAAACATTTGTGGCACACTCAATCCGAGATGTGCTGAAGCCGGCTGGTCTGTCCATGCTCTTTGCTATTGAAATGGCGCACCGGGCTCTGATGACTCTCCCTAGGCCTGAAGCACCACCATGAGCTATTATTGCATGGATCCTGAACTACAACAACAGGGATTTTGTTCTTTGTGCTGCTCAAGACACTGACATGGCCCATTTGGAAATCCACAAGATCTCTGTTTACCTGGATTACACCAAAGATCTGGGGTCCTGTAAGGGCTTTCTGGAAGTCAAGGCCAAGCAACGCTCAAGGAGCCTCCACTACACGCTCTTGTACTCGGCCCGATTGAGAGTCCTGTCTGGTGCCAAGTCCCAATTCCTCAATACCCCAGAAGTGTGTAATAAGGTCCCTTAGGAGAGGGCGGTCCCCCGGCAGCTGGGACTTGGACTGTGCGTTCAGCCTGTGTCCAAAATCTAAAAGCCATGCTTGATGGCATGTCAACATGCAGAGATGGGAGACAGTTGAGAGTCAAGACCCAGGGTGACGGCACCATGGCACTGGTACCGCAGGCCACTGAGCCAGTCATGATGGAGGCAACACCCACCTCGGGGCTGGGCCCAGACTTGAGTGACGCTGCTACCTGATTTAGTAAATGTACTCTGTATTGATTTTTTGCTTTTAGTTTCCTTTCCAAGTGTTCTTCCTATATTTTCTCCTTCCCTATATCTGTATTGTGGAGGGATGGTCTTTGAGGGTGGGGCGGCTCAGGCCATTGTGGTGGGATATTGTGAGTGTTGCATTGTCAACTGTACTTGACGGGACATATGCGATTCTGCATTATCTACTGGGCTGGGAATGCCTCTTGTCCATGATACATGGTAGGCCATGTTTATGGGTATTGGGGCAAGGCTGTGGGTCCTGACAGCATGAAACTTGATGGATGTGCAGTATGAGTTATTGTTATCTCTCTGTCCAGGGAAAGCTGTTTTGATTGGAACTCCTACTCGCTTTGGAGTGCAATGTTTTGTTGCAGTGCAGGTGGGAGGCTGAACTTATCCTTTTAAATGGATGAATGGATCCATAAAGGTGGGTGGTTGAGAGTGGGATGGAATCCAGTCTTGTCGAACCAGCATCACTATCAGTCATGGCTGGGTCTACGAATATCTTTACATGGAATGTTAGGGGTTTGAAGGGCTACACAAAAAGGATGCACTCGTTCCTCAGATGACTCAGAACACAGAAAGCCTAGCTGCAAGAAACTAATCTCCAGAGGGATGAAGCCCTGAAACTGGGGAAGAAATGGAGGGGACAATTGTTTTCGGCTACATACTCCTCCTACACTAGGGGAGTGGCCATTTGGAGTGCACCTGGGGTCCACTTTCGATATA
Organism: Pleurodeles waltl; assembly: GCF_031143425.1. NCBI lineage: Eukaryota > Metazoa > Chordata > Amphibia > Caudata > Salamandridae > Pleurodeles > Pleurodeles waltl. The sequence goes on along the minus strand of NC_090444.1, from coordinate 1,682,834,278 downwards.
TGCATAGCAAGGCAGATGTAGAAGGGCACCATTTCCTCGTCCAAGGGACTCTAGATGACAAAGACATTACACTCCTCAATGGCTATGCACCAAATGTTGATGACAACCAGTTTTATGATCATTTGCAGGATCTTCTAGAAGACAGTGCTGGGACACCGGAAGTTTGGGCAGGGGAGTTAACCTGTCTCCTGGATAGGAAAGTGGATCTACACCTACCCAAGCAAGGCACTAATCCCCTGATGACATCTGCCCTCACAGCGATAATGCATAACTCGGGATTCTGTGGTAGCTAGCGGGTTCTGCACCCAGATGGTCACAATTATACCTGTCACTCCTTGACACACAATACTTACACTTTGTTAGACTGTATTATGGTGGCCCGACTAGATATTCTGAAACTGATGAAACTTTCTAGAGTGGTTTCTCCCTGATTATGCACAAGTGTTACTCAAAGTACAATGGGGAACAGATGTGAGTCATGCATGCATCAGGCGTATGCCCCCTGATCTCCTGGCAGACATTGTGTGTCGGGACACACTGGTGATCTCCCTTATCAATTATGTTGATGTTATCTGGGGCTCTACAGAACAATAGAGTATGAGGCTCTTAAGGCGTTGACACATGGGACCTGTATAGGAACTATTTCAGGCAGGCAGCAACAACTAGAGACTGCTCTGGGGATTAAGGATTATCGCCTGGCAAACCTCCAGAGCTTGGAGGTGTTCTTGCTAGAGGTGTGAGAGGGGGTGCTTGAGGCTCAGCGGAGGTTGCAGTTGGCCTTAGAATAATTGGATATATGTACAATCAGGGCATGTCATCAATGAATACACATGGAGGGGGATAAATCCATTAAGCTTTTGGCCTGAATATTGCGACGGGGCAGAAAGTTCCACCTATACTCCATGTTTGTGCTCCTAGTGGACGATTGGCGACTAATCAACAGCATATTCTGGATGTCTCTGTGGACCACTTCAAGGGTGTAAACCACGCTGGAGAGGTAGGTCCCCCAGGACTGACTGAAGCTTTCTTGGCAGACAGAGGATTGCTCACCTTGACCCCAGATCTTGTACAAGATTTAGAAAGTGAGATCTACCTGGAAGAATTGGGTACAGCTATCCTGGTTCCCAATAGGTCCAAGGCTCCAGACGGGGATGGGTTCTCTGTGGAGTTTTGCTAGGCTTTCTCTGCTACCTTCAGGGCGAAGTTGCTGCAGGTCCTCCTAGAGGTGCCAGATGTGGGGATACTTCTGTACACTATGCAAGAGGGAATTATCTGTCTCCTCTTGAAGCCTATGGGTGACGCGGCAAGCCCTTCCTCATATAGACCCCTCATAATGCTTAGCATTGATGTTAAAATATTATGTGAACTCTTAGCAACACAGCGGGGGGAGCGATACGTGACTTGGTGCATTAGGAACAATGTGGCTTCATACCATCTCATTGTACCGTCTTCAATCTCCGGAGACTCACACACTTCATGCATGAGACCTCAGATGATGATGGTGAATTGGCTCTGGTCTCCCTTTATTTGGAGAAAGCCTTTGATACAGTGGAGTGGCCTTTCTTGATGGCAGAGTTGTGTGGGATGGGGATTTGGCCCTGTTTTTAGTAGCTAGGTGAGGCTACTGTATTCTAGCCCCATGGTCTGTGTTAAAATTGAGGGCAATCTTTCTGAGGGATGGTAGGTTATGAGGGGTACCAGACAGGGTTGTCCCCTCTCACTGCTTCTGTTTGCCCTTGCCATAGAACCCCTGGCACTTCTCCTGTATATGGAACTAAACCATGGGGGATTTGGGTGTGGGGGGTTCCACACATTATCTTGCTCTCTGCGGATGATGCACTGGTGTATTTACGCTTCCCCCGCCAGGCTGTGTCAATATTAATGGGGCTTCTCAATGCCTTTAGCAGGGTATCAGGACTTCGACTCAACCTCAGAAAATTACTTTTGTTCCCAATTGGTAGTTTGACATGGGTGCCCGCTATTCAATTGCCCGAATATGGCCTACGCTGGGAAACGGATGGCTTTTGTACTTCGGTATATGGGTTGCCTATACTGAAGATGTGTACTGGCGATTGAATGAAGATAGAGTTGTGATGGGGCTTGAAGGCTCTATAGCATTCAGAAATAAACTCATGTTGCCTTTGTCTGGTCCAAAATGCAATGTTTCCACTCTGACCATGCTTCTTTTGCAAGTTGCATAATTTACTTATCTCCTTAATTTGGGCCAGGTGGTAAAGTTGAGTGGTGCTATCGGTCCTAAACAGGGCGAGGTCCCAGAGGTGAAGTTCCCTGTCAAATGGGGCCCTATGGGGCACCTTCCCCACCACTATCTCCCATACTGCTACAGTCTGCTTCACTAAATACGGGATTGTGCGCTCAGAGCGTCCCCCAAGCATCAGTAAGCCTACCAACATATCACCTCTGAGCATTCATCAGAATAGTCTCTTTTCCCAGTTAACTGGGTTAGCCAACCACTTCGCAGAGTGTTGTAGGTTAGCTGCATAGTAGTAGTGTTCCATGTCTTGTATAGCAAGGCCCATCCTCCTCAATAAATGCTTGCAAACTAAGGCAAGTGCTGAAATTGTGTGCACCATTTAAAACGTTTAAACGAAGGAGAGATTTGGGGAAACAAAGATTTATGAGTTGGATATGGAGCCTTGAAGTTCACTCAGTCAGGAATGGGAAGCCAGTGCAGGGATGCTACCCTCAAGGTAATATGCTCTCGCTGAGAGTCACAGAAGTAGTGTACCTACAGTATTTTCAGTTAGCAGTAGCATGTCTAGGAAGGGTTTGGAAATGGTCTAAAATAACAGGTATGCAAACCTTGAATGTGCCAAACCGTGTACTTGGATGTTGGGTGCCCTTTCAGTTGTGGATGGGTTTACAGAGTATCCTCCTCTGAACTTAAACTGCCTCTGTACCTGGTCATAGCCTGTACAGTCAGTCTCCGTCACGTCTCCGCAAAGCTGGGCACACCACTGAAACTTGCGGCTTTGGAAACAGCTCCGCACGCCTGTAGCAGTGGCTCCATTTCTGATCCCATCATGCAGCTTTGCACTCCAGCAAACGCAGTTGCACAACCCAGAGCATCCCTTCTGCCCAGCAACCGATGTCATATGCAATGGAACTGGGTATCTGGAAGTAGTTGGGTGTTTCTTTAGAAGCCAATCAAATCCCTAAAACGAGTATGATGGACAAGACCAATTTGAAGCAAGAAAAAGGCTTGAAAGTCAAAGTTCTGGCATGCCGTAAATATGGGTCTACTCATCATGAAGGTAGGGGTGGATGCTGGTAAACTCCACCACGTAGCAGTTGATGGAGCTTTTGCTGAACTCTGCGCTCCAAGCAGAGCGCAGAGTGGCAAAACCCTCTTAACTCCACCAGAGGAGTGGAGTTTATCACCATCTCCTACTAACAATGGGCTGAAAAAGAGACATAATTGCCAGACTGTTAGTATCATTTCAAAGAAGCTATGAAACACTAGCAAGGGATTGAGACTATGACTACCAGCTTTTGGAGAGTGGCTAACACAAGACAGTTCCAGGTCAGGGAAAGCAGACAGCACAGCACCTCCTGTTCAATATAAAGTGGTTATGTATGCACAAGATGGTGCTTGACAACTTTTCTCTTGGCTTCTTTTCTTGCTTTATTGTTCTCCATATTGTGTTTCATCCACTTTTGTTTGTTAGTCCCTTTCTGGATTTGTCTTTCCCTTTCCCTACTTGTCTTACTTCCTTTCTTTTTTGCTTCCTGTGCTCCATGATCCTGGGTCATTGTGGCCACATTGCCTGACAGTCCTCTGGGAGATGCCAAACCTCTGGGTGTGTCCTGGTACCTTCCTAACTCATTATCATCTCCTCTAAATCTCTTGCTGTGGTATACTGCCTTCCACATCTGTGAATTCACTTATGTGCGATCTCTGCAAACATTTTGGCAGATTTCCAGTTGATGAACAGTACCCATAGATCCATTATGCTGGATTTATCAGGACCCACAGAGGACCCCAAAGAGGGGTGGTTGGATAAACATTGCAGAAGTGCAAGCAACCGCCTGCATAAAGCCCTTAAGGTCAAACCTAGGGATAACCATTCTATCAGTTTAACTTGGGTTGCCTATAAAGAGGCAATTAGAAAAAAAAGCAATGCCACAAAGAAGAGAGGTGGGAGCAGCTAGTGGGCACTTCTAAGTTGGGGGATGTGAGGAGCTTCTGGAAGATAGTGAATGGTAAACCTGCATATCAAGTTTATCCTCAGAGCTTAGGGACAAATATACTTGCCCAAAAATGGGTTGCTCATTTTGAGAGGGTTTACTCCTTGGATAGTATGGAACAACTGGTGGAGGAGGAAGATATAGGCCCTGATTCTGACTTTGGCGGGCGGCGGAGGCCGCCCACCAAAGTCCCGCCGACAAATGACCGCACCGCGGTCAAAAGACCGCGGCGGCCATTCTTACATTTCCGCTGGGCCAGCGGGCGCTCTCCAAAAGAGCGCCCGCCGGCCCAGCGGAAATGCCCCTGCAACGAGGATGCCGGCTCCGAATGGAGCCGGCGGAGTTGCAGGGGTGCGACGGGTGCAGTGGCACCCGTCGTGATTTTCACTGTCTGCTCAGCAGACAGTGAAAATCATGGTGGGGCCCTGTTAGGGGGCCCCTGCATTGCCCATGCCTGTGGCATGGGCAGTGCAGGGGCCCCCAGGGGCCCGCGGCACCCCCTACCGCCATCCTGTTCCTGGCGGGAGACCCGCCAGGAACAGGATGCGGTAGGGGGTGTCAGAATCCCCATGGCGGCGGAGCGCGCTCCGCCGCCATGGATTTCTCCCGAGCAGCAGAAAGTCGGCAGGAGACCGACGACTTTCCATTTCTGACCGCGGCTGAACCGCCGCGGTCAGAATGCTCGACGGAGCACCGCCAGCCTGTTGGCGGTGCTCCCGTGGTCGGTGACCCTGGCGGTCACCGACCGCCAGGGTCAGAATGACCCCCATAATGTCTTTCCCCTTGGTTTTAAATTTTAATCTGGAGGAGGTTGAACAGGCCATTATGAGTAGTCCCTCTAACAAAGACCCTGGCCCAGACGGCGTATCTATGTATCTATATAAAGAGAATGCTAGCTTGTGGGCCCAGCTGCTGACCAATGTACTTAATGCTGCCGCACAAATTTGTATCCTTAAATCCTGAAAGTCAGCGGTTATAGTCCTGTTTTTTAAAAAAGGCTGCAGGCAAAAACCAGCCTGCTATTGCCCTATTTCTCTGCTAGAATCCATGGTTAAGGGCGTATTGTCCGTCTTCATATTGAAGAATGGATACAAGAAAATAACATTCTTTGTCCGGCTCAGTATGGATTTAGATAGGGTAAGGGGACAATGGAACAGTGCCTGAACCTCAACTTACTGGTGGGCAAATATGTGGTGGCAAAGAAGGGAGCTGTGTATCTGGCATTCTTGGACCTTAGCTGTGTGTAGGGTTAACTGTTCAAAGCTATGGTTAATTCTGGAGGGCCTGGAGTTACCCCAACCCTTGATAAACTTTCTTCAGGCTTTATATACTGTTGTAAATGCTTCGGTAAGATTTGGTACAGCAGGGAAGTGTTCTGATGCTTTAAATTGTCAAGGAGCGTTAGACAGGGGTGTGTCCTGGCACCAATATTATTTTTATTATATATTAATGGCCTGAATTCGTACTTGACTACTCATGGTAAAGATTTTTTGGAGGTTAAAAACATCCTGGTCCCTTCCCTGCTATACGCCGATGTTGCTGTTATACTTTCCCATAAGATGAACAGCCTTAAAGCTTTGGTGGATTTGTTTGTTGAGTTTATGGGTGATTTAGAACTGGATGTTAATACCTCAAAAATGCACTTTATGATCTATGGGAAGTGGAATCTGAAACTTAGAACCATCACAATCAAGGGGCAGGTGGTGTCATGGGTGACTTCTTTTTCTTACTTAGGGGTTATGTTTGAACAGCATTGCAGTTGGACTCCATGTCTTGCTAATCGCTGCTTGTGTTTCGACCAGTCCTGTGGGGCTCTCTTTAGATTTGCCTGGATGGTTGGGCGCAAACTGTCTTACCATTGCTTCAGATATATAAAATGAAGCATTTACCTGTACTACTGTATTGTGCAGAAATTTGGGGGTATTCTAACTGCTATCAAACATGAAGAAAATTGCTTCTGTAAAAAGTTATTGGGAGTGGGCCCGCTAGTCTGAGTCTGTTTATGCTTGAGGAGCTGGGTTTGGTTTTTGCATAAGCTTATGCTAAAATTGTCCCCATGATGCTGTGGATACAAGTATGGAGTGGGAAGTGCACTGCATTTAATAGGGAGGTTATTGAGGATTGCCTTGGTTGCAAGTTAGGCCATACAATTCTGTGGCTTAACTACATCAGCTCTATAGCCCTGTCACTGGGGTGCCCTGAGTTATTTTATAACCCAGAATTGTTAAAACGGGCAGACAGAAAGCGTGTGGAGGAGTTATTTCTAGAGCAAACTATTGAGAACAGAGAAAATCTGGCCCTGGGTCGCCACCCAGCCAGGGCTTTGATGCTTTTAACCACTATCCCTGGCCCGGAACCTTATCTCTCCTTCGTTAGAACCCCTTGGGAGAGACTTCTTTTCATCAGGTTCAGATCAGATTCTGTCCGAAATAGCCTCTGTCCCCCCACCACCAGACAATAAGAGCCATCTTCGATTAAGGTCTGTCCTTGTGACGGTTTGCTCCAGACCCTAGAACACTTGGTATTGTTCTGTAGCTATTATGATCCATCTAGAAAGCGTTTTCTGCTGCCTGTTCTTAAAGCCAAAGGTATCCATACCGGGCCACCTTTATTTATTTACAAATGATGAATGAACTTACTGTTGCCATGGCAGTTTCTAGTTTTTTGAGGAGTGCACTCCGCTGGAACAAGATTATGAATTTTGGCTTTCAATCGTTTAGGTTTCTTACAATACAAAACATATTTGTTTAAAATAAATTTGTGACTATATACCCTTGGTATTGATGAGAAAGTGGTTTTAAAGCTTGTGGTTTTAATTATTATATGATTTGTAAATGTTTATTATAATTGTGTGCTTTTATGATTACTTTTATAATCGAAATAAAGGTTTTTCAATCAATCATATTAATTTGTTGAACTTGTTCTTTCAGGGCCTTCAGTCCTGGTTCTGTGTTTTTCTATTCCAATGTCATCCATTCCATAGGTGCTGAGGGACTTTCCTCTAAAGAGCCTCCTGCTGGTGCAGTGTGTTTCTCTTTCACCTTCCTTACCCCTGTATCCCTGTTTCCTTGTTGCTGTTTTGGACTGATCCAAGTGGTTGGATTACCTTTTCACCTTTTCACCCCTCAGGAAGTCATAAAGGAACAATTGGTAGATCATTTCTGAGACCATAGTCTGGCTCTCCCTGGAGAAAATAGTGTAATCCTGATAGTAAATTCTTGTGCTGACCTGAATGACTGCCCTCTGCATTTCTTTATGAACTTAATAGAACTCATTTCACAACATAGCTGTGTCAGATGCTGCAGAAAATTCTTGAGACCCAGTAACAAATAAGACTAATGTATAGAAAATAATGTAATAGAGTTCCCAAATCAATTTAGAATAAATGAAGAAGGCTTTAATACGCCATATAAACAAGCAATATGATGGTTAAAAATTGATTTTGGGAATCAGAGAAATGATTGTAGTTGAAGTTGCCAAATCATGCCAAAGTGCTAGTCAATATTAAGGTTAGTGGTAGTACCGGACAGAGCAGAAGTTTTTAGGCATACTATGATGAAACAAGGTTAGTAAGCTTTGCAGTTCATACCAATCAAAAATTACAAGAGGAGTAAGTCGGCATTCAGCGTTGTTTTCTTAGCACTAAAATGTCTCCTGGTGTCCGAAATGGACCCTATAATGAATTTTGCGCTAACAAAATAATGCTAAATGCAAACTAACACAAACGGCAGCTTGAGCAGGTACGTGCGCTAACTAAATTTGTTTTAGGGCTTCTTTCCCCCAAAAAATTACTTACGAGCAGGCGTATTCATGTAATTATTGATAAGTCCTATAGGAGAGTCAAGTGTAATTATCAAAATTATTCTAGTTACTCATGCTTATAAAATTATACGCAGGCCTAGCAGGATACTGAAGGCAGGGATGGTCCCTTGTAGTCAAAATCATCATCGCTGAGCTCCAGCTTAAACATCTAAGTTTAGAGCCACAACCTCACAGCAGCATGAAGTCAAATTGGGTGACCACTGATGTTGTTTCTCCAAGGCTATCATTCTTCACCTCAGTCTCAAGTCCTTCATCTGAACATTACAAATACCATTAAAGAAATGTAATAGACAGCCAAATTCTTCTCCAAAATGCAATTACTTTAAATTTGATACACATTAGTGTCTTATAGATCTTCTTTGCTCTTCAATTTGTAGTTTACATTCTCAACTGAATATTACAAAAAGCAATATATTTCCTTCATGAGAAATAGTCACAAATGATTTTTATCTATACATCACAAACACTAAGGGCCTGATTTCGACCTTAGTGGATGGGATACCTCGTCACAAACACGACGGATGCTGCATTCCTACCTTTATCTCTCGCTGGTGCCATTTTGGCAGCCTAGTGCCAATGCAGGCACCTTTGCACCATGTTGCAAGGATGTCTCCACATTAAGGTGAATTGTTTTTGTGCAGGAAGGAACACCATCCTGCACAAAAACAATCCACTCAGGCATTTTCCTCTTTCTATGCGTGCAGAATGTAGCACATATAGAAAGCAGGAAAAAAGAGGAAAAATAATGATATTTCTCCTTGTTACGCCTCACCTGGGAAGGTGTAGTATTTTGACGCATTCCAAGGTCTGGCACTTTTGGTAAACCTAGAAATCCATCAACATACATGGGTGTTGTGTGGGAACACCCATGCAGCAACCATGGAATAACTACCTGGGGCAGAGAAATGTAACACAACGATTTGCGCTGTGTTACTTTACTCCTGATTTATGAAGCCACTCAGGGCCATACAAGGTGGCCATGCATGGCTTCATAACTCACTTTTTGGGCTTGCTTTACTCTTGCACTGCATTGTCTGGTGCAAGAGCAACACAACAGGGGCTAATAAATATGTCCCTTACATTGGAGAATGAGTTCGAAGAGATTGTGGTACACATTTACAAGCCCCTTGCTCCACACTACCGTCATTTTCTTACAATAATGTGGCGTTAAGGAGGCAATTTCCCTGTGCCATATTTACAAAGTGGTGCAATGCATGCACTGAGCCACTTTGTTAATCCTTGCACCACATTATTCCTGTGCCAGGCATAATGTATGCAACCAGGGCATTCCCCCTTAGGGAGGCTTGAAAAAATGGCGCAGTGAAATTTACAACATTTCACTGTGTCATTTCTTCTGTCATGTTTAATGCCTGCTCCGAGCAGGTGTTATAATGACAAACCCATCATATTCAATGGGCATTTTTGACACTAGTGTAGCAAAGCACCACAATGGCGTAAAAAATGTTGATGCTATTGTGCTTACAACACCCATGATGCCCCATATTGTAAATATGGCACAACTCTGGTGTTATTAGGTGCCGGTAGGGGGCGAAAGAAAAGTGGTGCATCATCTATGATGCACAACTTTCTTGTAAATATTCCCCTTGATCTGCTCATTATCACTGAATATCCCAATAGAGTTAGACTTTACAGATAGAAAGTTAAACTCAAAAAAGTCTTAGAACGGTCTCTCTAAGAGCAATCTCTAATATAGGAACAGATATTTAAACTCAATATCCCTTTTGATTTAAGAGGAGGTGGCAGCAGAATCAGACAAAAAAGTCATTTTCCGCATTTAAAACCCTCCGATAAATAGATAACAAAGGATCAATCAATTAATCAATCAAACATTTGTAAAGTGCACTACTCACCCACTAGGTTCTCAAGGCGCTGAGGGGGGGGAGGGAAGGACTGATACTGCTTGAATAACCAGGTCTTGAGGCGTTTCCTGAAGGTCAGGAGGTTCTGGGGCTGTCGTAGGTGGGCGGGGAGGGTGTTCCAGGTCTTGGCGGCGAGGTGGGAGAAGGATCTGCTGCTGGCTGTAGTTCGATGGATGCAAGGGGTGGTGGCGACGGCAAGGTTGGCGGTGGGAGTGTGGAAGGATATATAACAGAAGTGTACAACTCCCAGCCTAGGACATGTCCATGTAGTGTTGTGTCTGAACAAAGACTAGAGGTCAAGTCCTCCCAGCATAACACATGCACACCTAAAATTATTCTCAATTAAGACCTTAAGAAATATGAAAGGAAAAGCATACCCCTACGTAAACATATTGTAGTTTGCCACGTCCTACTATTGGGTAGTAGCAAAATCCTAAATCTGTCTATAATAATACAGTGGACATATATATTTTTTTTTTAAAGAGAGAGAAACTCGAAATTAATCAATCAATACATGATGATTAAATTCTACTAGACTGAAAATTTTCCCCAAATATCAAAGAATTAAATAGAGACTCCCCCAAGGCAGAAAAAAAGAGGCAACAACCCTTACACATTATGTACAGCAGCTAGCCAACCAAAGGTAACAAAAAGCCCGCGTTCAGAAGACAGATAAGGTCAACAACTAGACTGTCACAACTCAGAAGCAAAAACAAGGCTGTAAATAAATATAAATATATCATAATTTTTTCTACTACCGTCTTACAATTTCAAGTCGGGAATCTGCTTGCTCAATACGTAGCTTCATTAAAGGCCAAATGCTGCCCTTAAACTACACTCCGGTTTTTCCAGATGCTATTGATTTGATTCTTCCACTGCTGACAAAATATCCACCTTCAAATATTTAGGGAAGGTGATAGCATTTACAAAGATTGCATATCGGGGTTGAATCTTTTGAAACTCAGCCCCTACTCAAAATCCTTTTTGGCATTTACTAAGCCATGCAGAGTCGCTTTGCTTGGCTTTCTGCAGTTTAGTAAATACACAGTGACCTTTCTTTCAAGCAGCAGAATGCAGCAGGGCAGCTTGGTGTGCTGCACTGCGTGAACTGGAAAGACCAGAAATGCATCATACCTGCTAAGATATGGTGCACTTCTGCTTTCTCCTAGTGCTAACGCACTGTGTGCTACCTTGTGTCAGCTCCGGTGCCCTTGCACTGTGTTGCAAGGATGCCTGCTTTATGGGCTGGGATACCTTCCTGCACAAAAACAGTCCTTAGAATTATATTCCTCTGTTCATGCTGCAGAATGTAGCACACATGGAAAGAGGAAGTAACAAGGAGAAATAAAGTTATCTGTCCTTCATACGCCTCTGTCAGGTGGAGACACCATTTTGGCGCAAACCCAAGTTTAATATTCTTTGTAATTCTGGGTTTGCATCAAAATACATGGATAGATGTATGGAAATGCCAATGTTCCACCCGTCTAATGCTTACTCATGCAAAATAACACAAGGCAGCAGTATATGCTTCATTGCATCACTTTGTATTCACTGAACTATGCAAAACTACACAAGTTGACTTTGTGTAGCTTAAAAGTGGTGCAACTCTGACACAAAATATTAGTAAATCTAGGCCAAAATGTAGTAAAGGTTGGAAATGACCTTTACATTATAATTCCATCGGGGATATATTTTTGCAATTTAACTTAAATAAGATATACAGGGCCTCATTAATGAAAAGTTAACTCCGTCTTTATGTCATTTTTTGACGCAAAAGCGGAGCAAACTTACAAAATATAATGTAAGTTTGCACCGCTTTTGCGTAAAAAAATGATGTAAAGGCGGCACTAACTTTTCATAAATCAGGGCTACAATGTCTTACTGTATACTGAAACTCCAGGACTTCAGAGTGTCTGTTTCAGCAGTCCATAGTTTTAAACGCTGATTCGAGTGACTGGACTTACCCCCTTTGCAGTTAAATTCAATTCATTTGCAAAGTGAAACATGTTGTAAAGGTTAAACATCTCTCATCAAATGTGGTCATTAGTTTGATTGTAATTACTACCCTTCCTACACAGAAGAGAATTAAAAAAAAAAAATCAATTGAAATTAGAGCACTTGCATTAGATCTAATCATGATGGCTTTAGTGCTTTAAATTAAAAGCATCTCAAATTAATTTCCGCACAGATTCTGGCAGAGATATATTATGAGGTTGCTGATGATTTATCTAAAATAGGTCTTATTCTCTCATCCTGTGAATATTATTGTTTCTACATTTGTTTAAGAAAGGTTAATAATGGTACTTTATTTTTGTCATAAATCTAGATAAACAATTGACAGTCCATCATTCTCCACATTATGTTTTCCTCACTGATTTATAAACCAAACACCAAAAGAACACACCTTTCTTTACAACCATAAATATGAAATAATGGGACAGTCTCTACTGTAATTATGATCCATAACAAATAAGGAAAGTTTTTTTCCTAGTTTGTAAATCTATGTGCGCAAACATTGAAATAAAGACTTGGGGGGTCATTACGACCCTGGGGGCCGGCGGTAAGTAGGTGGTAACACCGCCAACAGGCTGGCGGTGTTCTGCCAGCTATTATGACTGTGGCGCAATAGCCACGGCCATACCGACGGCCCCTCCACTATACCGCCAGGCTTCCGCCTGGCGGACATAATCCCCAGGGCAGCGGTGCAAGCACCGCTGCCCTGGGGATTATGAGTCCCCGACCGCCAGCCTGTCCGTGGCGGTAAACACCGCCATTGAAAGGCTGGCGGAAAGGAGACTTGGGGTGCCCCTGGGGGCCCCTGCTCTGCCCATGCACTTGGCATGGGCAGTGCAGGGGCCTCCAGGCATAGCCCCGTCACGCATTTCACTGCCCGAATTTCGGGCAGTGAAATGCGCGACGGGTGCTACTGCACCTGCTGCACATCAGCATTGCCGCCGGCTCTATTACGCAGCCGGCAGCAATGTTGATGTGACTTTTCCGCTGGCCCAGCGGAAAAGTCATAATAGGGAGCAAGGAATACCGCCGTCAAAGGCGATATTCTGACTCCCGCAGCCTCGGCGGTCTTTTTAAAAGACCTCCGAGGTTGTAATGACCCCCTTGATCAGCTTTACTAGATAATACATTTTGTTTTAAAAATTGCATATGAAGGGGCAAATTTATGAAAAGTGGCACATTGTGTCATGATGCACCAATTTTCTTGAGCCCCCTAATGCCACCATATGTGCACCAAACTTATGCTGTGGCACACCATGGAGTAGTTACGGAGCTAGAATAAAAAATGTTGATACCAGTTTGGTGCTTTGCAGGATTAGCACCAAAAATATTGACGCTAATCCTGCAAAATGAAAGAAGGCCCATTAAAACAATAGGAGCCTCATTTTAACACCTGCTTTAGGCAGGCATTAAAAATGCTGCCAGAAATGGTGCAGTGGAATCTCATAGATTTCATTGCACCACTTTTCCTCCTAACACCAGATCGCTCCCCCTTGCTTACATTATGCCTGCCACAGGCATAATGTGGTGCAAGCTTTTACAAAGCTGTGCAATACATGCATTGCGCCAGTTTGTAAATATGGTGCAGTGTTTTTGCCAACCTAACGTCATTTTACTGTAAAGAAATTACGCTGATGTACCACAAGGTGGTGCTAGGGCCTTCTTAAATCTGGCCCTAAGTTTTAAAGTAAAGTATGGGCTATGACATTAGAACTATTTAAACTTCAGAAATATTCAGCAATGGGCAAAAGTACAAAGCAGTGCATGAGAGTGCATGCTGGTTAAGCCTCACTCGCCTGCCAGGGTCTGCCTTGGTAAGCCCACCCGTGCAAAGAGTTGCCGAAATTGGGAAGATGTGGGAGAGGCTGGTTAAAGCAGGTGGCCAGGGAGCAGAATCATTTCTCAAGGGTATAGAGAGACACAATCTTTACTGGGAGGCATGGGGATGAAATCCCATGGAACCACAGCGGAAGAGAAGAAATTCTATGGGTCCTATCAAGAAGAAAAATAACAGCTTGAGATTGCACGAAATAGTCCTGTATCCTGTTCCAACATCAGTAAACATTCACCAGACTTTACAGAACAACATACCCTCAATGTAAGCATACATAGGGAATGTTAGATTTACTATTCTTACCTCCACATCTACTTAACTGCACTATACGTTGTTAGTCAATATTTTCAAGCTGATATAAGGTCAAGTTCAAATTAACGTTTAAATTCTGTGGTAAAACACCAACATTGTTGACCATGGATGCCAGAAGAAAACAGTGAAGTGGCTGTGTTTGTCTGGGCTGAGTGGGAATGCTGTAGAACATTGACTCTGAATGCTGTGAGAATGTGATGATGCATGAAATTTTGAAGTTTATGTGCAGGGTGAAGCCTGACAATTATTACAGTGGAGGGCCTAATGCAATCTAATGATCTGTGTCTGTAACCTAAGTGCCTAGCATGAAGAAACAACTTCCTATCAGAGTGGCTCCAGGCTCTTGTGTGAAGAGTTTGGTCTCCAATTACAACATTAACTGTACAAAGAAGAAAGATAAACAGACCCACACCGCAATCCTAACAATACCCACTTTGGAGTGGTGGGATTACTTGCATACTAGCAACCCTATCTGGAATGAGAGAACAGGTGTGGCAGAACTAATTTATGTAAAGCATAAGTAAGTTAGAAGATGATACAATACGCTGACTATAAAAGAAATGTCAGTGTAGGTTGAGTTTTGAATGGGCTCCTGCACCCAGAAAGTCTAATTGTATTACAATGGGAGAGTATTACAAGAAACAATGAGGTACTTGTTAATTGGAATAGTAGCTGTCTATTGTATGAAAGGTCAGCTTCATTGGCGTTAAGAATTTCTAGAAAGATGAAAAAGACACAGAATATCAGGGATTTGTGGAACACACCACTAAACTGTTTTTTATGGTGGTCAAGGAGTATGAAAAAGAGCCCTTTTTGGAAGGCTCACCCCCATACTTTTCAGAACTATGCTGTTGTTTTTTTTTCTCTGTGCATGTGGCCTGAGCCATAAAATGAGGTAAATTGCCTAATACCAATGGCATATTTAATTTTCCTACAAACTCATAGTATATGGTGCAGAAATACAGCTATGCCAAGGAAAGTTAAATGTCACATATGGACTGCACCACTAATTGTGCCATCCTATAGTGTGACTGTGATAGTAGCCCTTTATGACAGGTAAAATCCTCCCTTTTAAATATTAGGAAATCAGTAGTATGTAGGCCTAGTGGCCCACAAGAGACGATGCATGGTATTTAAAGATGAGGCATGCAAGATTAATGCTACTATGCCCCTACAGTGAGAAGGCTCTAAAAAGCGATGTTTACTGCGGAAGGCACTGGCTGATCTATAGGGAAAACTAGAGTACAGATTAAAATAGAAATTCTGCTATCTCCAGTTTGGGACCAACTAGAAGAATAGTTTAACCCTCACTTTTAATTCATATGTATTAAAAGTCCAATTCAGTTGTGAATTTGGATTTTTAATAAATATTTAGGAAATGTAACTTTTTGAATGTTAACTTTTTTCCTGCCTGAAAGTGCTTGACCTTAATGAGGTGTGCGCAGGAACAATGGCCTGGATGTTGGGAAGTATTTTACTTTCCCTTGTAGGAAGACCTTTCAGGGTGAACCCAAGAACCTTATTAACTTGCTAAAGGGTCCTCCATTTCATGAGTAAATGTAAGGTGGAACCTGGTGAAGGCAACTCTTTTTTCTTCCAACCAGGCTGGCACCAAACCCAATGAGAAGGAAGCGATGCCCAGGACCTGTTTTGATGGTACTAGTCTTTTCCTGGCCACACCTCTGATTGGGCACAAAGGTTCTGCACAAGGGAGGAAGAATTACCATTTTGGAGTTTGGGAGTAAGGCGTACTGCGGGAGTATTTACAGTAGGGCAAACAGGTATTGCTACAAAAGTGGGTAGGTTTGCCCCTGAGAAATTTTATCCGGTTGGTTATGGAGAAGCCCAGAGTCATCCCCGCCCAGTAGGTGGTGCCAACCATCAATGTACCACGCCAAGGTACCCTCCTCAGATCACTCTCTAAACCAGTGGAAGAACAGAAGAAGGACTACACCTGCTGTTTGAGGCCTGTGTGCAGACCAGATGGGCTGAACACAGAACAAAGAAGTGGACTAACGGTCAGTTGGCTGACCTCCTGTATTTTTTCAGGGACACAACAAGTTGTAAGAGGCCTTTTTCTTGAAATGCCCAGATGGCCAGTTACAAGTGGACTTCCTGGTTTCAGGAATAATCTATGGCCTCTTCATAACATAGGGACCCTCATGCAGAGATCTTGCCCAGATCTCCCTTTGTCGGCCCTTTGGCATTTCCAGCACAAGCATTGTGTTTCTTGATTAAACACAGAGTTAAATATTTCATTACCATAATGTCTTCAGAGATCTCTCCTGAGGAATAAAACAATCTTTCTTCATGTTCTCCAGCCTGAACATACCTGATGCCAACTTCTTTTGTCAGTTCTAAGGGATTGGGGTTGTACTAATTCTTTTTTACTGGTCCTTTGTGGCTGGGGCTTCACAGAATGTGTTTCTACTGGTACTCTGTGGCTAGGACTGCCAGTTTCTTTATTTACAGGACCTTTGCTGCTAAGGCACCCTTGCTAGTCTTGTGCAGCTGTCTGAAGTCTTGGTGGCCATCTTGAATGGCTGAAGCTATTTTAACTACTCCCCGGGAGATTTTGAGGCTTTGCATTGAGATTTCCTGGAGAAAGGAGGCTTTGTGTGGGTGTTCTGGTTCCCTTGGCAAAACCGAGTCTCTCCAGAAGAGACACAAGCTTCCTACTGATCAGTAGCCTCGGCCACATTTTTACTACTTGACTTTGATGACAGCATCAACAATCCAATCAACAACTCCTTAAAAGAATAACTGTTTTGCTAACTTCTTTTGGTTATTTCTACTATACATCAAGCAGAACTATCGGGTGCTTTAAAGACTAACAGACTATTATGCCTTAAGAGTGAGTGTGTGACTAAATACGACTGTTGATTGTCAATTAGCATTTGCTTACACTTTAGAATAACTATTGGATTTAACTGATGTTTGTAAATAGAATTTTATACATTTTCTTGCTTAATAGAAAAGCTTGAAAAACATTTTAATGCTCAATAGTAGTGTATGTTGATTCGACGTGTGAATCTCTGTGAATTCCAAGCTAGCAGAGGATGTATGTTTCTGTAAATACGATAGTTCTCCTATATGTGTATTTAGTGTTATGAGGTGGCACCCTCAGCATAAGGTGAAGCTAACCATGTGCCATTTACCAGACTCAACAAGACAACAGTGATTGAGATTTTACTTAGATAGCTCTGTTATTCTCTCCAGATAGGTCCTATGCACATTACAATGATACTGAGCACCCAAGGGGAGGGTTAGGAGCCAACCATTAGTGTGTTAGAAGTTAGAGGCTTTCACAATAAATACCTTAATTTAAGAACAAGACATCTGTGGTAATCTTGGCATTTGTCCCCCTCGACAGGTACAAACTTGCAACTTTGCTGTTGGTTTGAATTTTTTATTTTACTTAGTTTTGTTAGTTTATTCTTTATTCCACAACCCCTTTCTGATGGGGTGTTCATGGAGATCCTGTGTTCTCAATTCCAGTGTCTGGCAGATGATCACAGGGAATGCGACCTCTGCGATCCTGCAGTGAGAAGAACACATTCCAATGTGTTTTAGCTGCATCTCTTCTGACCTGATCTCATACCTGGACTGGACCGTGTAGGTAGCATCTGCTGGAGCACACTTCAAAGTGCTATTACTGACATCTGGGGAACCTGGGATGTGTACAACTGGACTTCTCCTAACAGGTATTAAAAGTTGGGACTTTTGGACTTCCAGACCTTTGGAGGGTGGGGATCATTGACCCAAGCCAATCTGCTCTGCCCAAGGTGTTACTTTGAGAGACTGAAGAAACAGGTTTCTCTCACTTGGAGTTTCTCTGCAGCAGTAAATCTGTTTCAGCATGCCATTTGCAAGATTGTATCTGGCCTTTTGCAACTCATTGTCAGATACAGCAT
Source organism: Pleurodeles waltl (assembly GCF_031143425.1). Classification (NCBI taxonomy): domain Eukaryota; kingdom Metazoa; phylum Chordata; class Amphibia; order Caudata; family Salamandridae; genus Pleurodeles; species Pleurodeles waltl. Next base: position 1,682,816,294 of record NC_090444.1, on the reverse strand, counting down.
ACAACCTTGTTCTACTGGATGGTTTCTAAGATCTGAAAAATATATTAAAGGCTCAATTTAATTCTTGGTGGTCTGGATACTCCATTGCAGAGTCAACTTAGTATCTTCAATGTCAAGAATGCAGTCTGTCTGACACATTTAGATGAGGGATGACCTTCAGGTTAATCACAGTGGAGACTACTCTGTCTCCACCATGATTAATCCCCTCTGATGTGTCTGGGGAGTATGGCCTGTCAGAGAAATGCCAGCAAATTTGAATGCATTGACATGTAGTCATTTTTATCTGTTCTATACCAGCAGGTAAGACCTGGTGGTAAGGAACAGTAGAAAACATTTGAATGCTCCCCCCGCCATGGCAGAAGCCTCCCCTGGCAAGGGATGCATGTTTTTTTTTTTTTACAAAAAGACAATCCTGTTTCAAGGATCTTTTTGAAAAGAAAAGCATAATTCTGTTTGTTAAAGAGCTGTATCCTTTTGGTGCTGCCCTGTAACAAAGAGGAAAATGCATTAACAGGGACCGCTGTGATGGTGGTTCCTGCCAAAACCTTTATAAATGCGGTACTTTATACATTTAGTAGAGGGAGTAGTCACAGCCTGGGGGATGTAAAGTCCTCCATCAGGCCAATGGTGATTACGCCACCTGCCAAAAATTAAATCAGGCCCTTAGTCCAAACATCAAAAGTTTGAACTGGTGAAGATGCCAATAGTATGTAGTGCATGCAAAGACTTCCCTGGGTGGCAAATTTGAAGTTCCTTGCTCAGAGCTTTTTCCATCAAAACCGACAGCTTCATTGGGATGCCATCCAATCTCCTATCCTACTTTGAGAGGAATTTATTGGATACAGTCTGAAACTTTACCCTGCTGGAGGATTTTGAATTTCATTTTAGGAACTAAGAGCCCGATTATGAGTTTGGTGGTTCAGGGATTGCCATGGCGACGGTCCGACAGCCATATTGTGATCCATGTGGTTACATAGACAAAAGACAGCCGTGGTCCTGCCCACACCACCAGCAAGTCTGAACTGTGCTGTTGGTGAGATAGGTCAATGCATCTATTAGAAGGCAGACCACCAGTGCAACCACCATCCCAATTGCAATGTTGCTTCCCACAATCGTGACCGTGGCAGTCAAACCACCACATATGAGCTGGTGGAAACGGAAGTCCATAAGGCCAAACCTCACTTGTAGGCAGCCTCACAAATCCGGTACCACCATGGAGCAGATCCTACATATCTTGCTGCCACTTGCGCTGCTTGATGGTGCACAAAATCAACGTTGTCATGGACCCAACCAACGGTAAGTCAAAAACCTACCCATTTCCTCCAACTCCACAGCAACTCCATTGACTTGGTATGTGGGCTGTGCTTCATGCCCAAAATATATATTATGTACCCCATTTAGGAGTTGCACACCATGTATGTCCTAACATAGTGCCCCCTTTGGCCAGGACACTGACACTGCACCACCGCAATCTACTTAACTAAATATGTGTGCACATCCACGTTTCAGGGAGAGTGAAGTGTTCATAACATTGTGTCACACAACAGCAAATCCACATCAATATCCCACCTTTAAATTGAAGTGACACCTTCACATTGTACACATGCCATGGCCTGTCATGAGAAAACACATACATCTGCATGGATGTGCCATTGAACCCAAACACACCTGCCGTTGCAAAATCCTTGTAATGGACTCACACAAATCACCCACATTGCAGGAGAATGTAAGGTAAATAGGATGCAGACTAATTTGTGTGACAAACATCCCAAGCAAACAATGTAAATAATCACTGCAGAACAGGTATGGCGGCCTCAGGGGATACCCTGAAAGGCTGCTGCCCTGGGACACATTTCCCTTTGCACATGCCTGAAAAACACTATTTGCACAGGAACTGTGGCCTGATGAATATCAGGTGGAGCCAATAGCATAACCAAGTGTCATGCTCATGTGGCAAGTGTGTAAGTACAAGTCTAGTAAGCAAATGCATCAGTAACCACATGGGTAAAACATTTAGATAAAGTAGGTGTGGGGTACACACAATAAAATGGACATGTGTCCAGTCAATTGTATAGGAAGGTAGCACAACTGAACACCCTCCATGTGTGGACAAACAAACCTCCAGCTTGCACACATTAAACAAATGTCCAATCTACATCAGAGGCAGAAATGTAACCCAATAGATGTTGACAGTGGCCAAGCCAATAGGATATATTTACCATACGAAACAACACCAAATGCAATGCCACCCAAATTGGATCACATCCATCCATAGAACAGTTCCCCTTGTCTTGGGTGACTCTGGCACTGGTTTCAAAGTCAGATATTACCAACCTCAGCAAATGGATCATGAATCAGGGGACAAAAAACACAACAGTAGTAACACCTCACAAATTATTCATCAACATCAAAAAGGTAGAAAAGTAATGGCAGGACCAGTCTATAGCAAAGCAAACAACTGAACTTTATTTACAAGCCTCCAAAAATGAAGAAAAGGCCAATGACCAGTCCTTGGTAAAAGGTATGCTAAGACACACTGCTGTGCCCCATAACTTGCCTCACAGATCACTGTCACAGAAACCTCCACAGGAAGCGGCATTTAGTGGGCATTCCAGGCACATCAATGATCACTCTTGGGTGGGGTGTGGTCAGGTTTTGCATGGGTTGGTTTGGTCTTGGGAGGGGTGGACTTCTCTATGGGAGGGGTTGGCTTCTTCTTGGGTTGGGTCTGGGGGCAGGTGTCACAAGGGAGGACTTGGATGTGAAAGGGGTGGGTTGGGGTATGGTTGAGCTCCCTTTTGCTTTGGGAGGGGGTGGGTTCCACAGGGATAAGGGCAAGAGCAAACATGAAACTTTCTTTGGGAAAATGGGGAGGGTGTACAGGAGGAATTTGGGGTTGGGAGGTAGAGGAGGTGCCTGTGTCAGGTTTGGCTTTGGGTGTTGTTGCTAGTGAGTATGTCTGAAGTATGTTTGTGTTTAGTTGGTGTCTGTTGCATGTGTGAGTGAGGGAACTCGTGTTTCTTGATGGGCTGTGATGTGGATGTGATGGTATGGTGGGAATAGTGGATGTGTCTGTGTGGGTGGGAGTACTGCCTGGAGGTATGATGGATGTGGTGGCTGTGTCTGTTGGTGTTGGAGTGGTATCTAGGGCTATGGTAGATGTGGTGGTTGTGTTTGTGGGTTTCGGGGTGATGTCTGGGGTATGGTGGACATGGTGGCTGTGTCTGTGGGTATTGGGGCGGTGTCTGGGGGTATGGTGGATGTGGTAGATGTGTCTGTGGGTGTTGGGATGCTATCTGGGGGTATAATGAATATGGTGGTTTTGTCTGTAGGTGTTGGGGTGGAGTCTGGGGGTATAGTGAATGTGGTGGTGGTTGTGAGTTAGGTGAGTGACTGTAGAGTGCTTGCATGCTTGTGTGTCTTGTGGTGTTTGTGTTTATGCGTACTGCTTGTGGCTGTTGAGGTTTGTGCATGCGTGTTTGCGAATGTTCTTTGGATAGATATAGGAATAGGGAAATTGGATGTGGAAGAGGAAGGTGGTGGTGTGGCAGATTGTGGTGAGGTTGAAGGCTGCTGCGAGGGAGGAGGCCTGAGCCTGAAAATAACTCTGTAGGCCAGACATAGCACTGTGAATGCCTTCCAGGTACCTAAGTATCTGTTGGAGCTGGGTGCCCTGCACCTGGATGGCATTCAGAATGATCCACAGAGATGCTCCTCAGAAGGTCAATAGCCTCCTCACTCAGGGTAGCAGGGGTAACAGCGGCAGGTGGTGAGGTGCCCGGCACGCAGGAGACAGCTACCCTCTTGGGGGAGCAGGCCCGGCCAACTGGTTGGGGGGCACAGGGTGGAAATGGAAATGGGAGTAGTAGATAGGGATGGAGTAGGTGCAGGTCCTGAGTATTCTATCACTACTAGGGAGTGTCCCCTGGAGGTCGACTCAGAGGAAGATGATGTGGAACTGGTCTTCCCCGTGGCACTCCCTCACCCTCGGGGCCACTGGATCCCTCCGTGTCTGATGTTTCATGACTGTGGGTACCATGGCCAGCTGCTTCCTGACTGATGTCCGCCCTGCTCCTCCTCTTGCCTGTGATGATGCTGATATGACAAAGACAAATAGAGTCAGTCCATGTGCCGGAACATACTTGAACAACAGCTTTGATTACAAACCATTACCATAATGTACAGTAGTTCACAGTCAGAATGTCCTACAAAGTGGCTCCAACATTTGCAACACCACATGCATGCAACATGAAGTGTAAACATTCCCACACAGGAAAATCGGAATCGCAGACAATTTCAGTTGCATGACTGAAGTTGTCCAATCACCATACCAATGGATCAAGTAGGAAACCTTGTCACCTTAAATGGTTTGGCTCTTGTAGCACCCCTCACTAACCTGCTAGCATCAAATATAATGACAATGCCAAGGACATTCTCACAGATTCCACACAAGGGTCTGCAATCCGCAAACATTCATATACACAATACTGCATCATGATGAAATAATGGGTAAATAATCTAGCCATGTTGCAGTAAGAAGTACAGTAGCGCAAAGAAACACCTGTGTCACACTGTCAAAAGTGACCAATAGTAATTTCACAATGTGTACATTAAAATCAAAATACTGGAATGGAAGTTGTACAAACACATTTTGGACAGAAAAGTAGACTGGAGACAGTCAGTTCAAAATGTCTGGGAGATTTGTCAACAAATATCCACAGCATAATGAATCTGCTAGGCCTATAGAAATCACCTGTTATGATTGATACTGCTGAGAACACCCTTCTAACATTGCATTACTAAAAGGCAATAGTCCATTGAATGTTGTTGTGGCTCAGGGAATATCCAGAATCTAAAGAGGGCCTTTATCATATTTCTCAATGTGAAGGCACATCTCTGTAACTTTATGTCATGTAAACACAGATTCTGTTGAATTACAGAGTGTACACACACATATGATTCAAACATTTCTGCATGCTACTCCCTGATACATGTCAACAGTCAAGTAATGAACCTTCAACATTTGGCATGTGCAAAGCACTCAGCCAAATGGAAATGCACATTGTCAGTAAGTACTGTAGGTCATGTCCTTCATTGCTTCTGCAAGTGTTCATGACAAATGAAATGGAGTAACAGGTTAGGGCATGTGTGACCCAACAAACAATGCTGACACACTCCTGTCTGTGGTACCACTTGAACTGTATATCCATCATATGAACCTATTTAACAAGAAATGTTAACATGCACACGTATGTGATGCAATCAGATCTCATCCCATGAAGACAGGTAGATCATGTATGAAGCAGTAGTGGAATTGATGCTACAAAAGTGCAAGGTATACATGCTAACAAGTAGGCACAAATACCAATGCCAACAGTGATGTTTGCCAAATCATTTAACTTTACATTCCCAAATACCAGGGGAAAGTATTGCTCTGTATGATGACTACCACCACATGAGAGGCACATAAGAGACAGCAGTGAGGCATCAGCACTCTTGACACACTGAAGACAAGTGGTCTTTAGGGTACAGATGTCAATATACTCTCTTGAGCAGACACATGGCTGATTACAGTCATCTATTACCTCATGTTGTTTGATGTTGGGGCTGACACACTAAAGCCAAGTGGACTGTTGGGTACAAATGACACCCACAACATGAAACAACATGAGATGATTGACCATAGCACTCAGTCATGTGTCTGCTCAAAAGGGTATGTTATTACTGGACTGTACTCTGTTTTTTCCCTGGTCTCCTGGACAAGATTCAAGGCATATCACCATGCATCAACTACCATGCCTGAACAAACAATAACTCATCTTGTGTATTGGACATTGGCCATCTCCAATATTAATGGGGAGATAGCTGCCTCTGACACATCAACCTGGCAATGTAACAGGTATGAATCTGCCCAGGACTCACCCACTTGTAGTTGCTGTGCTCCGGTCAAACGCCCATCAAGCACAGGGTAGGCCATTGCCAGTATGCAGGCCATCGTGCCGGTCAGTATGTGCAGTGTGCACTGCCCATGTTGGGAGGACAGCCACAGCTGGACCTCCGTAATCTTCTGGGCCCAGTGTCTCAGGTCCTCCCACCTTTTTCAACAGTGAACGCTTTGCTGGCAATAGATTCCCAGGGTCCACACCTTTTGGGCGATGGCTCTCCAAATCCTGTGCTCCTGTATGGATGCAATAGACAAATGAAGAGGTCACAATTGCACTTTTTTGGGGGATCTGGTTGTGTAACACACATTTTTGAAGCACCTAGCACAAGCATTTTATAATTGTCAACAAAGAACATGCATAGAGCACACATGGTGATGAGTACAGAGACATAAACACACACTTTTGGAGTCATCTGCTGACTATCCACAAACCTGGTCATGGCCTACACTGACTAAGCAAGCCCACCGGCATCGTAGCCCAGAGCCAAGCAACATGTACTGTGATGTGGGCCACTAGGAAACACAACACACTATTGTGACTTTCAGAAGGGTAAAAAACTTGTAGAATGACACAGACACCTTTACATCCAGGCACATTGACTCACTGCATATAGTCCATACCGGCAACAACCATGGTACAGACTCCACCCTAACACTTAGGTGACAATGAAAGGGCTGGCATGGGTGTTACTGGAATGTCCGTCTCTGTGAATGTGTGGAAACGTGGTCCACATAATGGAATCTAATCCCAATTCTGAGTGGTTTGTATGGTATGTACTGGTATGACAGGAAACACCCCTTACCATATGTGGCACTCCTACAGAGATGACATTCAACATAACAAGGTATGTTTGGTCTGATTGGTTGCATGAAACAAAGCTAGTGATTCACGTCATGATCTCCCCTGTATCAACAACTATCTGCACTGTTATTTTTTTCACTTGTGCAATAGGTATGTACTGTACAAACATGACTTCAGGAAAACTGACAACAGACGTGGGAGTGTAAGGAGCCTGCCACTAGGCAATTACACACATTGACAATGAGGGTCTATGGAAATAAGTACCAGGTCAGGTGGTTACCTCAGTCTCCATTCCTAATGTAGTCAATGTAAAAGCATGAAGGCCATCATGCTTCAGAAGACTCATTTTGGCCACATCCAAGGATCAGAAGATCTACAGGGAGTGGGCCCAGTGCCTCAGTTGCATAGACACAGTTACTGTGCACCAGCCTGGGCTATATCCCATACTGTGAAAAGGCTCTCTGCAGGCTGACCATACAGAACCTACATGAAAAGCACATTACCATCACTTCCATGCATGAACGTACATCCTGTGGGCATCCTATATGTGAGTTTAGGGTTGTGTGACATTCTGAAGGGCTCAGTGAGTTCTACATGGGTCTCATACTACCTAATCTGGACTGAGTGATTTGTGGGACTTTACACTGTGCTTACAAAATCTTCAACTGACTCAAACAGTATACATACACTGCTCAGGCTGTAACTTAAATGCATGTACTGTGTTGTGTACCATCATCGGATCATCACACAAATCATTGTTTCAATGTAGAGTTTACTTGCATAGATATTTGAGTGCAACAGAAGGAGGGTCTAGGGCTTACCACACATAAAAAAACACAATGGTTATTTGAAATTCTCAGAGTACAGGGCTCCACAATCCACAACCTATACATCATATGTATGGACCACAGATTATGACAAAAGGCACCAAATGACTCACTGGGACTCTGAGGTACAATTTAGCCTGTGAGGAAGAGAAGGATGGTTTTGAACATAGTCAAATATGTATGTGGGAGAGTTACCTGTTCATCTGGTGAGCCATAGAGCTGACCATACAGGGGCAAGACCTCTTCCACAAGTTTCTCTATCTCCTCTGGAGAGAAGGCAGAGGCCATTCCACCTGCTTGGCCTGGCATGATTGCTCCCAGAGGTGGCACACAGCTGAAGTGGTGGAGGTGTTTGTGGCAGCGGAGTCAGGAGTTAAAATATTTTCCAATCTGCAGCGTGCATGTACACCATGTTTGCAGTCATCAATGTCGACAGACACAGCCATTGGGCCATTACCATCACAGTCAATGTTAGCCTATAGCTGTTTCTGTCATGGTTGGAACCATCCACCACGCGGTCGACTTCTGCCGGCCGTGGGAGGTTCATAAAGTCCAATGAACGAGGTCATGCATCCAAAGTTTTGGCAGTTAAAACTACAGTTTTGTTGACTTTTAAATGTGTCACAACATCTATTAATGTGTAGTAACATCTCAACAGATGTAAAGATCTCTTGATCTGTAGTTTCACCTATACAGTCATCAGTGTAGTGCATTGCTGGTCACAAATGCCATAGAACCGCAGTACACTGTACTTTTGGCAGTATTTTTGGCAGTCAGAACATACTTCACAATGTCAAGGGGCACGGGAGAAGCAGATAGGTGTGTTATGTGCACATGTATGTAGTAGACTTATGTCTAGACAAGCATGGGGATCAAAACTGGACCTTCAGTCGTAGACAGTTTTGATATGTAAAGGGTGTAATGTATTTCCAGTCAGTAATGTTTGTTCACATGCCGTTGGTCTTAATCATCAGCTATGTTGGTCTGGACACAGTGATTAATGCTCCAACTCATTTCATTTCACAAATAGGTAAACTGAGAGGATGCAAAAACCTCCAGTCTACCGTTCATCTCCAGACCATGGAAGAATGTGACATAATAAAGCAGTTCGGTCTGAATAGTCAAAGAATCCAAGATCTGTTTTGTTAGTTGAAGCCAGATCTCATGCCTCAAAAAACGAATCCAACATATATACCACCCATTGAGAGATTCATGGCAGTTTTACACTTCCTGGCCACAGGGTCATTTAAATATACAGTGACTATATCTAGTGGTATGTCACAACCTATGTTCAGTGGTGTTTTAAGAGTTGTGCTATCAGCAAGAATGAAACACATTGACAGCTATATCAGGTTCCCCATACATGAGGATTTAGCCAATGTGAAGGATGACTTCTATGAATTAGGCCGTCTCCCACATGTTGTGGGATCCATTAATTGCACCCATATTGCATTGGTGCCAATGCATGCCAGCGAACAAGTCTATTGTAACAGAAAACATTTCTTTTCAATCAATGTGCAAGTTGTCTGCTTGTCATATTGTACATTTCAAACATCTGTTCCTGGTTCCCAGGTTCCACCCATGATTTATTTGTAATGCAGAACAGCACCATACTCCAGCTGATGTTACAACTGCAACCTGAGAGGGCCTGGCTTGTTGGTAAGTTACAGCTTTCTTCATCTTGTATGTGCAATGTTAGGTGCTACAATCAGAAAGTGGATGACTAATTGTGGCACTTATGTCTCATTAGAAAACAGGAGGCTAAGCATATCCGAACCTTCCTTGGTTATTAACACTGCTGAGAAATCCAAATACGCCAGGGGAAGTCAGCTACAATGAGGCCCATGGAAGAACACAGAGACCAGTTGAGTGGGTTTTTGGGCTCTTGAAAGCCAGATTTTCTGTCTGGACAGGACTGGGGGAGCCCTCCTCTACTAACCCAGGAAGGTGTGTCAAATCACAGTGGTTTGCTACATGCTCCATAACATCCCCCTTACATCCCAGAGGAGAGGGAGCCTGCAATACCACTGGGTGAGAATCCAGAAATGTGAAATGAAGATGATAGTGGTGAAGAGGAAGGAGCTGACTTGCAACAGGATCTCATCAACAGCTTATTCAAATGAGTGTAAGTATGTCATGAGATGTCATGACTTTGACTGTACAATGAACTCTTGTTGTGGCGATGAGAGGAGTATATTTTTTCGAACAGTTCTGAAGCAGAAGCTCGGGCAAATACTGGCAAGGTGTGTCTGATGAGGAAGCTTTTGACAGTAACATTTAGGAGATGCTGCTTTGTTTGTGTGAGATTTATAACATGAACTACATTCTCCAGACATTTGCTAGGTGAATTGTGTCATATGTTTGGTTTCATAACTATACTGCTTGTGTTTATTTTTGTTCAAGTACCTTCACCATGACATCTTCATTGGGACATTTCCGAGTTGTGACATTGGCAGGAATATGATGCTGTTAGGACATATGAAGTGGACATGGATTGTTCCTGGGAATGTAGGTCACAGACTTTGGGTGTACAAGACCTGTGCCAAGAGAGATTGCACAGTGATGGGGTGGAATTTTGCAAGCCTCCATTGGACTTGTTCCATCTCATGTGTTGGTGCTGAGGCATCATGTGTCATCATGTGGTCAGAAATGATGTAGTTGTAGGCAGAATTCATGTTAGTTTCCCTTCACATTGGCTAAACACTCTTTTTGTATGAACTAAGGGGCATATTTATACTCTGTTTGCGCCGGAATTGCGTCGTTTTTTTTTACGCAATTCCGACGCAAAACTAACTCCATATTTATACTTTGGCGTTAGACGCGTCTAGCACCAAAGTCCATGGAGTTTGCGTAATTTTTTAGCGTGGACACCTACTTTGCGTTAATGATATGCAAGGTAGGCGTTCCCGTCTAAAAAATTGACTCCGAGGCATGTGCGCTGTATTTACACTCCCGGGCAAAATTCACGCCCAGGAGTGGGCGGGTCAAAAAAAATGACGTCCTGCCGCTTTTGCGCCGTTTTTTAGCGCCTGGACAAGGCAGGCGTTAAGGGACCTGTCGGCTCGGAAGGAGCCCAGAGGTGCCCTCCCATGCCCCCAGGGACACCCCCTGCCACCCTTGCCCACCCCAGGAGGACACCCAAGGATGGAGGGACCCATCCCAGGGACATTAAGGTAAGTTCAGGTAAGTATTTTTTTTTTAAATCTTTGTGGCATAGGGGGGCCTGATTTGTGCCCCCCTACATGCCACTATGCCCAATCACCATGCCCAGGGGACAGGAGTCCCCTGGGCATGGCCATTGGGCAAGGGGGCATGACTCCTGTCTTTGCTAAGACAGGAGTCATTTCAATGGGGGTTGGGAGTCGGAAAAAATGGCGCAAATCGGGTTGAGGTGAAAAATTTGCCTCAGCCTGACTTGCCCCATTTTTTGGCACCCAAGCTCCATATTCCCCTACGCCGGCGCTGCCTGGTGTACGTCATTTTTTTTCACGTACACCAGGCAGCGCCGGCGGCTAACGCCGGCTAACTTCATTGAATACATACGGCACCCGCATGGAGCTTCAGAATGGCGTTAGCCGGCGCTAATTATTTTGACGCAAAACTGCGTTAGCGCAGTTTTGCGTCAAAAAGTATAAATATAGCCCTAAATCTAGCTGTTGATGTCTTTCATCATTTTAGGCCAAAGTGCCTGTGGAAATTCACTGACATTTGTTTGTTTCATGCCACCAGATGCAGTAGCACAGGATTGTAATGACCCTGTGATCAGAATCTGTTGTACTGCCATCTGTCTGAGTCTTGCATTATATGATGCTGGATTCCTTTTTGTAAGGTAGATGATTTGGCTCCAGCTGATGACATTAACCACTTTCATGGTTGCCTATTCTACAGGACAATGTCTGATATATCCCTTCCTTCTATGATCTGGAGATCTTTACCTGTAAATTTGATCATTTACCCAGTAAGATTCAATCATGTATGATTTGTTATGTTTCAAACATTTTGACAGCCTATAAGCTGAACAATGTAATACATTTACTTCTTTGACAAGGTACTTGTATGTAAGTGTTTATGTGAAATGGTTGTAATCCTGAGCTGGACACGGTGTACATGAAACATATACCTGCTTCCACAAGTACCTTGTTTTTTTATTGTATGGTTCATATATTCTTACAAATCTACATTGCTAACTGTGAAATTTAAGACAGCAGACAATGACTTTATGACTTATCAATTTATTACTATGCTAAGGGTAACAACACATTGGGAAAAAAATAACATAAATGAAAAGTGAAGGGGTCAATCATGTTGAATGAAATCATAGGAGTAGATGCCACACAATCAGACATCCAAAGTCCAGAGTATTCCACCCACCAGAAATGGAATGGGATTCAGGATCAGTACACACAGTGAATGTGAGACACTCAAAGGAGGACATTAAGGATGATGTTTCTTGCTGGAAGTGTTGGGTGTCTTGCCATACGCACATCCTAGATTGTTACATGGACATCCACACTTATGAGTACAGGGGGTTTCAAGCTGCTGAAGAGGCAGGGGTATCTACGAATAGATGGCCCACAGGCAGGGCCTCCCTTCCTGTGTCTGCCACAGATGTACTTGGGCTTGATGTAGTTGGCCCACAAGAAGGAGTAGATGTTGGTAGAAAAGCCTTGCTCAGAGTTGTATGGATGTCCCTCAGCACCCCTGTTAGGGTGCCAATGTTGGAGTTATGTGCCTCAATATGTTGGTTCGTGTATCTTTGCAGCTGCTTGATTTCTGGGAGTTCGTTTAGCACCTGGCCCATCATTCCTTGGGACTCATGATAGACCCTCAAGACTATACTGATTGTATCCTGGTCGTGAGTGGCCCCAGTGGCCTTACTGTGCCGGCCCACAGCATCCCTTCCACATACCCTACCCCTACTAGCCTGTGCCCTTGGCACAGGGTGCCCTCTCCAACTGGGTCTTGGATCCTCAGTGTCAGGATTGTTGATTTGCACCCCAGAATCCAGGACTGGGGGCACAAGATGGTAGCAACTGTGCTAGGTACACAGGTTGGGGAGGGCACGTTGTTCTCTGTGATGTTGAAGCAACTTGGGTGGCAGTTGTTTTTGTGGGCACAGTGAGACTCATTGTTGCCATCTGACCAGTCTGCCCAAATGGGTCAGGACCGTCATCCACGTCCACCTGTCCAGGAATTTTGTCATCACTGAGGGTTTCATCCAGAGGTGGGTTGGGAGTCTGGTCGGTGGTCGATGTCTGTCCAGGTGTTGTGCCAGCTCGACCTGTTGAGAAATAGAGTCCAATGTTATTGGTTGAAGTGTGCAATCTATTTCCAAATGTTTTGTGTCACTGTAAGTAGAGACTCTGGAAATCTTAAGTGGTAAATTTGATGGTTGTGCTATGTTACCATGGTATTGGAGTTGCTGACATGACATGTGTGAACTTGCAGAAACTATTAGACTCAAGAAGCTCATTAGATGTGGTGATCAGTTGCACGTCAGATGAGGGAATGTACATGATATCATAGAAACGGTTAAGGCAACACACCTTCCAAGTCCTAGTTGTGTGAGATACAGGCAAACACACAAACATGTGGTATATGTAGCCATCATATGGTGCTGAGTCAATGTGTTACCTGCCACTACCAATCTGATGAAGCAACTTAATTGTTAGGAATGGGGTCTTTGGTTGGCAGTCAGGTTGCGTCCTGTCCAAGCAAGGACCCTCAATCTAGTCAGGGTAAAGGAGAATCACCCTCAGTTAACCCCCGCTCATCCCCTTGGCAGCTTGGCAAGAACAGGCACGCTTAACTTCAGAAGCAATGATTAAAGTATTTGTAACAACACACACAGTAATTCAGTGAAAATACTACAAAATGACACAACACTGGTTTAGAAAAGTAAGGAATATTTATCTAAACAAAAGAAGACCAAAATGACAAAAATCCAACATACACAAGTCAAGTTATGAATTTTCAAAGAATAGGAGTCTTAAATCCTTTAGAAAACAGTGAGAACATTATTTGCGTACCTGGGTAGCATCACAATAACACCTCACGGGCGAGTGTGCGTCGGAAAAGGTCAATGATGCGTCAATTTGTCACTCACAAGCAAGACCGTGTGTCATTCCTCCTTCAGTCGGGTCGGCGTACATAATTTCTCCTCTCCCGCAAGAGAGCGATGCATCAATCCGGACAGGCACCTTGGGTGCAGGCAGGCTTTGCGTTGTTTTTCCATGCCCAGTGATGTTGCCTTGAAAATCCGGTCGCACGGTATAACAAAACCACGCTGCGTGGGGTTTGAGTCATTATCAGCCTCCATTAGCGGGTGTTGCGCATTGTTTCTTCAGCCACGTTGTGTCGATCTTCCAGCCGCAATACAGGTGGAGTGTTGATTTCAGCCGCAAAGCCAGCGGCGCATCACTTAACAGACAAGTCACGCAAGGTGCATCGAAAATTTCCCTGCACAGCGGTCTATGCGTGGATTTTCAGTCTTGGTCTGCTAGCTTCACCTTTCAAGGATCCAGGAACTGGATAGAGCAACACTTGGCAGGGCAGGAGTCTGAGCAGAGAGTCCAGGTGCTCACAGGGGAAGTCTTTGATGGCCCTGCGATTTCAATACCAGGAGGCAAGCTCAGTTCAAGCCCTTGGAGAGTCTTCACAAGCAGGAATGCACAACAAAGTCCAGTCTTTGTCCCTTTTCACAGGCAGAAGCAGCAACTGCAGGATAGCTTCGCAAAGCACAGTCACAGGCAGGGTAGTACTTCTCAGCTCTTCTCCTTGGCAGAGGTTCCTCTTAATTCCAGAAGTGATCTAATTTTCAGAGGTTTTGGCTGCTCTTCTTATATCTCCTTCTGCCTTTGAAGTAGGCCTACTTCAAAGGAAAGTCTCTCTTGTTTGTGAGATCCTGCCTTGCCCAGGCCAGGCCTCAGACACACACCAGGGGGTTGGAGACTGCCTTGTGTGAGGGCAGGCACAACTCTTTCAGGTCTGACTGTCCACACCTCTCCTCCCTCCTAGCACAGATGGCTATACCCCAGCTCCCTTTGTGTCACTGTCTAGAGAGTGGTGCAAACAGCCCAACTGTCAAACTAACCCAGACAGGGAATCTACAAACAGGAAGAGTCACAGAATGGTTTAAGCAAGAAAATGCCTACTTTCTAAAAGTGGCATTTTCAAACACACAATCTCAAAACCAACTTCACTAAAAGATGAATTTTTAAATTGTAAGTTCAGAGACCCCACACTCCACATGTCTATCTGCTCCCAAAGGGAATCTATGCTTTAATTATATTTAAAGGCAGCCTCCACGTTAACCTACGAGAGAAATAGGCCTTGCAACAGCGAAAACCGAATTTGGCAGTATTTCACTATCAGGACATATAAAACACATTAGTATATGTCCTACCTTAAACATACACTGCGCCCGGCCCATAGGGCTACTTAGGACCTACCTTAGGGGTGTCTTACATGTAAGAAAAGTGAAGGTTTAATCCTGGCAAGTGGGTACACTTGCCAAGTCAAATTGGCAGTTCAAACTGCACTCACAGATACTGCAGTGGCAGGCCTGCGCCATGCTTACAGAGCTACTAATGTAGGTGACACAACCAGTGCTGCATGCCCACTTATAGCATTTGATATACAGGCCCTGGGCACCTCTAGTGCACTGTACTAGGGACTTACCAGTAAATCAAATATGCCAATCATGGAAAGCCAATTATACATACATTTTACAAAGAAACACTTGCACTTTAGCACTTGATGGCAGTGGTAAAGTGCCCAGAGTAACAAAAACAGTAAAAACAGAGTCCAGCACACATCAGCAACCTGGGAAACAGAGGCAAAAAGTTAGGGGAGACCACACCAAGGATGCCAAGTCTAACATTGATTTAGGAATACTTGATGTACACACTTGGTCAGGTGTCATTCCTGTCCTCAATAGTCATATTTTGGGATGCCAGAAGAAGAGCAAGCTAGGTAGACAGACAGCTCTCTCAAATGAGCATGATATGTAGATTGCTCACTCCCATGTGAGTGAACACCATTTGAGAGATGGCAAACAGGTGTATTTGTACAAGTGCAGAAAGGCCTGTTGGTTAGAGGTACAAAAACAGGGTCTCCTGGTAGTTGCAGTCATGTCACTTGCTGAATCCCCACACTACACAAATGCTAAACTCACAGGAAAGGGTATATCATTTGAGAGATGGCACATTGGTGTATTTGGACAAGTGCATGAAGGCCTGTTGATTACAGGTATAGACACAGGGCGTCCTGGTAGTTGTAGTTATGTCACTTGCTGAGTCCCCACACTACACAAATGCTAAACTCCCATGTGAGGGTACATTATTTGAGGGATGGCACACAGGTGTATTTGGACAAGTACAGGAACACCTGTTGGTTAGGGATACAGAAGAAGGGCCGCCTGGTAGTTTTAGTCATGTTACTCTCTGTACTTCCCAACACTTGACAAATGTTTAGTCTTACATATCTGTTGCCATACTGCAGTTAGGTTGGCCCACACATTTACATGTTGACACATACCATGGGCCCTGGGATGATCTGTTGATGTTGAAACACTTATAGACCCCATTCCATTATATGGCATGTAATGGAGTTTGATACATGTGATGCTACTTATGACAATGCACATTGACAAGCTTACTTTTCTGCAGCACCTGGTATTGCATTTTGGGAAAGTAGATGAACAACACAGTGATAAAAAGTGAGATGTGAGCATGAAGATTTGTGACTTTTTTGGTGTAGTGACTTACCAGACTCCAATCCCCTAGGTATTCCAGGATATTGAATATTTGAGACATTTTTGGTGTAGTGACTTACCAGACTCCACTCCCCCAGGTATTCCTGTCAAACCCTCAGGATGCAGGATGGCTAAGACCTTCTCCTCCCAGGCATAGAGTTGTAATGGGGCACTGGAAGGACCACCACCAGTCTTCTTCATCTGCAGGTGGTGCATTCGGGCCAGGGAATGGACCTTCCCCCTCAGGTCACCCTACCTCTTCCTAATGCCCTCCTTTGTGCGCAGGGTGGTACCTAGAGCATTCACTCTGTTTACGATCTGGCTGGGCTTGGGCTTCAAACAATTGTGGCTCTACTCTTATCATTTCATCTACCATGACTCTCAACTCATTTTCAGAAAAACTGGGATGTTTGAGACATGACATGGGTGTAAAAATACGTGGGTGGCAGGGACCTACTTAAAAAAAAAGTAATGTAGGGAGTAAATGGACAAGAGTGTGTGAAAGGTGTTAAATTGGATGGTAAGAAAAGGTCAATGATGTGAAAAACGGTGGGTTCTCTTCTCATTCTTGGAATGGAGAGGCAAAGGATCATAGTCTGGGTAGGGGTGCATTTTATAGTTTTTGGAAGGTGGGTCCAGTGGGCCAATATATGTAAGCTGTGTTGTTTTTGAATCCATTCAATGGGCACTTGTCTGTCTATTTGCTGAATGCGTACCGAGGCAGCCGATCTCCGTCACCTGACCACCGCAAGGAGACTTCCAAATTGAATTTACATTTTTGTAATTGGCCCCGGCCTGCAGTTTTCAATAGGTGTGAGATGTGACTGTCAATTAGAGGTTAGGACTTACACTAGGGCAGGTCCAGTTGTAATTGGTCAATCAGGTTCTCTCAAGAAAGTGTGCTTCTTGTAGCCTCTATGTCCCTGAACCTTAAAAGAATTTCAGGCAACTGACCCTTGGAGTCCATGTCTCAGTCTGGGTACAAGTAGAAGCAGGTCCCGCCCTTTGAGTTCTCTTCCATGGTCACAACAGCAGGTGCAGGCCTTTTTCTGTCTTCCACAGGTCCAGAGGTGTTCTGAATAAGCTGCCCAGGGGTGCCACTTTTCAGCCTAGCACTGGCCTTCAGGTGGTGGTGCTTCCTGTCCCATTCCTGACCACTAGGGAAAAGCTTCTAAAAGAATCCCACAGTGCCTCTCGTTACACAAAAACAATATAGAAGATAGTTATCATCCTGTGCAGAGCTCCTGTGCCAGCAGGACAATAGAGGAGGCAGGCCTAGATGTAAACTACATCTGCCATTGACAGGGTAGGCCTTTTAAAAGATAATTATGTTTCTGGGCACAGGATACCTCTCCACACCCAAGCGTTTTGTCTCACCTCTGGGAGCCACTTCACACCTCCTGGGTGACAGTTGGAAGCTCATGCAAATGGACTTTTAGAGGCTTTAGGCTGGCTAAAGGTAACTTTTTAAAAGTATTGTTTGTAAAATATTTGTTACAAATCTGAATTTACCAATGAGGTGGGTTTGTAATTAATATTTTAAAATAGTGAAGAAGTAACTTTTTATTTCATTCCTAGACAGAGATACCCTTATTTAATTTTAACATTAACTCCCAATGCTTTCCTAAGGAACAAATAACTTTGTTACAGGGAAAATAGATGTTTAGGCCTTTTAGCTGTAGGACATGTTTTACTAAAAACATTCTACACCTAAATATCATGAACCGCCCCTTACCGGCACTTAAGCATAACTTAGGTCTGACTTATTAATACTTAACAGATGTGTTAGGCCCGTTAAAAGGGGTTATTTTGTCAGATGGGATTTGTAGTTTAAACCTGCAGAGAAAAGGCTATGGTTGTATGACCTGCAATCATGTTTTGCATTTGTCACTTTAGCTGCGGCACAGTATGTGCTGCAGTCTTCTAGTGACATTTTACATACAGGTCCTTGGTTTACATTGTACCATATACTAGGGACTCATAAATAGGTTAAGTACGCTAATTGGAATTATAGCCAATTTCAACATGTTTTAGTGGCCAGAGCACAAGCTCTGGGGTCTGGTTAGCAGAGTCCCAGTGTAAAGAGTCAAAAACCCAGCAACAACAGTCCAAAAATATGGGTGTGATTATGCAAAAAAGAGGCATTTTCCTACACTATAAATGTATATGTTAGTTGAATTAAGAAACCAAAAAAAAAAAACAAAAAAAAAAAAAAAAAAAATTAAAATCTCAATAAAAAAACATTAAAAAACCTTCCATCTCTTCTTTCTCTCTCCATTCTCTGACTCCTACCAAACATTTCTGTCTAGTATGAACCGCAAGTAATGCTTCCTAGACTGTTTTCCCTTTTCTATCCAGAACATCCCGCTAGCAGGCACACATGTCCACCATTCCCAATAACATGTGTCATCTTCCCTTTATTAATCAGGTTCCATTAATCTATCCCTTTTCAAAACACTAAAGTAAATGCATGAGCTCTCAAGAGCACAAGCTCACCAACTTTAACACAAATAACCCTACTAGGAAAAGAAAATACATTTTGCTAACCTATTACATATTTTCGTCTAACCTTGAGTTCCACAGTAGCTTGCTTCTCTCCGCAAAGTGCGTTAGCACCTCGTCAGGAGTTGTAAGGGCTATTTAAATACAATTTACAATGATAAATTACAATACTTAGGCTAGCCTTGCACTAGTAGATCCTTTTTTACTCAAACCAGTAGTCAATTGCTTGGTCGAATCCTGCCTGGGCTATGGCAATGCATAATCTATTTATAAGGTTGCATGACTCAAGACCACAATTGCACATCTGGCCTTTACTGTGCATTTCACCGAGCACACATGTCTTGCAGTGGTTACCTGTTCACAGAAGAATACTCTTAAAGGCCATGGTGGTATATTATCGATCCGCTCATTCCAAGGCTCAACATTTCTTGGCTGCAGAGTTCAGCTGAGTCATGCCTTGCTCCTTCAAGTACCCAGGACTCATAACTCACTTTTGGGAACCAAGCATTTTCTGACATGTAACAAACCTCTCGTAGCCACCACCAAGAATGTAATGTAATGAAGCAGCTGAAGACGTGACTGTTTTGTAGTTCTTCGGAACCTATCGACCGTATAGCCTTGTAGCCTCAGTTGGCCCTGGTCGCCCTGACCTTCTCTGTTTCCTATAGAACTTTAACATTTAATTTTAATTGATGTTGAGTTTTCTACAGCATCAAGAGAAGCTAGGTGAACCAATGCTTTATAAGACAATGTTAAAATAACATAAGATACCAAAATCCCACCGGTCATAAGCATAATACATTCTGCTTTTCAATCCTTTGACCATATTGTTTTATGCTCTCATTTTATTTGGAACTGAAGACTGAACTTGCTAACAACTAATTGGTAATTCCTCCATCATTTTAAATGTCAATTGCAGATTTTCACAGGGCCTTTCAATATTGTTTTTGCAACTGATTTAGATGGATTTAAGCGGATTTTGCCGACTGCACAGGGTTTTCAAATTTCTGCCGATTGTACAGGGCTTTAGGATTTTTATTAACGTGGTGAGTTATTCAGGGCACGCTAGGAGGTTCTTTAGTCTCCTCCCTTGGGCGTGTTCAGTTCCGGGATTGTTGCTGGTGATGCCATCTTTGACATCACCGAGGTTGGTGGTCTAGCTCTCATCCAGGCACCGTATTTAACCCCTTCGCTGCCAGGCCTTTTCCCCCTCCTGTGCCGAGCCTTTTTTTGGCGCAGTTCGCGCTTAGGCCCTCATAACTTTTTGTTCACGTAAGCTACCCACGCCAAATTTGCGTCCTTTTTTTCCAACATCCTAGGGATTCTAGAGGTACCCCGACTTTGTGGGTTCCCCAGAAGGAGGCCAAGAAATTAGCCAAAAAACAGTGAAAATTTCGTTTTTTTAAAAAAAAATTGAAAAATGGGCTGCAGAAGAAGGCTTGTGGTTTTTTCCCTGAAAAGGGCATCAACAAAGGGTTTGCGGTGATAAAATCACCAGCTTCCCAGCTTTCAGGAACAGGCAGACTTGAATCAGAAAACCCAATTTCTCAACACAATTTTGGCATTTTACTGAGACATACCCCATTTTTACGATTTTTTGTGCTTTCAGCCTCCTTCCAGTCAGTGACAGAAATGGGCATGAAACCAATGCTGGATCCCTGAAACCGCAACATTTCTGAAAAGTAGACAGAATTCTGAATTCAGCAAGGGGTAATTTGTGTAGATCCTACAAGGGTTTCCTACAGAAAATA
The DNA here is from genome assembly GCF_031143425.1 of Pleurodeles waltl. Lineage (NCBI taxonomy): Eukaryota > Metazoa > Chordata > Amphibia > Caudata > Salamandridae > Pleurodeles > Pleurodeles waltl. The sequence goes on along the minus strand of NC_090444.1, from coordinate 1,682,795,713 downwards.
ACAACTGAAAAAGAAGAATAATGAAATTGAGGTGAAAAAAACATCCATTTTTCTCCAAGTTTTACTCTGTAATTTTTTCCTGCAATGTCAGATTTTCAAAAGCAATATACCGTTACGTGTGCTGGACTCTTCTGGTTGCGGGGATATATAGGGCTTGTAGGTTCATCAAGAACTCTAGGTACCCAGAGCCAATAAATGACCTGCACCCTGCAGTGGGTTTTCATTCTATGCCGGGTATACAGCAATTCATTTGCTGAAATATAAAGAGTAAAAAATAGCTATCAAGAAAACCTTTGTATTTCCAAAATGGGCACAAGATAAGGTGTTGAGAAGCAGTGGTTATTTGCACATCTCTGAATTCCAGGGTGCCCATACTAGCATGTGAATTACAGGGCATTTCTCAAATAGATGTCTTTTTTACACACTGTCTTACATTTGGAAGGGAAAAATGTAGAGAAAGACAAGGGGCAATAACACTTGTTTTGCTATTCTATGTTCCCCCAAGTCTCCCGATAAAAATTATACCTCACTTGTGTGGGTAGGCCTAGCGCCCGCGACAGGATACGCCCCAAAACACAACGTGGACACATCACAGAAAACAGACCTGTTTTTAGCAAAGTGCCTACCTGTAGATTTTGGCCTGTAGCTCAGCCGCCACCTAGGGAAACCTACCAAACCTGTGCATTTCTGAAAACTAGAGACCTAGGGGAATCCAAGATGGGGTGACTTGTGTGGCTGGGACCAGGTTCTGTTACCCAGAATCCTTTGCAAACCTCAAAATTTGGCTAAAAAAACACATGTTCCTCACATTTCTGTGGCAGAAAGTTCTGGAATCTGAGAGGAGACACACATTTCCTTCCACCCAGCGTTCCCCCACGTCTCCCGATAAAAATGATACCGCACTTGTGTGGGTAGGCCTAGCGCCCGCGACAGGAAACGCCCCAAAGCGCAACGTGGACACATCACAGAAAACAGACCTGTTTTTAGCAAAGTGCCTACCTGTGGATTTTGGCCTGTAGCTCAGCCGCCACCTAGGGAAACCTACCAAACCTGTGCATTTCTGAAAACTAGAGACCTAGGGGAATCCAAGATGGGGTGACTTGTGTGGCTGGGACCAGGTTCTGTTACCCAGAATCCTTTGCAAACCTCAAAATTTGGCTAAAAAAACACATGTTCCTCACATTTCTGTGGCAGAAAGTTCTGGAATCTGAGAGGAGCCACAAATTTCCTTCCACCCAGCGTTCCCCCACGTCTCCCGATAAAAATGATACCTCACTTGTGTGGGTAGGCCTAGCGCCCGCGACAGGATACGCCCCAAAACACAACGTGGACACATCACAGAAAACAGACCTGTTTTTAGCAAAGTGCCTACCTGTAGATTTTGGCCTGTAGCTCAGCCGCCACCTAGGGAAACCTACCAAACCTGTGCATTTCTGAAAACTAGAGACCTAGGGGAATCCAAGATGGGGTGACTTGTGTGGCTGGGACCAGGTTCTGTTACCCAGAATCCTTTGCAAACCTCAAAATTTGGCTAAAAAAACACATGTTCCTCACATTTCTGTGGCAGAAAGTTCTGGAATCTGAGAGGAGACACACATTTCCTTCCACCCAGCGTTCCCCCACGTCTCCCGATAAAAATGATACCGCACTTGTGTGGGTAGGCCTAGCGCCCGCGACAGGAAACGCCCCAAAGCGCAACGTGGACACATCACAGAAAACAGACCTGTTTTTAGCAAAGTGACTACCTGTGGATTTTGGCCTGTAGCTCAGCCGCCACCTAGGGAAACCTACCAAACCTGTGCATTTCTGAAAACTAGAGACCTAGGGGAATCCAAGATGGGGTGACTTGTGTGGCTGGGACCAGGTTCTGTTACCCAGAATCCTTTGCAAACCTCAAAATTTGGCTAAAAAAACACATGTTCCTCACATTTCTGTGGCAGAAAGTTCTGGAATCTGAGAGGAGCCACAAATTTCCTTCCACCCAGCGTTCCCCCACGTCTCCCGATAAAAATGATACCTCACTTGTGTGGGTAGGCCTAGCGCCCGCGACAGGAAACGCCCCAAAGCGCAACGTGGACACAACCAAATTTTTGAAGGAAAACAGAGGTGTTTTTTGCAAAGTGCCTACCTGTAGATTTTGGCCTGTAGCTCAGCCGCCACCTAGGGAAACCTACCAAACCTGTGCATTTCTGAAAACTAGAGACCTAGGGGAATCCAAGATGGGGTGACTTGTGTGGCTGGGACCAGGTTCTGTTACCCAGAATCCTTTGCAAACCTCAAAATGTGGTTAAAAAAACACATGTTCCTCATATTTCTGTGGCAGAAAGTTCTGGAATCTGAGAGGAGCCACAAATTTCTTTCCACCCAGCGTTCCCCCACGTCTCCCGATAAAAATGATACCTCACTTGTGTGGGTAGGCCTAGCGCCCGCGACAGGAAACGCCCCAAAGCGCAACGTGGACACATCACAGAAAACAGACCTGTTTTTAGCAAAGTGCCTACCTGTGGATTTTGGCCTGTAGCTCAGCCGCCACCTAGGGAAACCTACCAAACCTGTGCATTTCTGAAAACTAGAGACCTAGGGGAATCCAAGATGGGGTGACTTGTGTGGCTGGGACCAGGTTCTGTTACCCAGAATCCTTTGCAAACCTCAAAATTTGGCTAAAAAAACACATGTTCCTCACATTTCTGTGGCAGAAAGTTCTGGAATCTGAGAGGAGACACACATTTCCTTCAAACCCAGCGTTCCCCCACGTCTCCCGATAAAAATGATACCGCACTTGTGTGGGTAGGCCTAGCGCCCGCGACAGGAAACGCCCCAAAGCGCAACGTGGACACATCACAGAAAACAGACCTGTTTTTAGCAAAGTGCCTACCTGTGGATTTTGGCCTGTAGCTCAGCCGCCACCTAGGGAAACCTACCAAACCTGTGCATTTCTGAAAACTAGAGACCAAGGGGAATCCAAGATGGGGTGACTTGTGTGGCTGGGACCAGGTTCTGTTACCCAGAATCCTTTGCAAACCTCAAAATTTGGCTAAAAAAACACATGTTCCTCACATTTCTGTGGCAGAAAGTTCTGGAATCTGAGAGGAGCCACAAATTTCCTTCCACCCAGCGTTCCCCCACGTCTCCCGATAAAAATGATACCTCACTTGTGTGGGTAGGCCTAGCGCCCGCGACAGGAAACGCCCCAAAGCGCAACGTGGACACAACCAAATTTTTGAAGGAAAACAGAGGTGTTTTTTGCAAAGTGCCTACCTGTAGATTTTGGCCTGTAGCTCAGCCGCCACCTAGGGAAACCTACCAAACCTGTGCATTTCTGAAAACTAGAGACCTGGGGGAATCCAAGATGGGGTGACTTGTGTGTCTGGGACTAGGTTCTGTTACCCAGAATCCTTTGCAAACCTCAAAATGTGGCTAAAAAAACACATGTTCCTCACATTTCTGTGGCAGAAAGTTCTGGAATCTGAGAGGAGCCACGAATTTCCTTCCACCCAGCGTTCCCCCACGTCTCCAGATAAAAATGATACCTCACTTGTGTGGGTAGGCCTAGCGCCCGCGACAGGAAACGCCCAAAAGCGCAACGTGGACACATCACAGAAAATAGACCTGTTTTTAGCAAAGTGCCTACCTGTGGATTTTGGCCTGTAGCTCAGCCGCCACCTAGGGAAACCTACCAAACCTGTGCATTTCTGAAAACTAGAGACCTAGGGGAATCCAAGATGGGGTGACTTGTGTGGCTGGGACCAGGTTCTGTTGCCCAGAATCCTTTGCAAACCTCAAAATTTGGCTAAAAAAACACATGTTCCTCACATTTCTGTGGCAGAAAGTTCTGGAATCTGAGAGGAGCCACAAATTTCCTTCCACCCAGCGTTCCCCCACGTCTCCCGATAAAAATGATACCTCACTTGTGTGGGTAGGCCTAGCGCCCACGACAGGAAACGCCCCAAAGCGCAACGTGGACACAACCAAATTTTTGAAGGAAAACAGAGGTGTTTTTTGCAAAGTGCCTACCTGTAGATTTTGGCCTGTAGCTCAGCCGCCACCTAGGGAAACCTACCAAACCTGTGCATTTCTGAAAACTAGAGACCTAGGGGAATCCAAGATGGGGTGACTTGTGTGGCTGGGACCAGGTTCTGTTACCCAGAATACTTTGCAAACCTCAAAATGTGGCTAAAAAAACACATGTTCCTCATATTTCTGTGGCAGAAAGTTCTGGAATCTGAGAGGAGCCACAAATTTCTTTCCACCCAGCGTTCCCCCACGTCTCCCGATAAAAATGATACCTCACTTGTGTGGGTAGGCCTAGCGCCCGCGACAGGAAACGCCCCAAAGCGCAACGTGGACACATCACAGAAAACAGACCTGTTTTTAGCAAAGTGCCTACCTGTGGATTTTGGCCTGTAGCTCAGCCGCCACCTAGGGAAACCTACCAAACCTGTGCATTTCTGAAAACTAGAGACCTAGGGGAATCCAAGATGGGGTGACTTGTGTGGCTGGGACCAGGTTCTGTTACCCAGAATCCTTTGCAAACCTCAAAATTTGGCTAAAAAAACACATGTTCCTCACATTTCTGTGGCAGAAAGTTCTGGAATCTGAGAGGAGCCACAAATTTCCTTCCACCCAGCGTTCCCCCACGTCTCCCGATAAAAATGATACCTCACTTGTGTGGGTAGGCCTAGCGCCCGCGACAGGAAACGCCCCAAAGCGCAATGTGGACACAACAAAATTTTTGAAGGAAAACAGAGGTGTTTTTTGCAAAGTGCCTACCTGTAGATTTTGGCCTGTAGCTCAGCCGCCACCTAGGGAAACCTACCAAACCTGTGCATTTCTGAAAACTAGAGACCTGGGGGAATCCAAGATGGGGTGACTTGTGTGTCTGGGACCAGGTTCTGTTACCCAGAATCCTTTGCAAACCTCAAAATGTGGCTAAAAAAACACATGTTCCTCACATTTCTGTGGCAGAAAGTTCTGGAATCTGAGAGGAGCCACAAATTTCCTTCCACCCAGCGTTCCCCCACGTCTCCAGATAAAAATGATACCTCACTTGTGTGGGTAGGCCTAGCGCCCGCGACAGGAAACGCCCAAAAGCGCAACGTGGACACATCACAGAAAATAGACCTGTTTTTAGCAAAGTGCCTACCTGTGGATTTTGGCCTGTAGCTCAGCCGCCACCTAGGGAAACCTACCAAACCTGTGCATTTCTGAAAACTAGAGACCTAGGGGAATCCAAGATGGGGTGACTTGTGTGGCTGGGACCAGGTTCTGTTGCCCAGAATCCTTTGCAAACCTCAAAATTTGGCTAAAAAAACACATGTTCCTCACATTTCTGTGGCAGAAAGTTCTGGAATCTGAGAGGAGCCACAAATTTCCGTCCACCCAGTGTTCCCCCACGTCTCCCGATAAAAATGATACCTCACTTGTGTGGGTAGGCCTAGCGCCCACGACAGGAAACGCCCCAAAGCGCAACGTGGACACAACCAAATTTTTGAAGGAAAACAGAGGTGTTTTTTGCAAAGTGCCTACCTGTAGATTTTGGCCTGTAGCTCAGCCGCCACCTAGGGAAACCTACCAAACCTGTGCATTTCTGAAAACTAGAGACCTAGGGGAATCCAAGATGGGGTGACTTGTGTGGCTGGGACCAGGTTCTGTTACCCAGAATCCTTTGCAAACCTCAAAATGTGGCTAAAAAAACACATGTTCCTCATATTTCTGTGGCAGAAAGTTCTGGAATCTGAGAGGAGCCACAAATTTCCTTCCACCCAGCGTTCCCCCACGTCTCCCGATAAAAATGATACCTCACTTGTGTGGGTAGGCCTAGCGCCCGCGACAGGAAACGCCCCAAAGCGCAACGTGGACACATCACAGAAAACAGACCTGTTTTTAGCAAAGTGCCTACCTGTGGATTTTGGCCTGTAGCTCAGCCGCCACCTAGGGAAACCTACCAAACCTGTGCATTTCTGAAAACTAGAGACCTAGGGGAATCCAAGATGGGGTGACTTGTGTGGCTGGGACCAGGTTCTGTTACCCAGAAACCTTTGCAAACCTCAAAATGTGGCTAAAAAAACACATGTTCCTCACATTTCTGTGGCAGAAAGTTCTGGAATCTGAGAGGAGCCACAAATTTCCTTCCACCCAGCGTTCCCCCACGTCTCCAGATAAAAATGATACCTCACTTGTGTGGGTAGGCCTAGCGCCCGCGACAGGAAACGCCCAAAAGCGCAACGTGGACACATCACAGAAAATAGACCTGTTTTTAGCAAAGTGCCTACCTGTGGATTTTGGCCTGTAGCTCAGCCGCCACCTAGGGAAACCTACCAAACCTGTGCATTTCTGAAAACTAGAGACCTAGGGGAATCCAAGATGGGGTGACTTGTGTGGCTGGGACCAGGTTCTGTTGCCCAGAATCCTTTGCAAACCTCAAAATTTGGCTAAAAAAACACATGTTCCTCACATTTCTGTGGCAGAAAGTTCTGGAATCTGAGAGGAGCCACAAATTTCCTTCCACCCAGCGTTCCCCCACGTCTCCCGATAAAAATGATACCTCACTTGTGTGGGTAGGCCTAGCGCCCGCGACAGGATACGCCCCAAAACACAACGTGGACACATCACAGAAAACAGACCTGTTTTTAGCAAAGTGCCTACCTGTAGATTTTGGCCTGTAGCTCAGCCGCCACCTAGGGAAACCTACCAAACCTGTGCATTTCTGAAAACTAGAGACCTAGGGGAATCCAAGATGAGGTGACTTGTGTGGCTGGGACCAGGTTCTGTTACCCAGAATCCTTTGCAAACCTCAAAATTTGGCTAAAAAAACACATGTTCCTCACATTTCTGTGGCAGAAAGTTCTGGAATCTGAGAGGAGACACACATTTCCTTCCACCCAGCGTTCCCCCACGTCTCCCGATAAAAATGATACCGCACTTGTGTGGGTAGGCCTAGCGCCCGCGACAGGAAACGCCCCAAAGCGCAACGTGGACACATCACAGAAAACAGACCTGTTTTTAGCAAAGTGCCTACCTGTGGATTTTGGCCTGTAGCTCAGCCGCCACCTAGGGAAACCTACCAAACCTGTGCATTTCTGAAAACTAGAGACCTAGGGGAATCCAAGATGGGGTGACTTGTGTGGCTGGGACCAGGTTCTGTTACCCAGAATCCTTTGCAAACCTCAAAATTTGGCTAAAAAAACACATGTTCCTCACATTTCTGTGGCAGAAAGTTCTGGAATCTGAGAGGAGCCACAAATTTCCTTCCACCCAGCGTTCCCCCACGTCTCCCGATAAAAATGATACCTCACTTGTGTGGGTAGGCCTAGCGCCCGCGACAGGAAACGCCCCAAAGCGCAACGTGGACACAACCAAATTTTTGAAGGAAAACAGAGGTGTTTTTTGCAAAGTGCCTACCTGTAGATTTTGGCCTGTAGCTCAGCCGCCACCTAGGGAAACCTACCAAACCTGTGCATTTCTGAAAACTAGAGACCTAGGGGAATCCAAGATGGGGTGACTTGTGTGGCTGGGACCAGGTTCTGTTACCCAGAATCCTTTGCAAACCTCAAAATGTGGCTAAAAAAACACATGTTCCTCATATTTCTGTGGCAGAAAGTTCTGGAATCTGAGAGGAGCCACAAATTTCTTTCCACCCAGCGTTCCCCCACGTCTCCCGATAAAAATGATACCTCACTTGTGTGGGTAGGCTTAGCGCCCGCGACAGGAAACGCCCCAAAGCGCAACGTGGACACATCACAGAAAACAGACCTGTTTTTAGCAAAGTGCCTACCTGTGGATTTTGGCCTGTAGCTCAGCCGCCACCTAGGGAAACCTACCAAACCTGTGCATTTCTGAAAACTAGAGACCTAGGGGAATCCAAGATGGGGTGACTTGTGTGGCTGGGACCAGGTTCTGTTACCCAGAATCCTTTGCAAACCTCAAAATTTGGCTAAAAAAACACATGTTCCTCACATTTCTGTGGCAGAAAGTTCTGGAATCTGAGAGGAGACACACATTTCCTTCCACCCAGCGTTCCCCCACGTCTCCCGATAAAAATGATACCGCACTTGTGTGGGTAGGCCTAGCGCCCGCGACAGGAAACGCCCCAAAGCGCAACGTGGACACATCACAGAAAACAGACCTGTTTTTAGCAAAGTGCCTACCTGTGGATTTTGGCCTGTAGCTCAGCCGCCACCTAGGGAAACCTACCAAACCTGTGCATTTCTGAAAACTAGAGACCTAGGGGAATCCAAGATGGGGTGACTTGTGTGGCTGGGACCAGGTTCTGTTACCCAGAATCCTTTGCAAACCTCAAAATTTGGCTAAAAAAACACATGTTCCTCACATTTCTGTGGCAGAAAGTTCTGGAATCTGAGAGGAGCCACAAATTTCCTTCCACCCAGCATTCCCCCACGTCTCCCGATAAAAATGATACCTCACTTGTGTGGGTAGGCCTAGCGCCCGCGACAGGAAACGCCCCAAAGCGCAACGTGGACACAACCAAATTTTTGAAGGAAAACAGAGGTGTTTTTTGCAAAGTGCCTACCTGTAGATTTTGGCCTGTAGCTCAGCCGCCACCTAGGGAAACCTACCAAACCTGTGCATTTCTGAAAACTAGAGACCTGGGGGAATCCAAGATGGGGTGACTTGTGTGTCTGGGACCAGGTTCTGTTACCCAGAATCCTTTGCAAACCTCAAAATGTGGCTAAAAAAACACATGTTCCTCACATTTCTGTGGCAGAAAGTTCTGGAATCTGAGAGGAGCCACGAATTTCCTTCCACCCAGCGTTCCCCCACGTCTCCAGATAAAAATGATACCTCACTTGTGTGGGTAGGCCTAGCGCCCGCGACAGGAAACGCCCAAAAGCGCAACGTGGACACATCACAGAAAATAGACCTGTTTTTAGCAAAGTGCCTACCTGTGGATTTTGGCCTGTAGCTCAGCCGCCACCTAGGGAAACCTACCAAACCTGTGCATTTCTGAAAACTAGAGACCTAGGGGAATCCAAGATGGGGTGACTTGTGTGGCTGGGACCAGGTTCTGTTGCCCAGAATCCTTTGCAAACCTCAAAATTTGGCTAAAAAAACACATGTTCCTCACATTTCTGTGGCAGAAAGTTCTGGAATCTGAGAGGAGCCACAAATTTCCTTCCACCCAGCGTTCCCCCACGTCTCCCGATAAAAATGATACCTCACTTGTGTGGGTAGGCCTAGCGCCCACGACAGGAAACGCCCCAAAGCGCAACGTGGACACAACCAAATTTTTGAAGGAAAACAGAGGTGTTTTTTGCAAAGTGCCTACCTGTAGATTTTGGCCTGTAGCTCAGCCGCCACCTAGGGAAACCTACCAAACCTGTGCATTTCTGAAAACTAGAGACCTAGGGGAATCCAAGATGGGGTGACTTGTGTGGCTGGGACCAGGTTCTGTTACCCAGAATCCTTTGCAAACCTCAAAATGTGGCTAAAAAAACACATGTTCCTCATATTTCTGTGGCAGAAAGTTCTGGAATCTGAGAGGATCCACAAATTTCTTTCCACCCAGCGTTCCCCCACGTCTCCCGATAAAAATGATACCTCACTTGTGTGGTTAGGCCTAGCGCCCGCGACAGGAAACGCCCCAAAGCGCAACGTGGACACATCACAGAAAACAGACCTGTTTTTAGCAAAGTGCCTACCTGTGGATTTTGGCCTGTAGCTCAGCCGCCACCTAGGGAAACCTACCAAACCTGTGCATTTCTGAAAACTAGAGACCTAGGGGAATCCAAGATGGGGTGACTTGTGTGGCTGGGACCAGGTTCTGTTACCCAGAATCCTTTGCAAACCTCAAAATTTGGCTAAAAAAACACATGTTCCTCACATTTCTGTGGCAGAAAGTTCTGGAATCTGAGAGGAGCCACAAATTTCCTTCCACCCAGCGTTCCCCCACGTCTCCCGATAAAAATGATACCTCACTTGTGTGGGTAGGCCTAGCGCCCGCGACAGGAAACGCCCCAAAGCGCAATGTGGACACAACAAAATTTTTGAAGGAAAACAGAGGTGTTTTTTGCAAAGTGCCTACCTGTAGATTTTGGCCTGTAGCTCAGCCGCCACCTAGGGAAACCTACCAAACCTGTGCATTTCTGAAAACTAGAGACCTGGGGGAATCCAAGATGGGGTGACTTGTGTGTCTGGGACCAGGTTCTGTTACCCAGAATCCTTTGCAAACCTCAAAATGTGGCTAAAAAAACACATGTTCCTCACATTTCTGTGGCAGAAAGTTCTGGAATCTGAGAGGAGCCACAAATTTCCTTCCACCCAGCGTTCCCCCACGTCTCCAGATAAAAATGATACCTCACTTGTGTGGGTAGGCCTAGCGCCCGCGACAGGAAACGCCCAAAAGCGCAACGTGGACACATCACAGAAAATAGACCTGTTTTTAGCAAAGTGCCTACCTGTGGATTTTGGCCTGTAGCTCAGCCGCCACCTAGGGAAACCTACCAAACCTGTGCATTTCTGAAAACTAGAGACCTAGGGGAATCCAAGATGGGGTGACTTGTGTGGCTGGGACCAGGTTCTGTTGCCCAGAATCCTTTGCAAACCTCAAAATTTGGCTAAAAAAACACATGTTCCTCACATTTCTGTGGCAGAAAGTTCTGGAATCTGAGAGGAGCCACAAATTTCCTTCCACCCAGCGTTCCCCCACGTCTCCCGATAAAAATGATACCTCACTTGTGTGGGTAGGCCTAGCGCCCACGACAGGAAACGCCCCAAAGCGCAACGTGGACACAACCAAATTTTTGAAGGAAAACAGAGGTGTTTTTTGCAAAGTGCCTACCTGTAGATTTTGGCCTGTAGCTCAGCCGCCACCTAGGGAAACCTACCAAACCTGTGCATTTCTGAAAACTAGAGACCTAGGGGAATCCAAGATGGGGTGACTTGTGTGGCTGGGACCAGGTTCTGTTACCCAGAATCCTTTGCAAACCTCAAAATGTGGCTAAAAAAACACATGTTCCTCATATTTCTGTGGCAGAAAGTTCTGGAATCTGAGAGGAGCCACAAATTTCCTTCCACCCAGCGTTCCCCCACGTCTCCCGATAAAAATGATACCTCACTTGTGTGGGTAGGCCTAGCGCCCGCGACAGGAAACGCCCCAAAGCGCAACGTGGACACATCACAGAAAACAGACCTGTTTTTAGCAAAGTGCCTACCTGTGGATTTTGGCCTGTAGCTCAGCCGCCACCTAGGGAAACCTACCAAACCTGTGCATTTCTGAAAACTAGAGACCTAGGGGAATCCAAGATGGGGTGACTTGTGTGGCTGGGACCAGGTTCTGTTACCCAGAAACCTTTGCAAACCTCAAAATTTGGCTAAAAAAACACATGTTCCTCACATTTCTGTGGCAGAAAGTTCTGGAATCTGAGAGGAGCCACAAATTTCCTTCCACCCAGCATTCCCCCACGTCTCCAGATAAAAATGATACCTCACTTGTGTGGGTAGGCCTAGCGCCCGCGACAGGAAACGCCCAAAAGCGCAACGTGGACACATCACAGAAAATAGACCTGTTTTTAGCAAAGTGCCTACCTGTGGATTTTGGCCTGTAGCTCAGCCGCCACCTAGGGAAACCTACCAAACCTGTGCATTTCTGAAAACTAGAGACCTAGGGGAATCCAAGATGGGGTGACTTGTGTGGCTGGGACCAGGTTCTGTTGCCCAGAATCCTTTGCAAACCTCAAAATTTGGCTAAAAAAACACATGTTCCTCACATTTCTGTGGCAGAAAGTTCTGGAATCTGAGAGGAGCCACAAATTTACTTCCACCCAGCGTTCCCCCACGTCTCCCGATAAAAATGATACCTCACTTGTGTGGGTAGGCCTAGCGCCCACGACAGGAAACGCCCCAAAGCGCAACGTGGACACAACCAAATTTTTGAAGGAAAACAGAGGTGTTTTTTGCAAAGTGCCTACCTGTAGATTTTGGCCTGTAGCTCAGCCGCCACCTAGGGAAACCTACCAAACCTGTGCATTTCTGAAAACTAGAGACCTAGGGGAATCGAAGATGGGGTGACTTGTGTGGCTGGGACCAGGTTCTGTTACCCAGAATCCTTTGCAAACCTCAAAATGTGGCTAAAAAAACACATGTTCCTCATATTTCTGTGGCAGAAAGTTCTGGAATCTGAGAGGAGCCACAAATTTCCTTCCACCCAGCGTTCCCCCACGTCTCCCGATAAAAATGATACCTCACTTGTGTGGGTAGGCCTAGCGCCCGCGACAGGAAACGCCCCAAAGCGCAACGTGGACACATCACAGAAAACAGACCTGTTTTTAGCAAAGTGCCTACCTGTGGATTTTGGCCTGTAGCTCAGCCGCCACCTAGGGAAACCTAACAAACCTGTGCATTTCTGAAAACTAGAGACCTAGGGGAATCCAAGATGGGGTGACTTGTGTGGCTGGGACCAGGTTCTGATACCCAGAAACCTTTGCAAACCTCAAAATTTGGCTAAAAAAACACATGTTCCTCACATTTCTGTGGCAGAAAGTTCTGGAATCTGAGAGGAGCCACAAATTTCCTTCCACCCAGCGTTCCCCCACGTCTCCCGATAAAAATGATACCTCACTTGTGTGGGTAGGCCTAGCGCCCGCGACAGGAAACGCCCCAAAGCGCAACGTGGACACATCACAGAAAATAGACCTGTTTTTAGCAAAGTGCCTACCTGTAGATTTTGGCCTCTAGCTCAGCCGCCACCTAGGGAAACATACCAAACCTGTGCATTTCTGAAAACTAGAGACCTAGGGGAATCCAAGATGGGGTGATTTGTGTGGCTCGGACCAGGTTCTGTTACCCAGAATCCTTTGCAAACTTCAAAATTTGGCTAAAAAAACACATGTTCCTCACATTTCTGTGGCAGAAAGTTCTGGAATCTGAGAGGAGCCACAAATTTCCTTCCACCCAGCGTTCCCCCACGTCTCCCGATAAAAATGATACCTCACTTGTGTGGGTAGGCCTAGCGCTCGCGACAGGAAATGGCCCAAAACACAACGTGGACACATCACATTTTTTCATAGAAAACAGTGCCTACGTGTGGATTTTGGCCTCTAGCTCAGCCGGCACCTGGGGAAACCTAGCAAACCAGCGCATTTTTGAAAACTAAAGACCTAGGGGAATCCAAGATGGGGTGATTTGCGGGGCTCTGACCAGGTTCTGTTACCCAGAATCCTTTGCAAACATCAAAATCTGGCCAAAAAACACTTTTTCCTCTCATTTCGGTGACAGAAAGTTCTGGAATCTGAGAGGAGCCACAAATTTCCTTCCACCCAGCGTTCCCCTAAGTCTCTCCATAAAAATGGTACCTCACTTGTGTGGGTAGGCCTAGCGCCCACGAAAGGAAATGGCCCAAAACACAACGTGGACACAACATATTTTTTCACAGGGGGGGGGGAAATGCCCTAAAATGAATTTGACCCCCTACCCCCCCAAACCCCCACTGCCCAGGTGCGACCCTTGCCTACGGGGTCGCTACCCCTGCGTGACATTGGCGCCAAAAAAAAAAATCCCGGTGCCTAGTGGTTTCTGCCCCCTTGGGGGCAGATTGACCTAAAATCGACCAATCTGCCCCCAAAGGGGGCAGAAATGCTCTAAATACAGTTTGCCCCCCAGGGAAGCGACCCTTGTCTGATGGGTCGCTCCCCATCTCTAAAAAAACAAACAAACAAAAAACAAAAAAAACAAAAAAAACATTTGCCCTGGCGCCTAGAGGTTTCTGCCCCCAGGGGGGGGCAGAAATGGCCTAAAATAAATTTGCCCCCCCAAACCCCCCCACCCCCCCCACCTCGGAGCGACCCTTGCCTACTGGGTCGCTCCCCCTGCGTGACATTGGCGCCAAAAAACGAATCCCCGGTGCCTAGTGGTTGCAGATTGACCTAAAATCGACCAATCTGCCCCCAAGGGGGGCAGAAATGGTCTAAACACAGTTTGCCCCCCAGGGGAGCGACCCTTGTCTGATGGGTCGCTCCCCATCTCTAAAAAAACAAACAAACTAAAAAAAAAATACTAACAAAAATTTGCCCTGGCAACAAGAGGTTTCTGCCCCCCCTGGGGGCAGATCGGCCTAATAATAGGCCGATCTGCCCCCAGGGGGTGCAGAAATGGCCTAAAATAAATTTGCCCCACGAACACCCCCCCCGTTCCCCCCCCCGGAGCGACCCATGCCTACGGGGTCGCTCCCCCTGCGTGACATTGGCGCCAAAAAACAAATCCCCGCTGCCTAGTGGTTTCTGCCCCCTTGGGGCAGATTGACCTAAAATCGACCAATCTGCCCCCAAGGGGGGCAGAAATGGTCTAAACACAATTTGCCCCCCAGGGGAGCGACCCTTGCCTGATGGGTCGCTCCCCATCTCTAAAAAAAAAGAAAAAAAATAAAAAAAAATAAATTTGCTCTGGCAACAAGAGGTTTCTGCCCCCCCTGGGGGCAGATCGGCCTAATAATAGGCCGATCTGCCCCCAGGGGGGGCAGAAATGGCCTAAAATAAATTTGCCCCCTGAACCCCCCCCCCCCGGAGCGACCATTGCCTACGGGGTCGCTCCCCCTGCGTGACATTGGCGCCAAAAAACAAATCCAGGTGCCTAGTGGTTTCTGCCCCCTTGGGGCAGATTGACCTAAAATCGACCAATCTGCCCCCAAGGGGGGCAGAAATGGTCTAAACACAGTTTGCCCCCCAGGGGAGCGACCCTTGTCTGATGGGTCGCTCCCCATCTCTAAAAAAACAAACAAAAATTAAGAAAAATTGCCCTGGCGCCTACAGGTTTCTGCCCCCCCCTGGGGGCAGAAATGGCCTAAAATAAATTTGCCCCCGAACACCCACCCCCCCCACCCCCCGGAGCGACCCTTGCCTACGGGGTCGCTCCCCTTGCGTGACATTGGCGCCAAAAAACAAATCCCCGGTGCCTAGTGGTTTCTGCCCACTTGGGGCAGATTGACCTAAAATCGACCAATCTGTCCCCGAGGGGGGCAGAAATGGTCTAAATACAATTTGCCCCCCAGGGGAGCGACCCTTGCCTGATGGGTCGCTGCCCATCTCTAAAAAAAAAACCAAACCAAAAAAAAAACACAAAAAAAAATTTGCCCTGGCTCCTAGAGGTTTCTGCCCCCCCTGGGAGTAGATCGGCCTAATACCAATAGGGCGATCTGCCCCCAGGGGGTGCAGAGATGGCCTAAAATAATTTGGCCCTCTCCACCCCCCACCCCCCCGGGGAGCGACCCTTGACTACAAGGTCGCTCCCCTTGTGTGACGGCGCAAAAAAAAGATCCCTGGTGCCTAGTGGTTTCTGCCCCCCTTGGGGGCAGATTGACCTAAAATCGGCCGATCTGCCCCCAAAGCGGGCAGAAATGGCCTAAATACATTTTGCCCCTCCAGGGGAGTGACCCTTGTCCAAGGGGGTCGCTCCCCATCTGTAAAACAGAAAAACAAAAAAATCCCTGGTGCCTAGTGGTTTCTGCCCCCCCAAAATAGGCTGATCTACCCCCCCCAGGGGGGCAGACATGGCCTAAAATAATCCCCCCCCCCAGGGAGCGACCCTTGCCTAAGGGGTCGTTCCCCGTGCGTGAAATTCACGCAAAAAAAAAACTCCCTGGTGTCTAATGGTTTCTGCCCCCCTTGGGGGCAGATTGGCCTCATCAAAATAGGCCAATCTGCCCCCAAAGGGGGCAGAAATGGCCTAAATATAATTTGCCCCCTAGGGGAACGACCCTTGCCTAAGGGGTCGCTCCCCACCTAAAAAAAAAAGAAAACATAACAAAAAGAAAAAAAAAAAAGATCCCTGGTGCCTAGAGGTTTCTGCCCCCCCTGGGGGCAGATCGGCCTAATAATAGGCCGATCTGTCCCCAGGGGGGGCAGAAAAGGCCTTCCCAAAAAAATGCCCCCCCTGGGAGCGACCCTTGCCAAAGGGGTCGCTCCCGTTGCGTGAAATTCGCGCGCAAAAACAAACTCCCTGGTGTCTAATGGTTTCTGCCCCCCTTGGGGGCAGATTGGCCTCATCAAAATAGGCCAATCTGCCCCCAAGGGGGGCAGAAATGGCCTAAATATATATTGCCCCGTAGGGGAGCGACCCTTGCCTAAGGGACCGCTCCCCACCTAAAAAAAAAAGAAATCATCACAAAAAAAAAAAAAGGTCCATGGTGCCTAGAGGTTTCTGCCCCCCCCGGGGGCAGATCGGCCTAATAATAGGCCAATCTGCCCCCAGGGGGGGCAGAAAAGGCCTTCCTAAAAAAATGCCCCCCCGGGAGCGACCCTTGCCCAAGGGGTCGCTCCCTTTTGCCAATTTCACTGAAAAAAAAAAAAACCTGGTGTCTAGTGGGGTTTCAAAAGCAAGCAAGCAATCCGGCTTTTGAAACCTGTGAGAGACTTCAAAGGGAAGGAAATACATTTCCTTCCCTTTGAAGCCTCTCGGGGCCTCCCCCATGGGATTGAAAAAGAAATGCAAAAGCATTTCTTTTTCAATCGCGCTGGAAGCTCTGCTTCCAGCGCGATGGGGGGCCCCTGTGACTAATCAGCGCGCGCTCGCGTGCTGACGTCACAGGGGGGGTTGGGGGGGTCGGGGGTGGGAGGGGAAGGGCTTGGGGGGGTGGGGGGGAACCCCACACAGGGAGCAAGAGCGCTCCCTCTGGGCTCTGTGCACAGGACGTAATGGTTACGTCCTGGGCACAGCAGCACTGTGCCTCAGGACGTAACCATTACGTCCTGGGCACAGAAGGGGTTAATTAGCCTAGGGATGAGGACGTGAAGTGGAAAGGTGCAGCGGGCATGCCGAAGGCGCACCAAGGGCAAGCCCGTCTGCGTCTCTCCATGCTAAAACCACACCTCGTGGCAGAATACCTCACTAAATGTTTTCGAAAGGGCTTTTGCAGATGAATATGGGTAGATCCCCACTCTGCAATTTGTTTAATTTCAGGTTCGTTTATGAAACTGTACAGTACAGCTGCTATAATTTGTCTTGCAAGTTAGTGCAAACTTCTCCTACTAACAAGACATGGCTTTTCAACCTCCAACTCGTCACGTGTGAATGGTACCTAATCGAAATGTACACTACTAAATACTCACTCGCTTATCAAAACATACTTTTGTTTTTTTTTCAATTATTTAGAAAATCAAGCCTTGAATAAAGCACTCCTAACTCAAACCTGGGCTTTTGAAATGTCTGATGCCAATCTAGTCGATGCCTTACCAGGTAGGTTTACCATTATAAGGCTTGATCGAGTAGGTAGGCAAGGGGGTGACCTTTCAGTGGTATATCACGACCACTTTGAAGTGACATGTGAACTTGTTACTGTGGCAGGCAGCAAGGTGTTGTTATTCAGATATATGTTATCTAGTAATAATAACAATTTTAGTGCATTTTATAGGTTTACAGGCCTCCTTGGTCTAAGGAAAACGTTTTAGGTGGCCTAGGAGATGTGTTAAAATCCTGTATGTCTTTATCTACCTTTACCATTTTAGGTGATCTTAACTTTCATCTAGAATTAGATAACAATAAAGATTCTGAGCACCTTATTGATATTTCAATTGGTTTTAGCCTAGTTTAGTTGGTGGATACCCCAACACATGCTGCAGAACACACCCTTGATGGTATCATTTCCAACAGTGAGGACCTAAAAATTTACACCAATTTACCCATTATCTGGTCTGACCACACAACCATCAACATCAGTCTAAAACTTGCCTCAGAAACTCCTGCAACTAACAATAATAAGTGCAAAGTAAAAAGGTCCAAGCCTGAATTAAAATGAATAGAACAGATCTAATAGATTCCTTAGAGTTGTCTCGACCCTTATTAGAGAATGATCCTAATTTAAGTGTAAATAAATTCTCGGCTGGGGGCCTCTGCAACTAAGCTGGCTCATCTTAAAACTATTAAAAATTACAGTATCAGGCTGTAGGATCCTTGGTTTTCACCTCAGCTCAAATTAAAACAAAAATGCAGAAGGCAGAAAAAAGTATGGAAAAGTTATCTTTTGGAAGAAAATGTTAGATACAAGCAACTTATTTATGAATGCTTATTTATTTAATAATTTATTTCTGAATATTTATTTATGAATTTATTGGTTTTCACCTCAGCTATTAAAAGAAAAATGCAAAAGGAAGAAAAGAGTATAGAGAAGTTATGTTTAGGAAGAAAAGCTTAGCTCTAAGCAAATTATTTATGAATACAAAAAAATTATTGTCACTGAGAAAACTAAGGGCCTCATTTATGCGGCCCTTGTACCACTGGATGGTCACTTTTAGCGACGCTCTGGTAGCGATATACCCCTCTCCATATTCACAAAGCAGCGTTAAGCCACTTTTTGTGGCCTAAAATTGCCTTCTAAATATGTGCCGCAGCACACAGTTTTCTGCCACAAAGGGGAGTGCAATGGGTTTTGCTGTGGGTGTACTCGTGCAACACACATTGCTTTTTGATGCTGCCCCAGATTTATAAGAAATGGTAAACCTGATGCAGCGCCAAAAACTAACGCTTCGACCAGGGGTGGAGTTAGAGTGGTGCATCAAGGAGAAAGGTGCCCATTCCTGCACAAGAACAATCACCTCCTCAACACAGGCATCCTTGCACCATGGAGCAAAAGTGCCTGCATTGACGTTAGACAGCTGATTTAGCATCAGCACAGGGGTGAACTCAGTGATGTGCTGTATTCTTGAAAATATGGCACATTCCTGCATTTTGAAAATGACGCAGCTTGCCACAATAATATTGCTTGCGGCAATGCGCTGCACCATTTCCTAATAAATGAGGCCCAAAATATTTTTCAGAAAAAATCTATGCCACAATAAATTCCACAAGAGAATTACTCAAAACAGTCCAGGTCCTCTCCAGCGTACTATCCAGCTTCACAGCGCCTCCTTGTCAATCCTTCTGTGATAGGCTTGCAGAGTTCTTCAAAAACAAAGTGGAAGAGATTCATATGAAACAACGCTAATAATATGGACACAGCTTTGACAGTAGTTGCTAATAAAGTAGCTTACAGAAAAAAATTTCTTTGTAAGTTTCCACCTCTTACAGAAGAAAAACAAATTGAACTTGTAGGCCAAATAAAGTCAGGGACACAATCAGACCTCTGTCCCCCATAAATAGTTCACAATATATCAGAAAAAGTAGCCTCTCTTCTTACTATATTCTTGAACTCCATTATTGACTCAGGAAAATTCCCTAACAAACTGAAAAAAGCCTCAATCCATCATTGAAAAAAATCTTTGCTAAATCGCATAGAAACAAAGAACTATTGTCCCATATCTTGCTTAACATTTCTAGCAAAAATCCTGGAGAAGTACATGAAATACTCTCTAGATTTCTAGAGAAAAATTAAATGCTAGACTCATTTCAATTCAGATTCAGACCAAATCATAATACCAAGTCAGAGCTGGTAGTAGCCACAGATGGGTTGAGAAGCATTTTAGACAATGGGTGGAAGGTGGCAATGATCATGTTGCGTCAATCTGTGGCCATCAACACTATGAATTATGCGATCATGTTGGAGCGCTTAGTTGAAATTGGAATTGGTGGCACGACTCTTGAGCTATTTCATTCTTTTCTCTCAGATAGAGAGCAAAGCTGCCCTTTTGTACCAAATTCTTTTTCACTACTGTGTGGTGTTCCCCAGGGTTCATCATTGAGTCCTACACTTTTCAAAATTTATGTGGCTCCCCTGACAAGGCTCATTCATTCTCTTGGTCTGGCCCCTGTGGCCTATGCCGATGACACTTAAATAGTGGTGTCCATCTTGAATGATGTAGACAAGGTTGCTTTAACAACTGCATGCAGGCACTTGTAGAATGGATTAGTAACAACTGTATTATGCCAAACTTCGATAAAACTGAGGTTCTCCTGGTCAATATGGACACTACTTTCTGGGACAAATCCTCGTGGCTGCAAACTCTTGGCCATCTTCCTAGCCTGATACTTCGACCAGGAATCTGGGAATAACTTTTGATTCCAGTCTCTCCTTCAATGCACAAATTAACAAACTCACTTCCTCATGTTATTTTCTGGTGCACATCCTACAGAAAACTATACAATTTATCTCTTATAATTTGCAGAAATCAGTGATTACGGTCCTGTCAAGGCTGAACTATTGTAATGCCTTATATTTAGGCATTCACCAGCATGCTTTTAAGAAGCTTCAAGGTCTACAGAATGCGGCAGCATGTCTTCTGAGGATAGTTCCAAATTTAAATGAGTTTCGGGAGTGTTATCTGAACTTCAATGGCTCCAGGTGAGAAGAGGAGTGAAGTTCAAGCCCCTTTGTCTGGCACATAAATCTTTGGATGGAAGGGATCCTGCATATCCGAAAAGAAATCTGTCCTGGTTCAGCCCCAGCAGAACTCTTCACTCAGCAATGGCTAGAACAGTCAACATTTTCAAAATCAGAAGAGAGAGATGGGTGGAAGGTGCTTTATTCACATGACATGTCAACTGTGGAATAGCACCTTACCAGCTCAGAGCTCAGTCTAACCCTTACAATTTTAGAAAACACTTGAATACCCAGTTGTGTGCCCATTCAGTGGGATCAGCTGCTGCCCCTCTTTGTTGGAGAATTTCTATTTTGTTCTGTTCATTCCTTGTATGTTATCAGACATCAGCGCCAAGACGCCTTTGGCATTCGCGCGCTATACAAAACATTTCAATAACATAAGATATCACCTCCTTATCTCTCCTAGAACCTCACTGATGCAGATTAAGATTCATTTCTGACTTACACAACTGCCCATTCTACATGTCATACTACTCCAGGACAATACAGCTAAAAATGGGTAGAACTGACTAGGACGGCTGCCTCAGGGGCTGTGCTCAGTCAGGCTCTTTCTATCATATTCTGTGTGAGTGCCAGAAAGCCAATAATGTTGGAAGGAAATAACAGATAACATTGGATCAGTGTTGGGAAGGCTAGTTGAGATACCAGTCCAAGGATGCATATTAAATATTTGGGGAAACAAAGAATTTCCAAGTAGTTATAAACTACTCTCAGGTGGATATTGGCAAAAAAAGAACATTGTTTTATTATGGGAATTGGGGCCCCAATCAGTTGGTTGGCCTGGAAAGAAAATCTAAATTGGTGTATGCTAGCAAAAAAGCATTTTTACAAAAGTAGAGGCAGCCCCAAGAAATGGTAGGTCTGTGACACATGACAATCAGAGGAAATGAAATATAGGAGGATAAAAGAGAAGTACTCATCAACAAAACGTAATGATGCTGCAAAAGGACCTTTTAGGAGTACAACCAGTCAGCAAATCAGACAGTGTATCAATCGACAAGCAGTCTTTGCCCAACTGACAAACGTGGTTGTAGCAACTCAAGTCATACTGTACTTACTATATACTGTATATAGCAGGCAACAATCATTAATATAATTTTGCAAGTTATGGAGCAAAAACACAAAAAAAGACCTGACCAATAGAGCACCCCACAGTAAGGGGTAAAATGTGTGACTCTCGTAACGGAAGATGATGCTGTCAACCTTTCTAAGATGTGAAGTGATAGATCTTGAAATTATTGAGCTTTGATGAACAAACTTCTACTACTTTAGGTCTGAACGCCTACAGACAGATCATTTGTGCCATATGAAGGATTTCGCTGATTAATGGCTTCACCGCAAGACTGCTTAGATTCATGAAGTGATAAAAAAGGTATATATATATATATATATATATATATATATATTTATATACTTATACACACACAAACATATCTAGGTTTCAAGGCTCTGCTTCACAGCCTAACAAAATCAGCCTAATCTGCAGAGGGATCTCTATCATTCTACAAGTGCCTGTTGTGTGTGGATGCTGTCATAAACCAAGGCAAAAAACACAGTTGGATGCACTTCTGGGTGTAACAAATGCAACATTATCTATTGCTGCGGTGAAAGATGTGCTAAGAATGACAGTGTGGATCGATCCAGCATTAAGCAGGAGGAAAACAATTTTTAAAATGTGGTCATTGGTGTTATACTAGTCATCACTACTTATCACCTAATAATATCTGGTTAACCCATGCACGCTTTAAAATGTGCCCATGGGGAGTGGCAGCCACTTATGCGAACTTGTACTAAAATGACTGAAAATGCGTGGAATAATGAAAATGTATAATAATAATGTAGTAATGTGTCATATTAAGATGTGTAATCTATGTTTTGCATTATATTGTAGACTTAGCTTTGCTGAAGTTGTGGCATATTCTTTCCAGGCCCCATGCAGGAGCCAAATTAATAGACGCACAATGTAGAAGTTGCTGGTGCATTGAACTGACCGTGAACTGTTTACTGCTTAACAAAATATCTGCTTTGCTAGAGTTTTCTGCGATGTACCGATGGACAGGAGATGATGAAACTAAAATATTACAGTTTATTGTAAAGCAGACTTGATGTACTTTCCCAGGACTCAAACAATAGAGACACTGACTGGAGAAGAAGATGCAACATTTTCGATACCAGATGAGCTGGATGATGAAGACATCGTACAGTAAACCAATCATCGAATTGAGAACAGAGAAATATTAGAATTCATAGATTTGTAAAATTAATATTATAGGTTAGAGTCATAACTGCTGATTAATTGACCAATTAGGAATAAGGGAGATGGACTGAAAAACTCTAATAAAAAGTCATAACAAGGGGCTAAAACTTCAGATGAGATGCGAGAATCGAGGGAGCTGTGAGGGGTGAAATGCTTATGCCAGAAGACGCGATTCGAGATTATGTCATTGGGCTCGTGCTCTTGAGAGCCTGATGCGTTGCTGATCGATTGATGACCTGAGGACGAAGACTGACTTTGTTGCTGATCCATTTCGTGGATAGGTAGCTATGAAAATGTGACTAACTTTTGCGCCTTTCCTTTCTAGGTACGAACTGCGCTGTTTTTATAGTTTATCTACTAGCTACATGTTTTCCAAATTCATGTTCTAAATTGTTTTTGCATGAAGTACCACATGCTAAATGCTAATCTGGGTTAGGTTGGATTCTTTGGGTGACGCTGACAGTGACAGATCATTGACGAACTGCTTACTGAACTCTGCTTTTGATGTTGACATATTCATCTTTGTTAGCTTATGCTGAAGCATACGAGTATATGTTTTCACAAGTTCTGATTAGATTATGTTATTGGTGGTCATTAATGAACTAATTCTGTGCTTATGACTTAGTATTGTAACTAATTGGGAAATAAAATTGATAAAACGTATAATCGAGTTGTGGTTATTTATGAAATATTGATATATTGTCTCATGCTTAATGATTCTCTTAGTGGTTATTGATTGAGTACATTGATAATTGATGTCCATCAATTACTACATAGTTAGGACACTCCATGCGATCCAAAAGGTTCATCGGCCTATACGCGTCACCTTGTAAGTTTACTTACCAAGGACCAGGCGCGCCAGAGGTTTTTGGTAGCAGCTTGATGGTTAGTTTCCTTGGAGAACTAGTTATGTGATAACTGGTGGTTAGGTTATGGTGGTAGTTTAAGTTAGGGTTAGTTATTCATTTTTATGAGGTTTGAATTTTTGTTTTCTGAAATGGAAGTTGTCGCAAAGATGATGTCCCCTTAATCCCAGAAATGACTTTCCCATATCCTGGATCCCGCTAGTAAAGTTGGGTATGTTCTCTGCGTATTTGTGATAGTAAGAGATTGGTAGGCGCTTGCAAAGGCTTAAGCAGATCGCAGGTGAATTGTGAGGTATGAGAGGTAAAGTAGGGAGTCTGCGTACTCCACGTAAAGTTTAGTAGGAGTGTGCATACTCCGCAGTATTAGAGTAGGGAAGTCGTCGAACTTCATATGTGTGTGGTGCTTTGTGCTCAGAAATTGCCCACGTGGGTGTTGGTGATGTACGGGCCCTGCATGGTCTAAGCGTCCGGAGTATATTGACAAGTGTAGGAGACACTTGGTTATATGTTGTAATCTGTCAGGTTTAGTAGGTTGATCGGGTGTGGTCAACAAGTTGGTGTTTTAGTTAAGCGAGTAGAAGACATTTTTGACTGAGATTTGGCGAGTCCTATGTGCACCAGGACAGACCCATTGATCAGTTGAGAGAGAAATTTGCAGGTCATATTTTACTTGTGAATGTGGGAGACTGAGAAAGAGGAATAGCTACATGAGCGAAAGAGCCATTAGTGAAAATCCGTAAGGTCTCTGAAGCGATTGTGTACCTTCCTGTAGTAAACCAGCTGATTTGTTTTTGGTTATTGGTTCTTGGTTAGTGCTCGCAATAAGTTGCATTAGTTTTGTGTGAATCGAAGATTAGGAGGACAAGCCGCAAGACTTTGTCAGCCGCAGTGTGAGAGCGTGATGTCAGAGTGAGCCAAGCTCGGATAGGTTGGTTAGTGAGAAGAGTTGCGAGCGGATTGACAGCTGTCCGTAAG
Source organism: Pleurodeles waltl (assembly GCF_031143425.1). Lineage (NCBI taxonomy): Eukaryota > Metazoa > Chordata > Amphibia > Caudata > Salamandridae > Pleurodeles > Pleurodeles waltl. The sequence goes on along the minus strand of NC_090444.1, from coordinate 1,682,771,355 downwards.
AGGCAATTGGTTGAGTAAACGGGTGAAAGGAATCTTGGGAGTAAAAGTCATTTCCTCATTGAATCGAAATAAATACAACAAGAGAAGATGAAGTTTTTCAAAGCATTCAGGAGTGCCATGAAGGGCGATAGTTACATTAAGGCGACAGTGGGGGAGCCGACCCCACCGGAAAATTCTCTGGCATATGTTGTGATGGAGGAGCGAGGTGTCGCACCATGTCTTTGGTTGAAGCAGTTGTGCAAATTGTCAGAGAAACTGAGCTTTAGCGCTTCCAGAGCATGGAACGTTAAATTTTAGAACTTTGGATCAGTTGCATAGCCAGACTGCAGCAAGAGATGGATTTCCAAAGGAGAATAAGGAAGGTAGAAAAATCCTTGGCAGAAGCAAGGTGGGATTGGGAACAGAAGAAGTGGAGAATGAGAACGTTACAGGGTGTTAGGTTGTTTCCTGCTATTGCGTAGGAAGATGAGTCAGAAGAAAAAGAGGATGCTGGCAAGAGTGATAAGGGTTCAGGAGATAAGAAGAAGAAAAAGACTTATGTAGACGAAGAAGATTCAGATGTTGAGGATCTTATCACACAGATATTGAGGGATCGACCTCCGCCATATGTGGCTCATGATGAGGGCCCAAGTACCAGTTCTGTTCCGACTGCTCCAGCACAAGTGACAGGAACAGTTGGACCAGTGCAGATAGATAATGGACAGATACAGGGGATAGTGCAGAGTACTCCTAATGCAGTGACTACTTTGGTGGTACAAGCGCAGATGCACCCACCATTGATACAGAGGATTTATCCAGATGTACCAGTTCTTGATACAACTTTGAACTTAGTGGTGCCGATGGAGCAAGTGCTTTCGAGGCCAATTCTAGTTCAGACTGAGCTGACTCCAATGTTGTTGCCTCAGGCACAAACACAGGGTTTGCCGAAGATCACGCCAATAACAGAGACACAGTCAAATGTGACGCCAGTGATGAATCAGAGTATGGGAGTAGCCCTTCCACAAAATGCGAGTGTCAGAGCAGCATCAGATGCAATATTGCTGCTGATTACTGTTGGTCCATCTGTACCATTGTTTGCGCAAAAGAAAACGATTGCAGGAGAACAGGGTGAAGTGTCCCAGAGCCTCGTGAGGAGGAGGGTGAGTGATGTCATGTGCAGGTGATATCGTCTATGGGTCAGACCTATGATGGCTCTAGACCGTTAATGGATCTTAGTCCACTTGTTGTGCTTCCAGAAGCGGTAAATGTCCCGAGTGTAAGTCACAGCTTGAAGCTTTTGACACTGCAAACTCCAGGTGCCGTGGTACAACAGGTGCCAATGCCAAATGCGAGTAATATCTCATTACAGTGATTGACACCACAGCAATTGAATGAGTGGTTGGATAGTTTGAATACTCCTCGAAATGCATCCAAGGGTAAAGCGCAGATAAATCGTGTAAGGTTCACTACCGAAATACCTGAGCTAGCTGAGGGAACGATGGGAGTGAATAGATTAGAATCCTATACAGAAGAAGAGCTGAGGTATTTGTGTCTGAGGATTATGAGAGAAGTGGGCAAGATACATCAGAAATTGGCAGATCTAGCAGACAAACATGACATAGAAATTGAGAAAACAAAGCACTTGAAATAAAGCTGCAGGTTAGATTTTGAGGCAAAGTATTTTGAGCACATGAGGTCAGCAGGGATGAAGGCGCATCTAAAAGAATTATTCCAGAATGCTCAGATTTGGGGAGCATTGGAAAAGTGGGAAGGCAGATGGGCAAAGAAGTAGGATAAATGGAAATGAGATTCACAAGAAGGGTCTGTAGGTGTTCAGAAAGAAAAGGATCCAGTAAAGATTTTACAGATAAGCGAAATTCCAGGTGGACAGTTTGTTCATGCATCTTGGCACAGGAGTGATATTCTGTTATTCACAAATGATTATCCAAAACTGAGAGAGAAACTGGTTGAGTGGTACCAGCAGACAGATAGCTTTTTGAAACTTTCTAAATTTCTGTGGGAAGATTTGAATACTTTGTTGAAAATAGTGGTTCCAGCTGACTTGTGGATTGAGTGCAAAAGAGCAGTGGATTGGCCGACGAGTGAACCGGAAAATGATAGAGTTACAGGTGCATCATCTCCTGAAGTGATGAAACATTATTATAAGGTGATTGAGTTCCTGAAAACGAGAATCTTGCCTAAAAACATTGACTGGCAGAGGATTGACAGGACAGTGCAGGAAGTAAAAGAATCGATACATACCTATTATGAGGGATTGCTGAAAGCGTTCAAGGAGTACAGTGGTAATGAAGCAATTGAGCCGAAAGACATGTTGCACTTTGTGTTCAGGTTCGTGGAAGGATTGAGACCTGAAATAGGTAAGATGATTAAGAGTCATTTGATTTGCTGGCAAGTGAAGCCGATTGATGAGGTATTGCAGTAAGTGAACTACTGTAGTGATGAGATTAAGTTGAAGCAGAAAAAGCTGAAGGAGAAGACGATGGTGATGCAAATTAAGGCAGCTCAAAATGGAGTGCAAGGAGCTTTAGTGCAACAGATGCCACAGCAGCAGGGAACTGTCATGTTTCAACCTCAGATGAGAGGTAGGGGTTGTGAAGTCAATATGAATCGTGGTCCGGATTTGAGTACTGTAGTGGTTCAAAATGATGTGCAGGGGATGAAAAATATGTTCCTGTGTCATCTATGCGGAAACATGGGACACTGGAAGCGGGAGTGTCCGTTGATGGTGCAGGATGGTGTTGTTAAGCAAAGTGGTGATGTCAATACATTTCAAACTGTGAAAGTCCCTAGAATGAGAGGACTTAATCCAAATTTGCAGAATCAAGTGCAGAATTTTCAGCCCATGCAGCAGGTGCAAATGCCTCGTGCACAAGTGACACAGTTGCAACCAGTGCAGCAGCAGGTTCCGATGGTACCTAGATAGCAAATGCAGATACCTCAAGCCCCAATGGAACAGCAACAGATGATGCTTACTCAGCAGGTCATAGGTCAGAGACAAGACAGAAGTAACAACACAGTGCACCAATTCCTGTTACATAGTGAGAATGAAATAAACGATCAATGGTTGAGTATTAGTTTGGATTAAGAGCCATGTATGCTTGCAGCATCCTTAGAGGTAGATCAGAGAGGACCTTTTGTGAAGGGTAAGGTGGTGGGTCAGAGGGTTTCATTTCTAGTGGACTCAGTAGCTATACGCTCTAAAGTAAGAAGTGCAGAAGTTCTGAATTTACCTCTTTCAGGCAGAACAGTTCAGGTTGTGGGGGTAGCAAACAGACATTTGACAAAGCGGATCATAGATCCAGAACAAGTTGAGATTGGCAATTTCCAGGGACTGCATAAGTTTGTATTCTGTGACTCAAGTCCAGTATCTCTACTGGGAAGGGACTTGTTGTGCAAGACCAGATGTTTGATTAGTTGTTTGACTGCAGGAATAGAGGTTCAGACTAATAGTGATGATGAGGAAGAACAGACTCCTGAAACTGAGAATGAAAACATTAATGAAGAGTACCCATTGATTGAGTTTTTCCCGATGTTTACTGTGAAAGAATTGCATGCAGACCTGGAAGGAACAGTACAGGAAAATGTGTGGGACCTGACAGGTAAAGAAGTGGTCCTGATCAAAGGAGTGGAACCGATTAAGATTACTTTGAAGCCAAATGTAGTGTTTCCGCAGCTTCCGCAGCTTCCACAGTATAACATGGCACATGATGTTCTGATGAAAGTGGTGCAGATAATTGGAGACGTCCTGAAACAAAGAGTTTTAAAAGAAGTGTTGAGCAGTCCATGTAATTCACCGATAATGAGCTTAAAGAAGCCGTATGGGAAAGTGAGCATTGTGCAGGACTTGCGAAAAGTGAATTACATGGTGGTCAAGTGTTATCCTGTAGTGCCGAACCCGGCAGTGATACTGTTTCATATTCCTTGCGATGCTGAGGGGTTCACAGTGGTTGACTTGTCACAAGCTTTCTTTTCTGTGCCTCTTCATGAGAATAGTCATTTCCTTTATAGTTTCAAATTCCTAGACAGAGTCTACAGCTGGTGCAGGCTTCCACAAGGGTATTAGAGTCACCGTCTCTGTTCAATCAGATCCTGAAAAATAATTTGGAGTCATTGGAACTACTGTACCAATTGACTCTAGTGCAGTATATTGATGATTTGCTGATCGCATCCAAGACAAGGGAGGAGTGTAGGTACAACTCGATTGCCCTGTTGAATCATTTGGGCAAGTTTGGACTTGAAGTGTCACCTTTGAAATTGCAGTACTGTCAGATGTCAGTGAAATACTTGGGACACCAGATTGAGAAAGGGTCGAGGAGAATCTCCAGAGAGAGGATTACGATGATATGGCAGAGAAGTCCTCTGACTTCACAGAGAGATGTCTGAATGTTTCTGGGAATGGTAGGTTATTGTTGTCAGTGGATTCCAAATTTTTCTGAGATTGCCAAACCATTGCAGCAACTGACACATAAGGAGGTTGTGACCCCATAACTTTAGATGAGGATCAGATAAAAGCATTCACTGAGTTGAGAGAGAGTCTGTGCAGAGCTCCAACATTGGGAATGCCTGATTACACAAAGCCATTCACATTGTTTTGTCATGAACGTGATGCTTGTTCTTTCTCTGTTTTGACACAGGTCAATGGAGGTGCTTATCGCCCAGTAGCCTATTTTTCACCTACCTTGGACCCAGTCGCAGTAGCTTTACCAGGTTGTCTGCGTGCTGTTGCCGCAGTTGGTCAAAGCCTTTCACAATGTGAGGGAGTAGTGATGGGATACCCTTTGATGGTAATGGTTCCCCATTCTGTTGAGATTTTACTGACAAGGACGAAAACACAGTATTTGACTGGTGCCAGATTGACAAGGTATGAGGCAAGCATTCTAGGTGCTCCAAATGTAACATTGAAAAGATGTACAGTGCTGAACCCGGCAACATTACTTCCAAGCGATTCTGTTAAAATCGAAAAAGAGGAAGACATTGAGCATGATTGTCTTGAGGTAACTGAACTGTGTACAAAACCAAGACCTAACATCAGACATACTCGATTGGAAGAAAATGAACAAATTGTCTTTGTTGATGGTTCACGTCTCAGAGATGGCATAGGGACATTGAGAGCAGGATATGCTGTATGTACAATCACAGGTACATTAGAAACTTTTTGGCTTCGAGGTGTATATTCTGCACAAGTATCAGAATTGGTAGCTCTTACTAGAGCATGCCATGTTTCTGCTAGACTGAGAGTCACAAGCTATACTGACAGCTAATATGGATTTGGAATTGTTCATGATTTTGGTTGATTGTGGTCGCAAAGGTGTTTCCTGACCTCTACTGGTACACCAGTAAGAAATGGCGACAAGATAAAAGAGTTGTTGTATGCAATACAGTTACCTGAAGAAATTGTCGTGGTGAAATGCAGTGCACATCAAAAGGCACATGATTACATCTCATTGGGAAATGTATATGCGGATTAAGTCGCAAGGTTTTGTGCATTAAACTGTACCGTTCAAACTTTGAACTGTACTGTTCAAAGAGAAGTGGGAATTAATGTCAGAAGAAGATAACACGTGTACAAGTTTTGCATTGACAGTTATTGATTCTCTAGAAGAGTTGAAAACATTGCAAAGTAATGTTGACAAGGAAGGGAAACGTCTTTGGGCCAAATTGAAATGTGTCCAACGTCCTGATGAGAGATGAGTTTCTGAGGAGGGTCAGATGCTCCTGCCCAATAGTTTATTGTCGCAAATGGTCAGATATTATCATGGCCAGGCACACATTGGGAGGGATGCCATGATTAGATAGTTCAAGATCAACTGGTTTAACCCTAAGTTTAGGCAGGCAGCAGAGGCAGTGTGTCATCGCTGTGTAATTTGTCAGCAATTAAATGTGGGAAAAGGGACAGTGGTAAATTTGAGCCACATTGGAAGAGCAGATGGTCCATTCAGCAGAATGCAATTGGATTTCATTGAGATGCCTGTGTGTGGAGGTTTTAAGTACGTGTTGGTGATAGTGTGTGTCTTTAGTCACTGGATTGAAGCACACCCTACAAGAAGAAATGACAGTCTCACAGTAGCAAAGCTGGTACTCAGAGAGTTGATACCACGTTTCGGGTTTCCACTCTCTTTAGAATCAGATAGGGAAACTCACTTCAATAACGAGGTGATTAAACTCTTATGTACAGCACTAAACATCGAGCAAAAGTTGCATTGTAGCTACTGTCCTGAAGCATCAGGACTGGTGGAACAGATGAATGATACCTTGAAATCAAAAATTGCAAAGATGTGTGCAGCTACGAATCTGAAATGGGCAGATGCATTGCCTTTGGTGTTGATGTCAATGAGAAACACACCTGACAGGAAAACAGGGCTTTCGCCCCATGAGATCCTCATGGGCAGAGCAATGAGATTACCAGCAGCTCCAGCCAATGCACTTATGATATGGTGTTGGACTACTGCAAGGGTCTGGCTGATGTGGTTCGCTCTTTCTCTCAGCAGGTGCAGGCCACCACCCTGCCTCCCATCCACGATCCAGGGCACAACCTGAGAGCCGGTGACTGGGTCGTTGTCGGAAAGCATGTTCGCAAGACTTGTTTGGAGCTGCGTTGGAGGGGTCCTTATCAGGTGGTGTTAACAACTACGACAGCTGTGAAGTGTGCAGGACTCCCGAACTGGATACATGCAAGCCATACAAAGAGAGTGGTATGTCCACCAGATCATGAAGAAGCATAGTTGAAAGCACCAACAACACTGAAAGAGGTCGCCACACCTGAACCAGAAAAGGAGCCAACAGAACCTGAAGTTGAACCAGAGCTGGTGGAAGATGGTTCTATTACTCCTGTAAGAGACGAATGTGAAGAATTACAGGAGGGTGTGGAAGAATCTATCTCAACAGATACTGCAGGAGAGCCTAGCTCAGCAGAGGTTCTCCCAGAAGCAGCTAGTGCTGAGAAGCAGACAGAGCAAGTGCCAGACCAAGAGGGGGAAAGAGTTGAGACGGATCAAAGTCAAAGTGATCCAACTGCTCCTGAGCCCGTTGCAGGTCCACCAAGAGAAAATACCATAGAGAAAGAGGAGAAGAGTCCAATCTTGAGAAGAATATTAACAGAAGGAACAAGAAAAGGAGATAATTGGCCTGAATCGCAGATAGGGAAGAAAAGGAACTGGTCATAAATGAAACAATAGAGGAAGAAGTGGATTCTAAGAGAAAAGAATAATTGAGTGAAGGAGAACTAAGTGGTGATCAAAAGTTGAAAAAAAAAAGAGAATAGCAAGTCGACGCTACGCAGGTCCTGAATGGCCATATACAACTACCAATGAATGGCAACATGAGTTTATGTCTTTTTGCTTTGATAGAGAAGTTCAGAGTCAGTACTTTGATGTAACCTGAAGGTGATTGAGGAAGCTGAATTGCTGAGCGAATCTGAAAAACCTAAGAAAGAGACTGTTTGAACATAAAACTGAAAGACACATTGATAACCTGATTTGACACTGAAAACCGGATGTGACAAGCTGCTAATCGATTTTGACAAAGAAAAATGGTTCCTGGATGTGAAACTGATCTGTGAGAGAAGAATATTTCTTCATTTTAGATTTTTACTGCACTTTATATAACAGTTACTTCAGCTTTCTGTTTCTTTACAGATTATGGCTGAACTAAATAATCAAGATAGAACTGCTAGGCGTTGTAGATACATGAGCATTGGATTGGCAGTTATGTGTGGAATAATGTTTATAGTGATGATTGTGGGAATGACTGTTCATGGTATGAAAAGAACTGCTATTGCTTCTGATTGTTAAACTACTACACTAACAGCTTTAGAGAGATTTTAGCTAGATGAGAAATATCTGCATGACTATACTAATGCTCAAGGAGAGCTTGCTTCTAATGTTTTCTATTGCTTGTTGAGTATGTTGAAACGATGGATGTGAAGAATTGTCTTGTGTGGACGCAAATTCCTTCGTCAGAACAAGTTACGTACCATAGTTTACCCTTAACCTATGGAATAAGCTGTAGCCTGCTACTAACAAGGTTCTATAACCAAGAGTACATACAGTATTTTTATTCCAACCTTGATGTTGTGTTTTTGTTTGTTCCTTTTATTAGATACCTGAGTAAAATAGCTAGAGAGCATGATATAGTGCTAGTTAGAAGATTCTTTGAGCATACATTAACATTTGAGACAGCCTATGTGCATCGAAATAATCTCACATGCTTGCTTACACCTTTAGAGAAAAGCTTCATAGAGCATACTGATGATAGGAGAAAAGCACTAAAGGAGAAATTAGAGAAAGGTTTAGAGAAAAGGATTTATAAGAATGATTATGCTTACAATGCTATTAAAACGCAAGGAAAATTAGTATTAAATGCATAACATGTAGGGAAGCTGTTAGAAATTGGGTTTTTGGTTGGCAGTCAGGTTACCCTCTGTCCAAGCAAGAACCCTCACTCTAGTCAGGCTAAGTCACACACAATCCAAATTATCCTGTGCCCACCCTCTGGTAGCTTGGCACGAGCAGTCAGGCTTAACTTAGAAGGCAATGTGTAAAGCATTTGTGCAATAAATCATACAATAACACAATATAGCACCACAAAAATACACCACACAGTGTTTAGAAAAATATATAATATTTATCTGGGTATTTGCAGGTCAAAACGATCAAAGATGCAATATGAATTTGTAAAGATATCACTGAAAAGTGATATGAAGTGTCTTAAGTCTTTAAAAAGCAAACAAAGTCTCGTTCATTCACAAAGTACCTGGTTTGGAGTGGAAAATCTCTGCAGAGGGCCGCAGAAGAGGAGATGCGTGGAAAAATGGTGTGTGCGTCGGTTACGCCCCTTCAAACACGGACTTGCGTCGTTATTTTTCACGCAGGGAGATGTGCGTCGTTCTACGGGAGGAAAAATGGTGTGTATGTCGGTTGCGCCCCTTCACACACGGACTTGCGTCGTTATTTTTCACTCGGGAAGACGTGCGTCGTTTTCCGGCACGTGGACCGTCTCCTTCTATGGTTCGTGGGATTACCAGATGTCCCAGGGTCTGTGCGTGGATTCTTTGGCTTGTTATCCGGCTGCGCGTCGTTCCGGGAGGCTGTGCGTGGAATTTTCTTTCTCACGGCAGGCGTCGCGTCGATTTCCCCTCTGGAAGTCAGGCGGCGTTGTCCATGCGAGGCCGTGCGTTGAAGTTCTGGTTGCACCGCAGGCGTCGCGTCGAGCGGCATCTTTCTGGATCGGCGTGCAGTGAATTTTTCACCGCGGAACAAGCTGTGCATCAAAATTTGTGGCGCACGAGGAGTCCAAATGAAAAAGAGAAGTCTTTTTGGTCCTGAGACTTCAGGGAACAGGAGGCAAGCTCTATCCAAGCCCTTGGAGAGCACTTTTACAGCCAGACAAGAGTTCAGCAAGGCAGCAGGCCAACGGCAAGGCAGCAGTCCTTTGGAGAAAGCAGACAGGTGAATCCTTTGAGCAGCCAGGCAGTTCTTCTTGGCAGGATGTAGGTTCTGGTTCTGGTTTCTTCTCCAGCAAGTGTCTGATGAGGTAGGGAGAAGCCCAGTTTTATACTGAATTGTGCCTTTGAAGTGGGGGTGACTTCAAAGAGTGGCTGAGAAATGCACCAGGTCCCCTTTCAGTTCAATCCTGTCTGCCAGGGTCCCAGTAGGGGGTGTGGCAGTCCTTTGTGTGAGGGCAGGCCCTCCACCCTCCCAGCCCAGGAAGACCCATTCAAAATGCAGATGTATGCAAGTGAGGCTGAGTACCCTGTGTTTGGGGTGTGTCTGAGTGAATGCACAAGGAGCTGTCAACTAAACCTAGCCAGATGTGGATTGTAAGGCACAGAAAGATTTAAGGGCAAAGAAATGCTCACTTTCTAAAAGTGGCATTTCTAGAATAGTAATATTAAATCTGACTTCATCAGTCAGCAGGATTTTGTGTTACCATTCTGGCCATACTAAATATGACCTTTCTGCTCCTTTCAGATCAGCAGCTGCCACTTCAACAATGTATGAGGGCAGCCCCAATGTTAGCCTATGAAGGGAGCAGGCCTCACAGTAGTGTAAAAATGAATTTAGGAATTTTACACTACCAGGACATATAAACTACAGGTACATGTCCTGCCTTTTACCCACACAGCACCCTGCTCTAGGGGTTACCTAGGGCACACATTAGGGGTGACTTACATGTAGAAAAAAGGGGAGTTTTAGGCTTGGCAAGTACTTTTAAATGCCAAGCCAAAGTGGCAGAGAAACTGCACACACAGGCCTTGCAATGGCAGGCCTGAGACAAGGTTAAGGGGCTACTGAAGTGGGTGGCACAACCAGTGCTGCAGGCCCACTAATAGTATTTAATCTACAGGCCCTAGGCACATATAGTGCACTCTACTAGGGTCTTACAAGTAAATTAAATAGCCAATCATGGATAAACCAATCAACAGTACAATTTACACAGAGAGCATATGCACTTTAGCACTGGTTAGCAGTGGTAAAGTGCCCAGAGTTCAAAAGCCAACAACAACAGGTCAGGAAAAATGGGAGGAAGGAGGCAAAAAGTTTTGCGATGACCCTGTCAAAAAAGCCAGGTCCAACAGAAGCTATGTATATATAGGCCAAAATCACACACTGTTACTTTATTTGTGGGTACAAGCAAATGCAGGCATGTGTTTTTGTTTCAGAGTAAGTGGACTTTTATGTTGAATGGTCAGGACCCTGCTATTCGTGGGATCTATTATATTTGTGGACTAAATGCTTATTACGGTCTTCCAAGAGGATGGTATGGGACATGTTATTTCGGGATAGCTTTCCCTAAAATTTACCAGATAGATGACTTAAAGAAGTTTCAGAAATTGACAGAATTACATCATAAGCGACAGAGGAGGGAAACCTCTTCTGCAATTGTGGGAGATATCTTTGGTGCAGTGATTTCTTCACTAGGAGTCATCCTGAATTTGATCAAGATACGAAAGCTGTCTACTATTGTGGCTAACATGCTAATAAATTTTACAGGGGCAAAACTCCTGATAGATACAGAATTAGCTGCAGATAGAGCTATGACACTTCAGAATCGCCTTGCTTTAGACATTCTTTTAGCGAAAAAAGGCTGAGTCTGTAAATTATTAAGTCTAGGCATTGTTGTTCTTATATACCTAACAAGAGCAAGGCAATAAGAGACTTACTTTACTAACCTGACTAACTCAAGTAAGGATTTGAAAGAATTAAAGGAACCTAGGGCCAGATGTAGGAAACGATTTGCGACTCGCAAACAGCAAAAATGGCCGTTTGCAAGTCGCAAATGTGAGTTTCCTATGCAGAAATGCATTTTGCGAGTCGGGACCGACTCGCAAAATGCATTTCCGACTCGCAAATAGGAAAGGGTGTTCCCTTCCTATTTGCGACTCGCAGTGGGATGCAATTCCATTTGCGACCGCGTACGCGGTCGCAAATGGAGTCGCAGTTACCATCCACTTGAAGTGGATGATAACCCACTCGCAAACGGGAAGGGGTCCCCATGGGACCCCTTCCCCTTTGTGACTGGACCCCATATTATTTTTTCAGGGCAGGTAGTGGTCCAAGGGACCACTCCCTGCCCTGAAAAAATACCGAAACTAAAGATTTCGGGTTTTTTTTTAAGTGCAGCTCGTTTTCCTTTAAGGAAAACGGGCTACACTTAAAAAAAAAAAACTGCTTTATTTAAAGCAGTCACGAACACGGAGGTCTGCTGACTACAGCAGGCCTCCATGTTTGCGAGTGCCTTGACTCGCTATGGGGCAGCAATTTGCGACCCACCTCATGAATATTCATGAGGTGGGTCATTGCAACCCCATAGCGAGTCGCAGTCGGTGTCTGAGACACTGTACTGCATACCAATTTGCGAGTTGCAAATTGCGAGTCGCATGGACTCGCACTTTGCAACTCACAAATATTTTATTTGCTACATCTGGCCCCAAGTCTTTAGGAAGAGGATGGAAAAGGATTTGCTTAAGTGGGAAATTGGCAAATTTGGAATGAGGGATTATTAAAAATCATACAAGGGATATTAATTGTGATTGGTTGCATATTAGGATTATGGAGTTCATGTAAATTATGTTAAAAGATACAATTGAAAAGATCTAAAAATAATCAGAGGAGGGAAGAACGAAAGAGGGAAATAATTTATAGGGAAGATTTGAGAAGGAGACAAAATACAACAGAAACAGAATTGTGAAATGATGGGGAACGAAAGGTGTGATGACATAGTTAGTCCTTATAAACCACAGAGGGTAACCCAAAAACCCGACCGGGCTGGGTAGAAGATAACCATTATATACAACAATGCCCTAACGTGGGGAAACCGACAAATTATTTATACATCATAAAACAACATAGGTGAAAGCAAAAAAGATATTTGTTCATATAAATATATATATTCATTTATTTACTGATACATAAATATCAATTTAACACATTTTTCTTAAATGGACAGCCCATCTGATAAAACAACACACCCAGGGACAGATAGTATGAGAAAAAGGGCTCGTGATAAATAGAAAGGAGAATAATACATATTCCAATGAATCAAAAACCTATACAAAAAACATTCAAAACAGTTGGTTGGTTCTTTTTTGTGTGCTGCATTAACTCCATTTCAAATCCTCAGAGAGTCTAAATCAATGCCTTCAATCCTCCAAAGTTCTTATGCAGAAACCAATCCAGACTATGATATATCCATCGACGTTTCGACCCCTCTATATCTTGGGCCAAATCCCAGCTCCACAATGGGTCTTCTTCAGGACTAATACGATGGGGATCCCATACATATATCCTCTGACTTCTTCACTTCTTTTACTTGTCTATTTATGAGGAGATCAAGTCTGATTTTCAAAATATCATTCCTCCTCATATACCAAGTCACCCGTCAATTCCAATGCATTCTTCACTCATATGTGAGCCTTCGAGAGACTGATTGAAGGCTCACATATGAATGAAGAATGCATTGGAATTGACGGGTGACTTGGCGCTACCATTCCGTTCAACTTGGTGGCAAATAGCGATTCCTAAATGCCAAAATCGCATTTAGGAATTGCTTCATACATGTGGTAAGGAATCTCAAATAAGGAATCCTTATTTGCGATTTCTAATTTAGAGAGTCGCAATTTGTGACTCTCTAAACAGGGTCGCAATTTTAAGAAATCGCTATTTTAGCGATTCCTTAAAATTGCGTTCAGAATGTATTTCATACATTCTGAAATGGCATTTTGCATTCGCAAACGGGCATTCGCACCGTTTGCGAATGCAAAATGCTTTCATACATCTGGCCCTTAGTGTCATATTAAGCCAACTTTAATCAGCTGGTCGCTGAGACATCCTGGCCTGAAGAAAAACACGCGGCGTTGTTCTATAAGCGACTCAAAGAGGAGCTGAAAGGTATCCTAGCTCAAATCGACCCGCAACCTACAGACTGTCAAGAATTGATAAACCTTGTCTTGAGGCTTGATCATCGTTTATCAGAACGAAGAGGAACACGCAAAAAGACTGAAAAATATTCCTGGCGTGTTCACGATAATAGAGACTCAAGAACTCCGAAAGAAAGAATGCCGGACCTGATGGAAACTTGAACCATCAGGAGACCGTTGACCAAAGATGAAAAAGACCTACGTAGAAAGAATGGACAATGTCTCTATTGTGGGCGCAAGGGTGATTTTGCCAAAGATTGGCCAATCAAACTAAAGAGCAAACGAGGTCCAGTTCAGAAGGTCGCAGCAAATGCACAAGGGGAAAAACTAAAGCACCGAAGATGCAGAGAAGGGTTGCTCTTGGGTGTCACTGTGGACCCTTCACAATCTAGACATCTCAAACTGGGAATAAGAGTTCAGGTTAAGAAAAAGACCTATTTCAAGAAGGCTCTAGTCGATTCTGGGGCTACCGAGAAATTTGTTGACGCCCAATTGGTTTGTGCATGGGGGATCCCATGTATTGAAAAGAAGACCCCAGAAATCATCCAGGCAGTCGATGGAAAACTCTTGACTGGAGGTCCAGTAACTCTTCAGACTGTCCCCTTGTCGGTGATTTGTGAGAATAAGAATCAAAGAAAGAAACATAAAGAGAAACTTATCCTTGACGTGATCCATGCGCCCCAGTATGGAATAATCCTTGGCTTACCATGGTTAACTCATCACAATCCAGAAATTAATTGGACAGAATGAAAGGTCATGTTCTCATCTGAGCTATGTAAAGAACAATGCCTCCAAAAGATTCCAGTATCAAAAGTTTGTAACTCTTACATAGCTACTGCCGCGGAGAAAGAAATCCAACTGCCCAAACAGTATTCATCTTACGAGGATGTATTTGATGAGAAAGAAGCAGAGAACTTACCTCCTCATAGATCTTATGACTGTCAAATTGATCTAGTCCCAGGTGCGATACTTCCCAATTGTCATGAATATGCCCTGTCAGAACATGAAAATCAACATTTACGAAAATATCTAGATCAATTCTTGGAGAATGGTTTCATTCGCCCTTCTAAGTCACCTGCAGCTTCTCCTTTGTTTTTTGTTCCGAGGGTGAATGGAGAACTTCGAACTTGTATTGACTATAGAGGACTGAACAAAGTCACCATCAAGAATAAATATCCTTTGCCTCTAATTCCGGTCTTACTGGAGCAAGTAAAGAAAGCAAAAATCTACACGAAGCTTGATCTTCGAGGTGCTTATCATTTGGTCTGAATGAGAGAGGGTGACGAGTGGAAAACAGCGTTCAAGACAAGATATGGCCTTTTTGAATACACCGTCATGCCTTTTGGTTTGTGTAATGTTTCAGCAGCATTTAAATTTTTCTTGAATGACGTTCTTAGAGAGTATCTGGACATATTTGCCATAGTCTACATCGATGACATTTTGATCTACTCAGACAATGAAGATGAACATGTCCAACATGTCAAGAAAATTCTTGTAGCCCTTCAAAAGCACCATTTATATTGCAAACTAACCAAGCATGAGTTTCATGTTACCACAGTTGAGTTTTTGGGGGTTATCCTTACCCCTCAAGGTATGATGATGGCAGAAAAGAAAGTAAAGGCTGTATCTGATTGGCCCACCCCAAAGACTGTTCGTGATGTACAATGTTTCCTGGGGTTTGCAAATTTTTACCGGAGGTTCATAAATCGTTTCTCCCAGACAGTGGCTCCAATCACTAAGTTATTAAGAAAGAAGGAGAAATTTGTATGGTCCCCAGAAGCTGACCAAGACTTTTCAACTTTGAAAGAAGCCTTCTCCACTGCCCCAGTCTTGACTCATCCTGACGTGGATCGACCCTTCATAGTGGAAGCTGATGCTTCAGATGTGGCAATAGGAGCAGTCTTGTCGCAACGAAACAAGGACACTGGTCAACTTCATCCTGTAGCTTACATGTCTCGGAAGTTGAATGAAGTCGAACAGAACTATGTCATTGCTGTAAAAGAGCTTCTGGCGATTTGTGACGCCTTGAAAGAATGGAGACATCATTTGTTGGGTGCCAAATATATACTGATCATCGCAATCTTCAGTTCATGAGTTCCGCCAGACTTTTGACTCCTCGGCAATTACGTTGGATGCTGTTTTTTTCCGAATTTGATTTTGTGGTAACCTTCCGGCCTGGTAAAGACAATCGCAAAGCTGATGCCTTGTCCCGCCAAGAGTCTACCACGTTGCCTGCAGTTCAATCCTCCAGAGCTATCATTGCTCCCGACAAAGTCCTATGTTTCATCAAAACTGAAGATTTCATTGAAGACATCCGCAATTCTTTCACTGTTGAGAAATGGCAGACATGGGCCCAAGCAGATCCCAAAAGGTCACTCAAGCAAGGATTACCTTTTCATGATGCTCGTTTGTTCGTGCCCACTACCAAACTTCACAAGATTGTGTTTCATTGGTTGCATGTTATACCTACGGCAGGTCATCCAGGTACTCCAAAAACTCTTGAATTAATCCAACGCTATTTTTGGTGGCCTACCCTAACAAAAGATGTAAAAGCAATGGTAAACAACTGCAAAGTCTGTGCTCACACTAAAACAAGTCATTCAAAACCAAAAGGGTTGTTGCATCCACTTCCAACTCCAAATCGTCCGTGGGAGCACATTTCTTTAGACTTTATTACCAGTCTACCAGTGGTTCAACAGCATTCAGTAATTCTGGTGGTAGTATATAGTCTCACGAAATATGAAATTTCATTTACTGCAAGAAATTGCCCACCTCTAGTGAACTGGCAACTATTTTACTGAACAGAGTGGTTCGTTATCATGGACTGCCAAAATTGATCCTCTCCGATCAGGAGTCGCAATTTGCCTCAAATTTCTGGAAGACATGGTGTAAAACACTCCAAGTGATATCTACACTATCTACTAGCCACCATCCTCAAACAGATGGTCAAACGGAGAGACCAAATCAGACTTTAAAGCAATACCTATGTGCTTACACTGAAAAAGCACTTCATTCTTGGACATCAATGCTCTGGTTAGCTGAGTTAGCCTAGAAAAACTCATTCCACACTTCTACTGGTGTTACACCTTTTTTTGGCTTGTTTGGCTATCATCCTGACACCTTGCCCATCACAATCCCTCAAGAAAGTTCTCTTACTCCAGCTGTGTCAGAAACCATTCAACATTTGCATCAAACCCAGAAATTGATTCAACAACATTCAGAAAACGCCAAACAAAAAGCATTATGACAAGAAACATTGTGAGGAACCGCAGTATCAACCAGGTGACAAAGTGTGGCTTTCCACAAAACATAGACTTCAAGAAGAAACACATGTTCAACCCCAAATTCATAGGTCCTTACACTGTTCTTCAGCAAATCAATCCTGTGACCTATAAACTGCAATTGCCAAGATCATTACGGATTCATCCAGTGTTCCACACTACTCTCTTGAAAAAGGCAGTCCAGAAGGTCCGCCCTCATCCAGCTCCAGTTCTAGTACAGGGGGAAGAAGAATACGAAGTCAAGAAAGTGCTGGATTCTAAACTGAGAGGGCGTAACCTATGGTATTTAATTTAATGGAAAGTTTATGGCCCTGAAAGTAACTCATGGGTTTCCACATCTGATATCCATGCTCCAGCACTTGTGAGGCGTTTTCATCATCGCAATCCAGACAAACCAGGCCCTAGAGCGCGTCTGGGAGAGGGGAGTACTGTCAACATCAGGGCAGTGCGTGCTCTACGGGCGACTAGAATGCAAAAGCCTAGCAATTTCAAGCTAACATAATTTATGCATTGTGTTGACATGATGTTGTTTAACCTTTTGCATTGCAAAGTTTAATCCTGAAGACTTATGTTCAGCATGCATATAAATACTGTTCACATGTGATGTACTGCTCTAGGCTTTCAGACTGTGTCAGGGTGTGGTCCCCTTCCAGAACCTTCTAGAAGTTTTCCCTGCATCATGCCTGGGTGTGGTTTGTGGGCTGGGCCAGGACTCTATATAAGGGAGCCAGCCCAGCTCCACGTGCTCACTATTCAGAGGTCCCGGTGCAGAGCATCAGCAACTTCCTGAGCTCCTGTTCCGGTGGCCTACTTTGATCTTTCAGGCCTCTGCCCTTCATTTACATTGGTGATCCTTGATCAGGGCGGTAAGACGGAGGTCGGGCTGGGCCCCCGACCCCGTTATCGAGGACGCTCGAGTTCTTGGGCCTAATCTTTGCATGATAAACAATTCTACTCTTGTGCGTGTGAATGTGCGCTTGGTTGTTTGTGGCATTTGCATGCGGATACTCGAATCGGCAAGACGCGCAATTCTTTCTCCGTGCTTAATTCATGTTATTCATTGTGCACAACCATTCCTTGGCAGTTACATGGGGGCATTTGAATCGGCAAGATGCGCGATTCGTTTTCTTGCACTTCAACCCTTGATATTCATTGTGCGCTACCATTCCTTGGCAGATACATGGTGGCATTCGAATCGGCAAGACGCACAATTTGTTTTCTTGCGCTTCAACCCTTGATATTCATTGTGTGCTACCATTCCTTGGCAGTTACATGGTGGCATTCAAATCGGCAAGACGCGTGTTTCTTTTCTCGTGCTTAATTCATGTTATTCATTGTGCGCTACCATTCCTTGGCAGTTACATGGTGGCATTCGAATCGGCAAGACGCGTGATTTGTTTTCTTGTGCTTTAACCCTTGATATTCATTGTGCGCTACCATTCCTTGGCAGTTACATGATGGCATTCGAATCGGCAAGACGCGCAATTCTTTTCTCGTGCTTAATTTATGTTATTCATTGTGCGCAACCATTCCTTGGCTGTTACATGGTGGTACTCGAATCGGCAAGACGTGCGATTCATTTTCTGTGTTTGAAAACACGGTGTTCATTATGCGCTACCATTCTAAGGTATTTACTTGGTGGTTTTCGAGCTGACAATTCGCGTGATTTCTTTCTCGAGTCTAACTTGTGTTATTCATGGTGCACAATCATTCTATGATATTTACTACCTATGTGAAAATCTGCAATGTGCGCAATTCATGTTTTGGCAATTTGAGAGAACAAAAAAGGCCAGAGTTCTAGGTGTAATGTTGTGTGCTCCTGATATGTTTCCTCAAACATGATTCATATGATGGTTTAGAAATCATTGAGATTTTTTCCTGATTCTCATGCAAAGGAAAGTACTTGAATTTGAAAGTTGCGTTTAACCTTTCTTGATTCCCTCACAGGTATCCATTCATCTTGAAACCTAGTCATTTTAAGTCTATTGCTTAGGTTGTCCAAGTTTTTTCAGAATGACAATGCTTAGGGTCATAGCCTAGTATAGATTCATATGATATAATTTTGATACTGTGTTTTTTAACCTTTTGCTTCCTACAGGTCTCCTTCCCAGCTGTTCCCTTCCTAATTCCGCTTTTCCCCACTTGGACTCTCTTAGACTCTGTGACAAATCTAATCAGAGTATTGGAGCTGTCTTGTGGTGGAAGTGTTGGGAGCGTGCACAGACCTCGAGGATCTGGTGACTCTGACAACTAGCTCGATGCTTTCCAATTCATGTTCTAAATTGTTTTCGCATGAAGTCCCACATGCTAAATTCTAATCTGGGTTAGGTAGGATTCTTTGGGTGACGCTGACAGTGACAAATGATTGACAAACTGATTACTGAACTCTGCTATTGATATTGACATATTCATCTTTGTTGGCTTATGCTGAAGCATTCGAGTATATGTTTTCACAAGTTCTGATTAGATTATGTTATTGGTGGACATTAATGAACTAATTCTGAGCTGATTGAATAAAGTTTTAATTAACCTTATGACTTAGCATTGTAACTAATAGAGAAATAAAATTGATAAAACATATAATCGAGTTGTGGTTATTCACAAAAGGTCAATATATTGTCTCATGCTTAATGATTCTCTTAGTGGTTATTGATTGATTACATTGATAATTGATTTCCATTGATTACTACATAGCTAGGATACTCCATGTGATCCAAAAGATTCATCGACCTATACGCGTCCCCTTGTAAGTTTACTTACTAAGGACCAGGCGATACACACACACACACACACACACACACACACACACATATCTAGGGTTCAAGGCTTTGCTTTGTCCAATGACCTGTAGATGCGGCTAGCATGACAGCCTAACAAAAAAATCTGCAGAGGGCATCTCTATCATTCTACAAGTGCCTGTTGTATGTGTATGCTGTCATAAACCAAGGCAAAAAACACCGTTAGATGCCCTTCTGGGTGTAACAAAAGCAGCATTGTCTATTGCTGTGGTGAAAGATATGCTAAGAATGACAGTGTGGATCGATCCAGCATTAAGCAGGAGGAAAACAATTTTTAAAATGTGGTAATTGGTGCTATACTAGTTGTCACTACTTCTTATCACCTAATAATATCTGGTTAACCCATCAAGCAGACTACTAGATACCCATGAGAAATGCAAAACTGATATAATGATAGTTTTATTTTCCTTCATGTGCGTCCAGAAACAAATATCAATGAATCTGGGTTCTCCATCTGTGTCTAAAATCACATATGAATTATTTCTTCCTTTGATCCGTTACTTTGTTGAGGTCAGAACTAATGCCAGAAAGGCTTCCATAAAACACATAAGCTATGTACTTAAAAGATAACGAGATTTTGGCTGTGAATGCTCCATCAGAGTAAGGGAAGATTACAGCCAGTAACAACATGTACCTTCACGACAGCTGAGCAAACAAAACACATTCTGGTTCTCCTAAAAGACTTTGAAGTCACTCTATCCATCTTTAAGAGATCATTAACTTTAGTTGTATCCTTATAAATCCCCATGCACCAGAGAAACAGTTACCTTATCACACAAAAAGCACAATTCTGGTCACAAATGATTGCTAGGTTACTGCCACCTCAAATAAAGTGGTAACCCACTTCCACATGAGAAAGGGTAGCATTCGCCCTTTCTCTTTGTCAATGTTTTAAAAAAAAATTCTTAGGACCACTGCTTACTCCTCAAAAAAGCATTCAAGATTTTTTTTTTAAAGTATCTAGTTTTCCTGGATGAAAGCTGGTTGCATTTTAAAAGTAAATAGATTGATTTTTTAAAAATGTAATCACAGACAGGGTGGTCGGCTATCTCTAGTAGGGCACCAACCCTATGATGGCAATGATTTGGAGAGGGTCGTAACTTACGAATTTTCTCAAGCATATTGGAGGTAGGTCAAATTGCGAGCCCCAATGAATCAGAAGTTTTAAAACTAACATGTTTGAACAATTGTCAGTTTGCATTTGGTAAAAGTTGGTGCGCAAATTGTGACCACTGTTAATGGATGCATTGTACAAACGTAAGGACCCAGGTACCTAGACAATCTACTTACTCCTGGCAGCAGTGGCACAAGATGCAGGCAATTTTATAGAGAAATGCAAGTTATGTTCAAACAGTATGAACAGTTTTAAAAGTCAGAAAACAACAAAATAACTATCCCTTCCCAAACCATTTTAGAAAAAGAGGGACAGCAAAAAGCGTCAAGAAGAAGTACAGCACCAATCAAAGGTCACTTTTTGAGATTAACCACCAGCATGATTTCAGGCTTACCTGATGGAACGGAGCCACATACACCAAGAAGGTAATCACTGATAAAGATGTATGCTTCTGACTTAGGGCCTGATTATGAGTTTGGCGGTCCAAACTCAACTTCAATGGAAATCCACATTGTGTGTAAAAACTGCAGTCCTACCTGTCATGTCCCTCATTGCTACTGTACATGTACATGCCAAATGTCATGCAATGATGGGTTAGGGTATGTGTTAGGGTATGTGTGACCCAACAATCAGTGGCGACACACTCCTGTCTGTGGCACCGCAAGAAATGTGACCCCATCACATGTGTCCAACTCCAAACACAGGTTGTGAGGGAATACAGAAATTACCCCATGAACACAGGTAGACCATGCATTAAATAGCAGTCTACACAATTTGTCAAAAGAGAAAGGTACACATGCTAACATTTAGGCACAAGGACTGTTGCCAACAGTTATGTCACACAAAACATGTCAAAGGACATCCCCACTTACCAAGGGAAAGTATTGGTCTGTAGCTGCACCCTAAGGACAGTGTATGCTCTGTCACGTGGATGATGGCCTTCACATGACAGACAGTATTGAGGCACTAGCACTTGTCACACAATGAAGACAAGTGGTCTATGGGGGTAGATGCCAGTTTAGTATCTTGACCAGACACATGGCTGAGAACAGTGAACCATCACTTCTTTTTCCTTGGGCTGTAACACTGAGGAGTAGTGGTCTATTGCAAAGAATTTAGACCCACTACAACAACAAACATTACTTGATTGATCAATGTACACAGCCATGTGTTGTCCCTGAAGATTTTTTTTTTGTGTGGAGTGTACTCCGTTGAGTCTTAGGTCCCTGGGCTAATAGGCAGTATGCACCAAATTCCATACCTACAGAAACAGTAGCTCATCTTGATTGTCACACATGGCCCATATTTAATCGTCAGGGGAATATGTCAGAACCTAACACATCAAGTTGGCTATGTGACAGGAAGGAGCATGCCCTGCACTCACCCCCTTGTGGCTGCTGTGCTCCCCTTAAAATGCCCATCATGCTCCAGATAAGCTACCGCAAGAATGTGGGCTATAAGGAGGGTCATGCTCCAACAAGTGCCCCGTCCAAGTTGAGAGAACAGCCTCAACTGAACCTCTGCGTTCTTCCGGGCCCAGTGTCCCAGGTCCTCCTACCTCTCGCGACAGTCGGCACTCCACCAGCTATGGACCACCAGGATCCGCAAATTCAAGGTGATGGCTCTCCAAATCCCCTTCTTCTGATGGGTGTTGATCTATATGGATGAAAGAGACAAATCCACCAATTACAAACCCACATTTTTGCACAAATGGTTGTGTTACACACATGTCAGAAACACCAAGAACAAAATGGGCAATTTGTCAAAAAAACAAGGGTGAAGAACACATGCCAATAAGTACTGGGAAATGACTACATACTTTTGGAGTCATCTGCAGACTAACCCACTACCCTGCTCATGGCCTACAATGACTAAACAAGTCTACTGACTTCAGGTAGCCCATGCCCCAGTAACACGTACTGTGAGGTGAGCCACAATAGAACACAACACACCAATGTGGCTTCTGAAGGGTAAATACTTAGGCCTAACTTGACAAACACATTTACACTCTGCAACCTTGACTCAATGCATACAGTCCCTACAGGCAACTACCAAAGTACAGGCTTCATCCTTACACTTGAGTAAAAGTGAAAGGGCTGGCATGGTGGGTACAAAACGTGTGTTCACCATTCATGCGTGTACATGTTGCCTATCAAATACAGACTCATGCTACTTCAGGGTGGATTTCTGTGGTATGTACCTGTGCCATGGAACACACCTTTGAAATTATGTTTCAAACTTACAGAGGTGACATCCAACACACAAAGGTATGCTTTGTTCAATTTCTGCTATGTAGCCAAGCTACTGAGTCACAAGTCATGGCCTCCTAGGAACCTACACACTGTCTGCACTGTGAGTTTGTCATTTCTGGAATACACCTGTACTGGACAAATATGACTTCTGTGAAGGTGACAACAGAGCTGTGGGAGTGAGGGACCTGTCATGAGTCAAAGACACACAACAACAATGATGCAAAGTGCACATATGGACTAGTTGAGGGATTTACCTTAGTACCGATTCAAAATCTAGTCAATGGACTTAGGCAATCAGGGCACGTTTTGCTACTTGAGCCTCATATTGGCCACATGACAGTATCAGCAACTCCACAGGAAGTGGGCAGAGTGCCACAGTTGCATATTCACAGTGACTCTACCACAGCCTGGAGAATGTCCCATACTGGGAAATACATTTTACAGGACCTGGTCTCTACCTACATGACACTCACTTTTTCATCACTTACTTGCATGACAGTACATGATGGGCCTTCCGCAATGTGGCTTGTGGCTTGTGTGGCAACCTGAAGAGCACAGTGAGTCATGCTATGCCTTCCAGACAACTGTTCGGTAGGGCTGGATGTGGGGTGAAAGATCTGTAGCACAATACACATTGCTTACAAGATCCTCAAATTACTCAGACAAGATGCATACACAGTTCACGCTGTCATGGACATACATGTTGTCTAACATTTACAATCGTCATAAACAAAGAAATGTCATTGTATGGCATTAAAGTCGTCTTGCCTAGTTTTGTGCATTCAACACAAGGAGGATCTAGGGCCTCAAAAAACATAACACAGAGCAATGTGAATGAGCACAACATATAGTACTGGTCTCCAATACCTGCACCATGTACATCACATTGATACTACACGAAGTACAACAACAGGCACTCAAGAAGTCTCACTGGCACACAGGGGCACATTGTAGCCATAAGGAGGGAAGGGATGGTGTTGAACAGAGTCAATTGTGCCTATGAGGTACTTATGAGCCCCTCTGGTGAGCCACAAAGCTGACCATACAAGGGAAGGACCTTGTTCGCAAACCTCTCCAGCTCCTCTGGAGAGAATGCAGGGGCCCTTTCATCTGCTGCACGTGACATGATTGCTCCCAGGGGCGGCGCACAGCAGCTGAAGTGGTGGAGGCGTTGCTAGCAGAAGTGTCAGGAGTCAAATGACTGATTTTGCACAACACGGTGTACACGTACTCCACACATGCAGTCATTACCACTAGCAGACACTGCTATTGGGCCACGACCGCCACATGCAACAACATTAGCCTATGGCTGTCTCCCCCACAGCTGGTACCATTCATTTCATGGATGGCTTCCGCTGGTGGATGAGGGTGGTTCCTGATGTCCAGTGGAGTAGATCAGCCATCAGAAATGTTGGCAGTTTGAAATACTGTATATGGGATTGTTAAATGTGTCACAACAACAACATATGTTTGGGATCAACACAAACATCCTAAATCTGTCTTGTTGTGTAGGTCCAAGTACACAAACACCAGAGTAATGGGTTGCAGGGCACAGATGACATATGACGGTGGTGCATGTTCCCCTACCACTGATCGTATTTTCGTTGGTAAGAAAAGACTGTCACATTACGAGGGGCAATTGAGTAGCAGATATTTGGGTGTTGTCCGATTCCATGAAGTGTACACATCTTCACAACCATGGGGTCACAATGGCCCTTGTGTAGTTGACAGCTGTGATGT
Source organism: Pleurodeles waltl (assembly GCF_031143425.1). Classification (NCBI taxonomy): domain Eukaryota; kingdom Metazoa; phylum Chordata; class Amphibia; order Caudata; family Salamandridae; genus Pleurodeles; species Pleurodeles waltl. The sequence continues at coordinate 1,682,746,753 of NC_090444.1, read as the reverse complement.
GTACTGGGTGTAATGCATTTCCAGTCAGAAATGCTTTGTCACTTGATTTTGTTGATATGCATAATGTATGTTGCTGTGGAGACAGTGACTAATGTTCCAAAACATGTTTATTCACACATAGGTACCCTGGGAGACAGAGGATGCAACAACCTCCTGTCTACAGTCCATTACCAGACCTTCAGACCATGGAGTAACGCCACATTATTCAGCTCTCCTGTCTGAATAGGCAAACAATAGTGGATTTATGTCATCAGTTGGAGCCAGATCTGATGCGAGCAAACAGTAATCCATGCTGCATACCACCCATTGTTCAAGTCATGTCATTATTGCACTTCCTGGCCACAGGTTCCTTTCAACATTCAGTGGCCCTATCTGGTGGTATGTCCCAATCTATGTTCAGTCTGGTTTTTAGATATTCCTTCTCAGCATTGTTGAAACACATTGACAACTATATCAGGTTTTCTAGATATGAGGATTTAGCCAATGTGAAGGCTGACTTTTATGGTTTAGCCCGCCTCTCACATGTGAAGGGAGCCAATGATGGCACACATGTTGGCTTGGTGCCACTGCAGGTCACTGAACAAGTCTATCCTAAAAGAAAAAAACAAACATTCCATCAACATGGAAGTTGTTTGTTTGGTGGATCTCTACATCACAAATGTCTGTGCTAGTTTTTCTGGATCAGCCCATAATTCCTTTATAATGTGGAACAGCACCATACCCCAGCTGATGTCACAGCTGCAACCAGAGAGGGCCTGGCTCATTGGTAAGTCATGTCTGTCCTGATTGTGTATGAACAATGTGAGGTGCTATTATCATGAAGTCAGTGACTCATTATTGAACTCATGTCCCATTCCTTAACAGGAGACTTAACATATCCAAACCGTCTTTGGTTATTAATGCCACTGATAAATCCAACAACGCCAGGGGGTGTCCTCTTCAATTATACCACTGGAAGAGTGCGGCAAGCAGAGGAGCGGGGTTTTGGGCTCCTGAAGGCCAGATTTTATTGTCTGGACAGAACTGGGACAGCCCTCCTCTACACACCCAGGAAAGTGTGAAAATGGAAGGTGGTTCAGGATCGGTACACAGAGTGAATATCTGACACACAAAGAATGACCTTAAGGAAGAGGATTATTGCTGGCATTGGTGTGTCATGCCATCCACATACCTGGATTCTTTGATGGATGTCCCCGCTTGCGAAGGGTGGGGGAATCAGCTGGTACAGAACCTGCTACAAAAGCAGGGGTGCCTGTGGCTGGTTGTTCCTCTGGCAGGGCCTTCCTTCCTCTGGCTGGCACCAACATACATAGGCCTGGTGTTGATGGTCCAAAGGAAGGGGAAGATTATATAGAAAAGCCCTGCTCACGGTTGTGTGAATGTCACTCAGCACCCCTGTTAGGGAGGTTATATTGGAATTGTGGGCCTCCATTTGTTAACACATGTCCCTGTGCATGTCCCTCTGTAGCTGCTTAATTTCCTGGAGTTGGGTTAACACCTGGCCCATCATGCCATGGGACTCCTGATAGACCCCCAAGACATGGCTGATAGTGTCCTGGCTGACAGCAGCCCCAGTGGCCTCATTCCACTGGCCCACAGCATCCCTCCACTGTACCCTAACCCCACAAGCCTGTCCCCTTGACACAGGGTGACCTCTCCAACTGGGTCCTGGACCCTCAATGTCCAAAGTATTGAGCTGCAAATCAGGATCCAGGACTGGGGGGCACAAGTTGGTGGACACTGTGCTAGGTAAACAGGTGGGGCGTAAATGGTTGTCTGTGATTTAGGAGCAACAGGGCTGGGAGGTGACGTTGTAGGCACAGTGAGGCTCACTGACCAGGTTGCCCAGATGTGCCAGGACATTCCTCCATGTTCACAAGTCCAGGAGTGTTGTTGTCACTGAGGGATTCATCCAGGGGTGTAGTAGTAGTCTGTTCTGGGGCCTTCTTGTGCCCAGTGGCAGATCTACCTGTTGATGGAAAACATAAATTGTTACTGGTTGAATTGTGATATTTACCTCTGAAGCTTTTGTGTTACAGTAAGCAGACACCTTGGACATAGTTAAGCTGTAGGTAATCCAATTGTGTCAAGTTACCATGCTATTGGGTGACTTGACATGACATGTGTGAAGCATGGCAAACCTATTTGACTCAAGCAGCTGCTGAGATGTGCAGATCAGGTGCACTTGGTAAGATGGCCTGAAAAGGAACTTTTACCACCAGTGCAGCCAAGACAGTGGAGAGGCAACATATGACTTTGACCATTTGGAGACCTGGTTGAGTGGGATGCAGGAAAACTCAGGACTTTGTCATCATGTGCACAGGTCTGTATCAATGTGTCTGCTACTAGTCTGGTGATGCATTCCTGTCCTCAATAGTTTCATCTTGGTTTAGCAGGTGAAGATGGACCCAGGTAGACAGACATGTGTCTGAGTTGAGCACAATCTGTAGCTTGGTCACTCCCAGGTGAGTAAATTGAGAGTTAGCAAACAAGGGTATTTGGGTGATTCGAGTTACATAAACTGTGCCTCCTGGAAGTTGCATTCAAGTCACTCTCTCTACTTCCCAACACTTGACAAATGGTATACTCCCAGGTGAGTACACTTCAATTGAGAGTTAGCAAACAAGGGTATTTGGGCAAGTGCACACTGTTCTGGAGGTTGGAGTTACAGAAACAAGACCTATTGGGATTTGCAGTCAGGTCACTCCCTCTGCTTGCCAACACTTGATAAATGGTATACTCCCAGGTGGGCAAACTTCAATTGAGAGTTAGAAAACAAGGGTATTTGGGCTAGTGCACATTGTACTGGTGGTTAAAATTTCAGAAACAGTCTATCTTGGGCTTTGCAGTCAGGTCACTCCCTCTACTTCCTAACACCTGACAAATGGTATACTCCCAGGAGAGTAAACTTCAATTGAGCTTTAGCAAACAAGGGTATTTGGGCTAGTGGACACTGTGCTGGTGGTTGGAGTTACAGAAACAGTGCCTCCTGGGAGTTGCAGTCAGGTCCCTTCTTCTACCACACACACTATAAATGTGTTATCCTCCCAGGTGAGTACCCTTCAATTGAGAGTGAAGACACAGGGATACTTGGGCATGTGAACACTGGGTTGGTGTTTGGAGTTAGGGGAGCAGTGCCTCCTGGTAGTTGCAGTCAGGTCACTCTCTCTACTCCCCACCACTTGACAAATATTTGTTATTACATATCTGCACGCAGTGTGCATTTAAGTGTGAGCATACATTTACATTTTGAGACATACCATGAATCCTGGAATGTGTTTTTAGTATTGTAAGATTTACAGGTACCATTTGGACATATGGAATGTGATGGGCATTGGTAGATGTGATGTTGGGTTCAATAATACACATTGACAGCATTACAACTCAGACACTCTGGGTACTGAATGTTGTTAAGGTACATGTACAAGAGAGTGGCAAAAGCTGAGCTGTGAGCATGCATGACGCCGCAGTTTGTGACATTTTTTGTGTTGTAATTTACCAGACTCCACTCCCTCAGGTATTGCTGTCAAGTCCTCAGGATGCAGCATGGCCAAGACCATCTCCTACCAGGGAAAGAGTCGTAATGGGGTACTGGGAAGGCCACCACCAGTCTTCTTTACCTCCAGCTGGTGCCTGGAGACCAGGGAATGGACCTTGCCCCTGAGGTCATTCCTTCTCTTCCTAATGTCCTCCTTTGTGCACAGGGCGGTGCCTACAGCATTCACTCTGTTGACATTTCTCTCCCACATTTAAATTTTCCGAAGGAGAAGAGTGTGCTGGACGTGGGCTCCAAATAATTGTGGGTCTACTCTTCTGAGTTCATCCACCATGACTCTTAACTCATCTTCTGAAAAATGGGGATTTTTTTAACGTGACAGTGGAAAACAAATGGGTGAGGGAGAAGTGCAATAGGGCGGGAATGGACAAAACTGTGTGCAGGGTGTTCTATGCGATGATGGAAAAAGGGGTGCCTACTCTTTGTAAAAATCAAATAATGTTGGTCATGGGTCTTTGGCTCTAATGGAAATTCAATGAATTGTTGTCTGTGAAAGGATGTATTTTATAGTGTGATTTGCAGGTGTGTCTACTGGAGCAATGTGTGTCAGCAGTGTTGTTTTTTAATTAATCCAATGTGCACTTGTCTGTTACTTTGCTGAACACATGCCACAGGGTTGACTGCCATTGGCTGATAACCACCCGGAGGCAGCCACAGCCACTGTGTGTTTGTAATAGGCTTGGTGGTTGGCTGCGGCACTGATGGCACTGGAGGTTTGACTGCCTAGATACAAGCCGCTGCGCCACTGGCGGTCTGCCTTTTTTGCTTGGTGGGTGGCAATCCTGCCTGTTTGAATCATAATATGGCGGTACAACCACCAAACTCATTATGAGGTGCTTAGGTGGTCATTATGAGTTTGGCGGTCCTGCTCCACTACGCTGGTGGTGGTGGTAACACCGCCAACAATGTGGCAGAGCAGAACCGCCAAATTATTATCATGGCAGTGAATGGGCTGCAAAGCAGCCAGTTCACCGACTGTACCGCTATGGCAGTGGGAGCGACAGGTCGAAGGTGTGCCCCTTCTGCCCGGTGATTCACCTTATACCACCAACGGTATTATGAGTCTCCTTTCTGCCACACACACACACACACTCACACATCCGCGCACACACATTCACACACATACATGCATCCACGACACCCCCCGCTGACACGCATTTACACAGATACATGCACACACACGCACACAATCACCCTCCCCTCCATTTACACACACTCACACCCCCATTCACGCACACAACATTCAAGCTGGTGATTCAGAGGGGAAGCCCAGGTTGTTTGCTACTGTTTAGCAAGGGTAAAGTGCACAAAGTCTTAAATCATTCAAAATCAGACAGAACAAAATGGGAGGAACATGACAAAAATGGGGTAATGTATTTCATGCACAGGTCAAAACTACACTATACAAAAACACCCAGAATAACACAACATAACAAAACATAGCATAACAAAACATAACATCAAGACCTATATGTTGTACAATGTTTCATATAGAAAAACCCTGTAACGCTACAGCTTTATAAAACTTGAAAGCGCTGTCATTTATGTCGAGCTCTTAAACTAGAACAATATGTACCATAGATACCTAGTAAAGTGGGGAACTATTGTTAGATTAGTTGAAGAATGTATAAAAAGAAAAATGATGACATATCTGTTTAAATTCTATTCTTGCTCCTGGATTCTTATTCAGCCGCAAATTGTCACCATTAGGGAACAAATAACAAAAAAAATAGAACACACGAAAATATATGAAGTAGGATCATTATACTTAGGGCACGTGTCTGGGATCACTCTCCGATAATATACTATAGGCACTAGACAAAAAGGACGAAAATGGGTGAGTAGAGAAAATGCTTATCTTAACAGCCAAGAATGAAAGGGTAAGCTCATCAAAATCAAACTCCCAACATATGGATGAAAGGCATTTTTATAAATATATAGTAACAATATTACCTAGAGCTCCATGGCTAATCTTTCACCTATTGTAAATGTTTCCAAATTGAAAAAAGCCTACAAAGATATTCAAAAAGGTGGAATATTTGAGAAATACTGAAGGGTAAACATCGTTACAGTAAATATCTGAATTTTTGGGAAGAGGTTTTATCAGAAACCTTTGCCCAAGCTTGAATCATGCACTTCCATTTAGAACATCAGACAGTATGTGCCTGCCATCCAGCAGCACGCGATTAATTAGCATGAAAAGAATATGGAAGGTAAATTGAGACACGTAAGACCAATTGTCATAGTCAGTTATAGCTGTCATGTCTGTCAGTTCTATTCAGAAGATGGGTGCCTAATGTAGTATTAGCACTGCCAGTCAAACATAGACAAAACAAGCAAGGCCCACCAAATGTGACATCCCATTGTAATGATACTTGACACATACAAAGCCAAATAATACTTCAGTCTTCCGGTACGACATGGTAAGTGCCTGATGCGTCGTCAGGATTCGCACGCAAATAACCCATTCTCAAATTTGTATTGTGCACCCTTGTGAAGCACCGTTTCTTTGGGTATTGCCCACAGTGCCTTTGTTACTCCATTGTGAATTGCAAATATATTGAGGCTTTGTTCAGCAGCCCCTCCAAGTGCTTTCAAATTACCCGTTGTCGTAATTTAGGGGTCACCAGTGGTCGCGACCCCTGGCCTGCCCTTTGTAACTCCTCGCACTGTTTTTGCTGTCTTTGAGACCCCTGGCCTCAGAGGTGGTAAAAACAGTGCTGGGAAAACAATGGCAGCTCGTCATAATGAACGTTGGTTGGGGCTCTATTCTGTTTTCTCTCAACGTTTTTATTACACGAATAGTAAATAATTTTTAATTATTCACTATTCGTGTAATAAAAGCTGGAGTACAATTAGCTGGAAGATAGCCTTCTCTGGCAGTAAGTAAAACAAAAGTGCTTTTAAATGTATGTTGTATGCGTGCTTGCAGGTGAGTGTGTGTTTATTTGAGAGAGAGTATTTGTGTAAGTGTAAATGTGTAAGAATGCATGTGAGTGCGAAATTGGAGGTCAAAGGGTGAGTGATGTCAATTCCGCTACCCCTAGCATTTTGGTGAATTGACGTTCATCAATTTACCTATCGGGTGCATGAAATACTAGAAGTCACTTGTGAGGCTGAAAAATTATTCCTCCTCAAAGGAGAGTGAGTGGTCATGAATAAAAAGTTTAAAAACAGGTCACGCCTCCTCATTTTGAGGTTTCATTTAACACACAGTGGTACAATGGAGACTGATCCCATCAGCCCAGTAAAATTCTGTGGTATCCAGCTACATTGTCTCCATGCACAATTAAGAATGAACGTGACCAGAACACATTCAAGATCCAAATGTCTAACAATGATGAGCCCCAACACCCTAGAATAACCGACCACTAATACGGTGTTATACACTTCAAAAATTAATATGTGATGTCACACAATTCCAAGAACACATCAACCTGATTTTATTTAATATTACTCGTTTTCGCAAATCTATATGCGCATTTACAAATGCAGCAGCACCCCAAGGCTGAAACGCACAATCCTGAAAAGAGCGGAAATCCTGCTAGGCAGGCGAGCGCTCCACATTTAATAAGGTCGCAGTATCATAAGGCTCACAAGCATTCCTCTTACACAGTATACTTTTACACGCACAGAGCCCAACTGGGGCGACAGCACTGCCAGGCTGACTAGCGCTCCTTAAAGACCCTAAGAGGTGACACTCCTAATGACCAACTGTTCTGGACCTCCGGCCCATGAACAATAATAAAGAACATTGCTGACCTGTTTATTTCCCTCCCCAACCATATGCACGTGTATTAAGTATAGCAGCACCTCTTACATGATGGGCGCTCACCACAGACCGCCTTCACCAGAAAACGCTGTGGCACTGCCGACGCCTTTGCATTCAAGGAAGCACTATAACCCCCCATTTTTAGAATATTCACAATTGAGGGTTGTAGCCTGATAGGGAAGACTACACTGTAGTTTTTCACTATTCAGCATATACAATCTTGATCTCTTCTCGGTCACTTTTATTTCCTGGAAGCATTCTTAAGAAAATAGTGAAATCAATTTCTTGCTATTCAATCCACCTGTGAACACAATGTATTAATTTGTCTAATGAACACATTGTCTTTCGTGTGCCAGTGCAATTAAAGTGCAATCTGGAACCACATACCAGCAACCATTTTAGTTCACAAGTTCCTCTTCCTAGGGTATTAAAAACTCTTTCACTTTCTCCCATCCTTAGGCAAGAGGTACTCTTTTTCAATGAGGTTTTGTTAATGTTAGACTTGGCATCATTGGCATGGTCTCCCCTAACTTTTTGCCTTTACTTCCCAGGTTATTTTTTTCGTGTGCTAGACTCTGTTTTTGCTGTTTTGTTGGCTCTGGATACTTTACCACTGCTGACAGTGCTAAAATGTAAGTGTTCCCTGTATAAATGGTATGTGTACATTGGCTTATCCATGATTGGCATATTTGATTTACTAAGAAGTCCCTGGTAAAATGCACTAGAGGTGCCCAGGGCCTGTAAATCAAATGCTACTAGTGGGCCTGTAGCACTGGTTGTGCCACCCGCAGTAGTAGCCCTGTAAACATGGCTCAGACCTGCCAATGCAGTGTCTGTGTGCGCAGTTTTAAACTGCTAATTTGACTTGGTAAATGTATCTACTGGCCAGGCCTAAATCTTAAATTTTTATACATGTAAGGCACCCCTAAGGTAGGCCCTAGGTAGCCCCATGGGCAGGGTGCAGGGTATGATAAAGGTTGGACATGTAATTATGGCGGTCATTCTGACCCTGGCGGTCAAAGACCGCCAGGGCGGAGGACCGCGGGAGCACCGCCGACAGGCCGGCGGTGCTCCAATGGGGATTCCGACCGCGGCGGTAAAGCCGCGGTCGGACCGGCACCACTGGCGGGCTCCCGCCAGTGTACCGCCGCCCCATTGAATCCTCCAAGGCGGCGCAGCTTGCTGCGCCGCCGAGGGGATTCCGATCCCCCCTACCGCCATCCAGATCCCGGCGGTCCGACCGCCGGGATCCGGATGGCGGTATGGGGGGTCGCGGGGCCCCTGGGGGCCCCTGCAGTGCCCATGCCACTGGCATGGGCATTGCAGGGGCCCCCGTAAGAGGGCCCCTACATGTATTTCACTGTCTGCTGCGCAGACAGTGAAATACGCGACGGGTGCAACTGCACCCGTCGCACAGCTTCCACTCCGCCGGCTCAATTCCGAGCCGGCTTCATCGTGGAAGCCTCTTTCCCGCTGGGCTGGCGGGCGGCCTGAAGGCGACCGCCCGCCAGCCCAGCGGGAAAGTCAGAATTACCGCCGCGGTCTTTCGACCGCGGAACGGTAACCTGACGGCGGGACTTTGGCGGGCGGCCTCCGCCGCCCGCCAAGGTCAGAATGAGGGCCTATGTGTCTTACATGTCCTGACAGTGAAATACTGCCAAATTCAGTTTTGTTGTTTTAGTCTTATTTTGTTTAGATGAATATTACCTATTTTTCTAAACCGGTGTTGTGTCATTTTGTAGTGTTTTCACTGAGTTACTGTGTGTTTGGTACAAATACTTTACACATTGCTTCTGTTGTTAAGCCTGCCTGCTCGTGCCCAGCTACAAAGGGGGTGAGCGGGGGTTAACTGAGGGTGATTCTCCTTTACCCTGACTTGAATGAGGGTCCTTGCTTGGAAAGGGGGTACTCTGACTGCCAACCAAAGACCCCATTTCCAACAGTTAATAACACCTTTTTCACGCAGGTTATAAAAATGAGTTAATCACAAAGTCATGTTGGGGCTCTTTGGTTTAACACCCTCTTATCTTTAGGAAAATATGTAGTAACAACACCCAGAACAATATTGTTTTACATGTGTTTTTGTTCTACATAGAACATGCCCCTAGGTCTGCATGCCTCTGCAGAGTGAAACATGTTGGCTATATGTTCATTTAAGAAGCTAGTATTCCCAACTGTCAACTGGAAGACTGCTGGCCACCTGCATGGTGGTGTGAATAGCTCCCAGGAAATGAATCAAAAAGGGCCTTGAGTGGGAGGGGTTGTGAAGTCCTCCTGACAGGTTGGCCTCAGAGATATGCCCTTCAACTACACAAGCTCCAAGGAGGTGTCCCCTGTCACAGGCAGATGTATGTCACACTTGTAGCTGCCTTTCCATCGTCTAGGTAGTCAGGATGGCCCAAACTCCAGGTGAGGGGAAATCTGTTTCAGAATTGCCTCACAATGGGGTGTTTCTGATTTTTCTAGATGCACCTCAGGGTGTGCCCAGAACTCTGTCCAGAGGAAGATAGATTCTGCAATGTTGAATTTTGGCCAAATGTTTCACTGTGGGATTGTTAACGGCCAAAACCCCAGTAAATTATGTCAACGTGTGCAGGGTGGCCCCGTAGAATATTTTTTCTATTAGTCAAGGAGTCTCCTCTGTAGCCACAAGCTAGTGGCATGCATAAGTGTGGCACCCCTGGATGCCTTCTTGAGAACACATCTACAGCTGTGGAAGACAGAAGATGGACTGTACCTGCTGTTGAACTTATATGAAGAGATTGCTAGGGCTGGACCTCCTCCCACGGGCACCCAGGACAAACAAGGGTACTCCAAAGGTGTAGGAAAGTACCATCTTTCTTGGCATATTACCCACATTTTTGCCTCTATGTCAGTATGTTTTTGCCTGTCTCACTGGGATCCTGCTGGTCAGGACCCCGGTGCTCATAGTTTATGGCCTAATGTGTGTGTCTGTATAGTGCTTAACTGTGTCACTGAGGCTCTGCTAATCAGAACCTCAGTGTGTATGCTCTATCTCTTTTAAATTTGGCACTATAGGCTAGTGACTTCATTTACCAATTTCAATTGGCACACTGGACCCCCCTTATAAGTCCTTAGTATATGGTACCAAGGTGCCCACGGCATTGGGGTTCCAGGAGATCCTTAAGGGCTGCAGCATTTCTTTTGCCACCCATAAGGAGCTCAGACAAACCCTTGCACAGGACTGCCACTGCAGCCTGCGTGAAATAGTGCACACATTATTTCACAGCCATTTTCACTGCACTTAAGTAACTTATAAGTCACCTATATGTCTAGCCTTCATTTAATGAAGGCTAGGTGCAAAATTACTAAGTATGAGGGCACTCTTGCACTAGCAAAGGTTCAATTCCCGGAACTTTGTGAGTGTGGGGACACATTACATGCGTGCACTACATATAGGTTAATACCTGAATGTAGCTTCACAATGGTAACCCCGAATATGGTCCCATGTAAGGTGTCTAAGATCATGGAAGTGGCACCCCATTACAAATATGGTATTGGGAGCCAATTCCATGCAGCCTGGGGGCTCCACCATGGACCCCAAGTACTGCCAAACCAGCTCTCTGAGGCTTGCAATGCAGCTACAGCTGCAGCCACCTCACAGACAGGGTTCTGCCCTCCTGCGGTCTGAGCAGCTCAGTCCCAGGAAGGCAGAACAAAGCATTTCCTTTGGGAGCATGGTGTTACACCCTCTCCCTTTGGAAATAGGTGTTACAGGCTGGGGAGGGGTAGCCTCTCCCAGCCTCTGGAAATACTTTGAAGGGCACAGATGATTCCCTCCGTGCATAAGCCAGTCTACACCGGTTCAGGGACCCCTTGTCCCTGCTCTGGCATGAAACTGGACAAAGGAAAAGGGAGTGACTACTCCCCTGTCCATCACCACCCGGGGTGGTGACCAGAGCTCCTCCAGTGTGTCTCAGACTTCAGCCATCTTGCTTTGCAAGGTGTGGGGACACTTTGGACGACTCTGAGTGGCCAGTGCCAGCAGGTGACGTCAGAGACCCCTCCTGATAGGTTTATACCTGATAAGGTAGTCAATCCCCCTCTCAGGGCTATTTAGACTCTCTCCTGAGGGTTCTCTTCAGATTCTACGTGCAAGTTTCCAGCAGGAATCCTCTGCAACTACCACTTCATCATCTGACCTGAGATCAACCACAGCCTGCTCCAGGAGCCGCTGTAACAGCAACACAGTATCCAGAAGGGATACCTTTTCTCAGCAACTTCAGCTCCAGCCAGCAACTGCAACAGTTTCCATGGTGTGCACTCTCTGAGGACTCCCTGTCTTCACCCTGCACGAGAAAGGCCGAAAAAATCTCCCATGTGGTGATGGAGTCACTCCCCTACTGAAGCAGGCAGCTTCTAAGTTGACGATCGGTTCCCTTGGACTCCTCTCATGGGAATGAGTGTGCTCCTTGGAACACAGGAGGTGGACCTCATCGACACAAACTGTCCTGAGGTCCTGCTGTCCCAATTTAGAGGTGGTAAGACCTTGCCTTCCCCCCAGAACGACAGTACCCCTGTGCACCACGTCTTCTTCACCTCCTACGGCCTCTGTGCATTATTTGCAAACTTCCCTAGTGCACAGCCTGGCCCAGGTCCCCAGCACTCTATACTGCGACGCTCAACTTGCTGAGTTGATCTCCCGCGGCATGGGACCTTCCTTTGTAGTGCTGCACCAACCGCATTTTGCACCTCCTTTGTCCTGGTGTCCTGGGATTCCTGTGGGTGCTGTCTGGTGTTCTGAGGGTTCTCTAAAGTGTTGTGAGCCCACTCTTCCTTCTCAGATACAGGTGAGGCCTCCAGGTCCCTCCTGGGTCCAGATAGCGCCTACCTGATGCAAAATGCGACTTTGCCGGAACCAAGGCTTGTTGGAGGAATACAGCACCAAATCTCGCCTGCATCCAACTTCACGACGTGGAACACCCAGTGCATCATGCAGGTACTCACTGACATCTTCCTAGGGTGCATTTCTGAAGTCTTCGTCCAACCGGGGACTCTTCTTTTGCACCCTCTTCTGGGTTGGCAGGGGCTCCTGTCCTTCCTGGAACTTCTTTCGACTTCTGGACTTGGTCTCCTTCCTTTGCAGGTCTTCAGGTCCAGGAATCCACTGTTTGTTGTTTGCAGACTTGATTGGCTCTTGCAATAACTCTAATCACGACTTGTAGTGTGTCCTAAGAAACTTGCAGCACTTTACTTCTGCTTTTCTTGGCTCTGGGTGGAGTAATCTACTTACGTTTACTGTATTCTTACTCTCCCAATGATTCTGCACACTACACTTGTTTATGGGTGAATTAGTGAGTCAGATTCCACTTTTTTAGTATATGGTTTGTGTTGCCCCTATACCTATTTCCTTCCATTGCATTCTAGAGCATTTCCGATTGTTTGCCCTATTGTATTTCTAATTACTTACCTTATTTTGGTGTCTAGTGTATATAGGGGGTCATTACAACCTTGGCGGCTGCACTCCCGCTGCAGCCATAATGAGATCTCCGCTGGGCCGGCGGGCGGAAACCTAGTTTCTGCCCGCCGGCCCAGCGGGGATCTCGGCCGCAACACAGGAGCCGGCTCCAAATGCAGCCAGCGGTGTTGCGGCTGTGCGACGGGTGTAGTTGCACCCATCGCGCTTTTCACTGTCTGCACAGCAGACAGTGAAAAGCTGCACGGGGCCGTGGCAGGGGGCCCCTGCACTGCCCATACCAGTGGCATGGGCAGTGCAGGGGCCCCCAGGGGCCCCGCGACTCCCCTTTCCGCCAGCCTTTTCATGGCGGTTCTTACCGCCATGAAAAGGCTGGCGGGAGGGGGACTCATAATCCGCTGGGCAGCTTCCGCCGCCTCGGTCGTAATCCCCCCTGGAAGCAACGCCAGCCTGTTGGCGGTGCTTCCTCCACACGACCGCCAGGGTTGTAATGACCCCCATAGTGTGTATAATACATACCTCCAGAAGGAGTATTGCCTCTAAGATATTTTTGGTACTGTGTCACCCAAATAAACTACCTTTACTGAATATTGTCTTTACTTGTGTATAAGTACTGTGTGACTATGGGCCATATGTATGAAAAATGGAGCTTGCGAATCGCAAATAGCGATTTTTAAGAAATCGCTATTTCCGAGTTGCAATTGGCCATGTAGCAATATTGCGATTCGGAAATAGCGATTTCTTTAAAATCGCTATTTGTGATTTGCGAGGCCCATTTACCAAATCGCAATTTGCATTATCGCAAATTGCAATTTTTTTGCAATTCAGTAAAAAATCGCAAAAAGCGAGAAAGTTCGAGAATGCACACCTGGAGGAGCCTGATGACATCACCAGCAGGAAATGAGTCATCCCAGGCAGTTTCAGATGCTACACCCAAACCAGCATCCTGAGAGAGAGCAGCCCAGCCACACAGAGCAGCACTCAGAAGGAGCAAGAACACCTGAGCCAGGATGGATACCCCAGGCCAAGCACAGGAGAAGGGTGAAAGGAAGTGCAAGCTGAAATTCAGTGAGCAGGAGCTTGAGGTACTAACTGAGGAGGTGGTGAGGAGCCATGACAGCCTGTTTGGAAAAAGCTCACTCCAGGTGCCTGAGAGTGAAAAGATGAGACTATGGCTGGACATACAGTCCAAAATCTGCGCCATTGGAGTGGCACATCGCTCCATTGAAGAGATTAGAAAAGGTGGTACGACCTGCGGTCCCGTGCAAAGGAGAGGGTGGCAAGGAGACTTGTGGAGGCCAGGGGTACAGGTGGAGGTCCACCAACAGAGGCACCATCAACACCATTGGAGGACCTAGTGGAGTTCACACTCCTCCCTGAAGCTGTGACTGGGGTCACAGAGATCGACACCTCCGGCACACCGAGTACCAGCCAAGGTAGGGTCAATATTGTATTGTAACCCTTTATGTGTATGCACAAAAGCCCCTTAGGAATTAGCATGTAATGTGAAACAGTGTGAGAAGTAGTCCAGTCCACATCTTAGAAGCAGCACTACAATGCATTATGGGAGTGGCAGTCCACAACCTAGAACTGAAAGTAGCACAACAATGTAATTAAGTATAGTGACACCCAAAGTAACACAACACCGTGTAGAGCAGTACCTGTACCTTTATTGCCATTGTCTGACAGATAATGTAACATACAGAACTGACATGCTGCATATTGTTGTTGCAGGTGGGCCAGGCCCAGCAGCCACAGCATCTGCATGTGTAGGAGAGACAGACACCCATCTGCCCTCGGATTCGAACACCAGTGGGTCCCTCCACATGTCGACTGGACGACGCAGGCCCAGGGCACTGCCACTGCCAGAGCTCAGCAACGACTCTGATGAGCAGCAGGAAGGGCCAAGCACACCATCAGCACCAGACAGGTGCAGCCAGATTCCGAAGGGCAGGTGTCAGCCAACAACAGCACCACGCAGGATTGTGACGGAGTCCTGGGCACAGCAGTATGAGGCAGGTGAGGGTCCCTCCTTATTCGGGGGCCTGGAAGCTGCTATGTTGCAGCAGCAGTGCCTGCAAAATAAGCGGATCCTTGCACTAGATCGATACCTGCGCAAACACAACCGCAACATGATGGGCCTGCATCGCCAACTTGACTCACTCAATAGTAATATTGTACAGCTGCGTGAGGAACAGGTGCAGGCTTCACAGGACACCAGGGACCTTACAAGTGCTGTCCGTGAACTGTGCCAGGAGCTGCGCCATGATAGGGTGAGCCAGCGCAGACAGGAGCGGAGATTCCATACAATGTTTGGCAGCTTCTGCCGGTCCTCTAACAGGATGGCAAATTCGACTGCATTGATTGCCCGTCGCGCAGTGGCTGCGCAAGTGGAGGCTGCACATAGCAGCAGGGAGGTTGTCAATGGACTTGTTCAGATCACAAATGTGATCGAACACATCATGGGACCACGATCAGCCACTCCAAGTGAGCTTGCATTGGGGACACTGAGGACAGTTCCAGCCTCAGCAGTGTTGCCGTACCAGCAGCAGACGGCGCAGTGCCAGACACAGCACTGCCACTGAGGGTGACAATAGAGGTGCCAGTGACGTAACTGGGCACCAGAGTGGTGTGCGTGGTAGAAAAAAATGACTCTTGCTGCCATTAGACTGCTGTTGCCACTATGGAGAAATAGTGCATAACTCTGGTCATTCGTTGTTTTGCGTTTGTCACATCACCTGTTTCGTTTATTACTCACTCGTACATTACCTGACGTAAGGTAATACATTTCTTTCACTACAGGTACAGTTGTCAGAGGATTTGTGTAATTATTACTCACGTCTGAAATGGTTGTGTGTGATGTCGGCACGTCTTTGCCTTCCCTCTGCTGCACTGGTCCTGTCTGCTGGCTGTAGAGGTGGTATGGGATTGTCATCCTCATCTGATTCAGTATCACTGATTTCTACAGGTATGCCCCTGGTTGTAGCTATATTGTGCAGGATTGCACAAGTAGCCACTATTCTACATATTGTCTCTGGACTGTACTGTAGTGCCCCTCCACTTTTGTGGAGGCACCGGAAGCGACTCTTCAGCAATCCAAATGTGCGCTCCACCACGTTGCAGGTTGCCCTGTGTGCTGCATTGTATCTTCGTTCAGCTGGTGTTGTAGGATTGAGGTAGGGCGTCATCATGTAGGTGCACACTGCGTAAGCACTGTCTCCTGGAAGGGACAGAGGGTGTGATGAGTAAATGAGCCATCTGACATGGGTTCGCCATCTATGCACCAGTGTACAGAGTGACATTACCCAGTAGATATCCTTCACCAAACTCCCCAGCTAGCAGTCTTGTGTGAATCCCGCTGTGGCGAAAGATGTAAGAATCATGTGTGCTCCCTGGGTACCTGGCCACGAGATCAGTAATGATGTATGAGGCATTGCATATCACCTGTATGTTCATGGAATGTTGGTATTTCCTGTTGCGGCACACATACTCTGTGGCTGATGGTGGACAGATTGCCACATGTGTGCCATCTATGGCACCTAGGACGTGGGGGAACTGTGCTATCTGGTAAAACTCTATTTTGGTCTGCTGTAATTCCTGTGGGGTGTGGGGGAATCTGATGTACTGTTGGAGTTTGCTCAGCATGGCGTTGATGAATGAATTGAAAAATCTGGAGAGGGTACTCTGTGTGACCCCTCCAGCTGCTGTTGTGACCCCTTGATAGCTCCCTGCGGCAAGTAGGTGTAGGGAGCATAATACCTGCACATGGGTGGGTATGCTGTGAGTCCTTAGTGTTCTGCGCTGCAGTATGGGTTGTAGCTCAGCTATCAGATCAAGTATCATGGCTGAGTTCACCCTATACCTCTCATATATTTCCTCCTCTGTCAGGTCAAAAAGTGTAATGCGCACTCTGAAAATGCGCTCCTGTCTCCTCCTCCCTCTCCTCAAACCTGCCAAGATCCTCATCCTCCTCGCCATGACGTAGAGTGCAGCCATTGTGAAAAAGAGTCTGAGGCATTCTGGGCCTCTTTATATGGGTTGCACCTGGTTACCACCTGGTTTCACTTAGTGGTATTTTGCATGTGCAAAATGCCATTCTACGAAAAATCGAATTTTGCGATTTTTTGATGCGTCTATTTGCGACTTGGATTTTGCGATTCGCAATTTGTGCCTCGCAATTTCCTACTGGAAATACCGAATCGCAAAATGCGACTCGCAAAACCAGGTCGCAACGCAAAAATTCGCAAAAATTGTGATTTCTTATTTTTTGTCTGCGAATGCCTTTCAAGCATCGCAGACCATGTTTTTGCACTCGCAAACAGACGATTTTTGCGATTCGCACCATTTGCGAGTGCAAAAATGTTTCATACATCTGGACCTATAAGTGGTATTGCAGGAGCTTTGCATGTCTCCTAATTCAGCCTAAGCTGCTCTGCTATAGCTACCTCTATCAGCCTAAGCTGCTAGAACACTACTACATTTCACTAATATGGGATAACTGGACCTGGTGTAAGGTGTAAGTATCCAAGGTACCCACTACAAACAAGGCCGGCCTCCTACAAAAGGTCAGTTGGCTAAAGTCCTTTTAAGTTACAGGGCCACAAACGTGCAAGAAGCCTACATTTTCCAGGAGCCCATCTAACCAGTTCCAACTGGATTTGCCCTGGACTATGCTGGTGGCGTCTTTGAGAGTAAGTCTTCTTCCAACCATACCAAGGGTCCATAGCATACAAGGTCCTGGAACCTTGTCTGGTGTTAGAGTGGACTCCTCAAATCCAAAAACATGGCGACACTGTACAGTTAGAAACTTGTTTAGAACTTTGCCTCTAGAGTAGGAGGAGAAACTGGGTCTGGTGCAGAAACTACTGACATCAAATCCCCAGTCAGATTCAACTTGCCGGCTTCCCCCACTCACACAAGTTCAACTTCCTAAAAAACTTTTAAATCTGAATGTAGAGGGACCTCTGAATTCAGAGTAACTTCACCGAAGGGGACATCAAACAGCATCAGACCACCGATGAGACCTTAATCAGTACAGATTCCAGACTGTTTCAGCTTGGAGCTTCCCACCACCGATGTTGACTATGCCAAGTTTCCTGTTAGAGTCAACAATGACCTGTTGACGATAACTTTTCCCAAGAAAATCCTGTAAATTCAGAAGGTACATTTTCCACTGGTACAAATCTGGTCCCTGGACCTGACCAGCAGAATCTCGCTGTTGGCCTTAACTTTTGACTTGAACCTGGTCTAATACAACTAGATAATGGCAATTGGCACTTTACAGTTTTAGATGATATTGTTACTTAAAACTTGCATTAATCATATCTCCAGTTTCCTCCACCAATTTGTTTTTGTGTTCATTTGTTCATTACATTTCACTAAATTTTTATAAACTGAAGGGAGAATTTGTATTGTATTCTCTTATCTACCTTTTAGCTGTTTGAGAAATGATAAATCTTTTACCCATTTCGCCTAGTTAAGCCTTTCTGTTCTGTGCTACAACTATCAAGGTTTGAGTTCAGGGTTAAATATATGAGACCGAACTGGATCTGGTATGGATTTGTGACATTATTGCTTGCTGAGAACTCACATCCCTTCCAAATATTGATCTACTTTCTCACACAGAGTATATTTAAAGTAGATGAAAGAGTGAACTAGATTTACAGAAAATGGTTGAATTATCCATAACTGTGAAGCATAGTATTAGTATGGCTCTGACACATGATCTTTTTTTTAAATATAGATGAAAGCTTCGTTTGCTTCTAATCAAATAGTATCCCTCAGAGATGGCTACTTTGTGATGTGGGTAAAGTTACACAAATAATTAGAGACTAACTAGCTGGAGCATGGCGTACAACCTGTAAAAGTTCCAGACTATCTGTATTAGGATCAGATTTATAGCTGGCATGAAGTGTTGTTGATTACTTGTGTATGTGGCCATTATTGTTCTGAATCTGCTGATGGTGGGTATAATACGTGGCAAAAAGTTTCCAAGTCCCACTTCTTGATGATACAATGAGTAAACTCTAACACCAGCTAAGGGGGCAGGACCTGTGCAACTCTATTTGTAGGCTAGGATTTACTCCAGCAGAGGTCAGCTGCAGAGTCCAGGGCAGGTCCAGATGAAACTGGTTTGCTAAGAACTTGCTGGGAAAGAGGCCCCTGGAAGCTTGCTTTTCTCTGTAAATCAAACAGGAGGTCGGCTAACTGACCTTTAGCATCACTCCTGGGGTCCTGGGTTCAGGGCAAGTAGGACCAGGCTTCCTTTAAGTTCTTCGGACAGCCGAGCACTCCTTCATCTGATTCATCACAGGTTCTGGAGTGTTATGAAGAAAGGTCTGTGGGGTCCACTTTAATGCCCAGTGGCAGTCTGCAGGTGGAGGGCAACTCTTTGTCCACCTCCCAAACCAGTTCTGGTCAGTTACTCCCCTCCCACTGCATTTGAACCCACCCTAAATAGAGAGACAAAAGGGAACCCGACCTAGGTGTGAGCTTCATCTGTCAGTGACTCAGTTAGCATTCTTTGAAGCTCAGGAAGGGGCTGTACACAACTCTCAGACCATCCTGTCAAGGGAGGAGTCTCTCTGGGGCGTGGCTTGGCCACCGGGCAAGATGGCCGTCACCCTGTGAGGCTCTGCCGGGGCCGGGCAATTTATCCGTCAAAATCCATCCTAAATGCGGTGGAGAAGGAGCGGACCCCTGGGGCTTCCCCCCGGGGACTTTGCCGGTGTTGTTTGAGCCGGGTTTGGCTGCTGTCGGGGCCCGGGGAGCAGAGGAGCGTCAAGAGGCCTGGCGCCGGCTGCTCTCCGCGCGCGCCGGCTTCTGTGGTGTGCGCGGGGGGCATGGAGGCGGCGGCCGCTCCCCCTGATCGAGGGGCGCGGGGACAGGGGTGCAAAGGACTTAGGGGGAGCCTGATCGGCGGTCGCTTCGGACCGCGGCTCCCCCTCCCCCCCCTCCTTTTTTCTCCGGCAATCGGTTCCGGGCGCGCGCCGCGGCTTGGAGCCCCGGCCTCGCGGGCCGCTCCCGCCCCTTGGACGGAGTCTCCCTCGGGGGATCCCGGTTCCCGGGCCCACGGCGGAGGAGCGCGGGGCCCGGCTGACAGATAGCGCATATCGAGCGCTGGCTGAGTGCGCCGGGACTGGATAAGGCGCGTGCCTGAGACCTGGGCCTGCTTGGGGACCTGTTTGGAGGACTTGGATACTGCCCCCGGCTGTTGTACATAAACTTTTCTGACGCCCTGCGGACCGTGCTTGGAATCCTACACTGTGCTGGGAGCATAGAACCAGGTAGGGGGCGGATTGGTGGCGAGGCGGGGGTCGAGGGTCCTGGCTAGCACGGCGCTGCGCTCCCGGTGCCCCCATGGGCTCGAGGAGCTTAAACATCCTGGACTTGTAATTTGGTGGCTGGCTGGCCCCCTCCCCCGCCCCCCCTGTGCTGTGTCGTGGCCCCTGAAGTCGGCGGAGCTAATCTGGGCTCACGTATAGAAATGAATGGACTTGGGAGCGGCGGAGGCCGCTGGGCGTGCCGGGGGCCACCTGGTAGCTTGGTGGAGTGAGCGAGACAGTCGACCAGTTGTTCTTACCGGCGTTAGAGACTTGTAGCCTCGGGCAGGTGCATCTGGACTGCGCCAGTTGCACTATATGGTAATACTGCAAGATGGGCAAGGCAGATAAGCGACAGGCTAAACTCTCCTTCTCCGGAGGAGAAAAACGTGGCGCCACTTCCGACCCCCGGCCCGGAGATGCAGACGCTGAGGAGGGGTCTTCAGAGATGTCTGTGAGAGCCATGTTCATGGAACTCAAGACCAGCTTGGCCGGGATAGACGCTAAGCTGGATCATGTAACGGAGCGGCTTGACCGCATTAGAGCCCGGGTGGATGACCACGACGCTAGATTTGAAACTCTGGAGACTCGCACATCTGAGCTAGAGGATGCTCGCAGTGGCGATAGAGAACAGATTGCGCAGATGGAACATCTCCTGGAGGTGATACGAAACAAGAATGAGGACCTGGAAGCCCGGTCCCGACGTAATAATATCCGTATCGTGGGGCTGCCGGAGGCAACAGATATGGGTCGCATGGAAGACTTCGTCGAGAACATGCTACAAGAGCTGTTTGCTGGCGAGCTCTCTCGGCTGTTGGTGATTGAGAGGGCACATCGATCCTTGGGCCCTCGGCCTCCGCCTGGCACTCCTCCGCGCCCAATCATTGGACGACTATTGAATTACAGGGACCGAGATACTGTGCTCCGGCTAGCTAGGGAGAAAAGTCCCCTAATATTTAAGAACTCCGAAATTAACTTCTTTCCTGATTATACTCCAGGTGTACAGGCACAGAGACGGGCTTTTCTGCCGATAAAGCGTTTGCTCAGCCAGACAGGAATAGGATTTGCTCTGTTATACCCGGCTAAATTGAGGGTGCGACATGAAGGCAAAGTGCTATATTTCACGGATCCAAAGCAGGCGAATAAGTTTGTAAGACGATTGCCTAAACGGCGAGGAGCGGGGGCGCCGGGGGGGGTGAGCCCCGAAAACGCCTCACTTAGTGACAATGATTAAGTGTTAGACCTGGGACCTCGTTGCTTCTGGAACTGTGGAGAAGTGTGGGTCCGCTCCGCGATCTGCCCCTGATGTATAGCTGATGTTTGCCCGTGACCCCTCTCTCCCATACCTTCTGGGTGGAGAGCTGAACGGCGGGCTTCTGCCCCCACGGATGATTCCGGTTCTCTTTTGTTACATGCCTGCAGTTTGGGCTCTAGGGATGGTTGGGTGGGACACTACTAGGGTCCGATTGGGGGGCCTGGGTGGGAGGGGGGAGGAGGGGGAAAATTGGGAAATGATCTTGGTTCCTTTTCTGTTTGGTTTTTGGCAGGTGGAGGGCTGTGTCCATGTGCGGAGCTGCATGACTGAGGTTCTGGATGGGGGATGATGCTTCTTCTACTGTGAGATGCTTGACATGGAATGTGCGGGGACTTAATGACAACCGAAAAATCCGGCTGGTGATGGCTTATGTTAAACGTCATGGCATTGATATTTGTATGCTCCAAGAAACGCATCTGATGGCGTCGACAGTCGGCAGGCTGAAGGCTGGCTGGGTTGGTGAGGCTCATCATTCGGCATACTCTAGCTACGCCCGGGGGGTTGCAATCATTATCCGTAAGGGGCTGCAGTGGCGCACGCGCGAGATCATTACTGACCCCAATGGTAGATATGTAATGCTGAGCGGAATGTTGTTAGACAGGGCTTGCCGGCTAGTGGCAGTATATGGGCCAAATGTGGATGACTCGGAATTCTTCCTGGAGGTATGGCGCCAAGCAGAGTCGCTGGGAGCTGGGGCTGTGATTTGGGGCGGTGATTTTAATGTTGTGCTGGATGCGTGGCTGGACCGCGAGAGTGTGGCTAGGATGCAACATGTTTCTGAAGCAAGGGAATTGACAGCAGTAATGGATAGTGGCGCGCTGGTAGATCTGTGGAGGCAGAGACACACAGGAGTGCGGGAGGGCACTTGTCTGAATTACTTTCATAGCAGCTGGTCCCGTATTGATCGATGGCTGGGCACTAGAGATGTGGAGGTCTGGACTAGAACAATTAACCATCTCCCCCGTACGTTGTCAGACCACTCACCGGTATTATTAGACTTGGCGATGCCTAGTGAGCTACATTCAATGGTGATGTGGCGGCTGCCCAGTGGTGCTCTCCGGGACAACACCTTTCGAGCGGAGATACGAGAGGCTATTCGGCTATTTTTTTAGGAGAACCGAGGGTCGGTAGACTCCCCTGGCACGGTATGGGAAGCATTTAAAGTGGTGATCCATGGGGAGTGCCTAGCAAAGCAGCATGGGATAGTGAAGGCACTAAGACGGGAGATGGTTGATATTGAAAGGAGGCTTGAGGACCTGGAGCGGAGACTTGAGGCGACATGGTCAAACGAAGTACTTGCGGAAATCAGCTGAGAGGTGTCACGTATGAAGAGGCCTCTCTTAGAGAGGTTTGCTTCCTTGGGAGACATGCGCGGGCTCGTAGGTATGGAGAGGGTGAGAGAGCTGGGAGGACACTTGTGGGGTGCTGCGCAGCCCCTGGGCCAGCAATTACGTCACTGAAGTGTTAGACAGCGAGGGTGGTAGGGTGACTGGAACTGGAGGCGTGATGCAGGAATTTACTAAATTTTACTCGCAGCTATACGCGCCTCCGTAGGGTCTCAGAGAGGCAGATATGAAGGAGTATTTTGAGAGCATTGCGTTAGTGTGGTTTGAAGAGGCACACAGGATGTATCTGGATATGCCATTCACGGTAGAGGAGGTGGTGGCGGCGATCCAGAGCCTACCTGGGGATAAGTTTCCTGGCACTGATGGTTTGTCCCCTGCCTTTTATAAAGAATACGGGGACATCCTTGCCCCCTATCTGCTGGAGGTGTATGAAGAGTCCCTGGCGGTGGGCTCCCTTCCGACCTCCCTCCGGGAGGCCTTAATAATAACCATCTTGAAGCCTGGTAAAGACCCGACGCGTTGCGATTCGTATCATCCACTCTCCATGATAAACATTGACAATAAGTTTCTTGCAAAAATGATAGCGACCCGACTGCAGCCACTACTTTCTAGAATGGTGCTCCCAGATCAATCGGGCTTTGTTCCCGGGAGATCCACGAGCCACAATCTACGTACCTTCTTTGCGGTGCTGGGATCACTAGAGACAGACGATGATGTGGCTGCAGTGTTTCTTGATGCGGCTAAGGCCTTTGATTCAATGGCCTGGGAATATATGTTTGCACTCCTGTATCGAGTGGGCCTTAGCGCGCGTTTTGTGAATTGGATCAGGTTGCTGTACACTCTGCCTAATGCCAGGCTTCGCCTCAACGGGGGTATATCAGCCCCATTCCTGGTCTCGCGGGGTACACGACAGGGCTGCCCGCTGTCTCCGCTTCTTTTTGCGGCTGCCATGGAGCCACTGGCGGCGGGACTGCGTCAGAAGTATAGCAATAGTGGCCTACGGTTCCGGCAACGCCCTGTCTTGAAATCTTTATATGCAGATGATATCGCGATATATGTGCGCAATCCCGGGCAAAATCTAGATATCTTATTAGATGAAATTGTTCGCTTTGGGAACTTTTCTGGGGTCACTATTAACTGGTCGAAATCAATGATTCTGCCACTAACCCCTAGTGTAGAGAGATTCGACTCGCGATACCCTTTGGTATGGGCGGACGGGCCAGTGCGCTATTTAGGTATACACCTATGCCGTGACGTGGAGACGCTTCGACTTGCTAACTATGAAACAGCGATGACATGGCTAGAGGGCAAGGTGGAGGCCTGGAGGGCCCTTCCTCTCTCGCTGACCGGCCGCATTGCTATTGCTAAGATGGTGGTACTCCCTAAATTTCTGTATCTATTCGTAAATCTCCCCCGACCACTTACTAAAGCTTATTTCCGGCGCCTGAGATCTGCGCTTGTGCGGCTGGCCTGGGCGGGGCGTCAGCCCCGCATCGCTTGGGAGAAATTGACGTTGCCATTTGAGCGCGGCGGATTGGCAGCCCCAGACCTGGAGTTATATTATCACAGCGCTCAAGCACATTTCGCGTATTTTTGGTTGAATCCGACCCGATATATGCCACATCTTGCACCGGAGAGTGACTCTGTCTGGCCTGACGGCTTGGTATGTGTGCTCGGCGGGCGGGCTCTCACCCGCCCCAGAGGAATAGACACGGTCTCCTGCACTGCGGGAGCATGGAAGGCGTTGATGCGGCAGGCTGGGTTGTTGGCTCCTTTTGCGCCATCACTACCTGTTATGGCGGTGGCAGATGGCCAGATGTTCCGTGATGGAGGGGTGCGCGGGTTTCTACGGGACGCTGATTTGCTGGTGCTGGGAGACTGGGTGGTGGATGGCCGGCTGTTGGATGTCCCTGACGCACTCTCGAACTGTGACGGCTCTCCGTTGCGGCGCTTTTATGCTCTTCGCGTTCGCTCCTTGCTGCGGGATCGGTTCTTTGGAGAGTCGACCGCTCCCTCTGAGTTCCGGGCTTTGGAGGCACTCTGTAGCGCGAAATCCCCCTCCAAGCTGATAACCAAAACTTTATAATACTGCGCAGGAGCAGGGTGGTGGCTTGGTGATGCCCGCCCGGGCTGCATGGGAGAGAGACGTGGGGGAGCCTATCCCGGATGCGATGTGGCACAGCTGTTGTGCTCATATGAGGACATTGTCCCCGAATTATAGGCTGCGCTTGCTGCACTTCAAGTTTCTACACCGAATATATTATACACCTAGGAAGTTGCAGAGCTCTGGATGCGGGCTTTTTTCACCTGGCATGGGAGTGTGTGGAAGTATATAAGTACTGGGAGGAGGTGCGATGAGCGATTGCTGAAATGATAGGGGAAGAGATACCCCTCTCTCCTAAGGTAGCGCTGTTGGGATATATGGACGAAATGCAGAGCCCGCATAGACGTTTAGTGGGCCTGCTTATGCTGCTGGCCAAGCGAAGAGTAGCAATGTGTTGGGGCAGAGGGAGAGCCCCGCGCAGATCGGACTGGCTACGAGATGCAGCTTTCTGCCATGACCAACTGTTAGTATTTTGGGAACTCATGCCAGAGAGATCTCGTCCCAAAGATATTTGGAGCCCTTTAAATGAATACTTGGCTATGCAGACTGTGAGTGCTGTGTGACTGATGCCCCCCAACTGAGTGTTTCAATCCCCCCCCGAGTCATGCGAGTTACCTTGATGTGCGATAGCCCTGCGTGACGCGGTTATGCCCTCCACCTGCCTGCTTTTAGAGGTTTTTGCAATTGGTATCTAGTTGCAGTTCTTCCTGTACGACGGTGGTTGATTAATATCATTGGGTGTTTCTGTCGTTCTCCCTACATGGTGCGGTGGAATGCTGCATCTCTCCGATATGGTGGGCCATTTTTTATGATTTCCTCTTCTGGAACGGACCCCTGGATATTGGCGGATGGCCAGAGACGCCGGTAGAGTCATACTTGAGATATGTGACACCACTGTAGTTATATGATGTGTAATGACTCTCACATATCCTTATCCACTCGTTTGGAGCTCTGCTGAATTAATGTATGTTTTTTCTTGGTTTGTGCTTAACTGAATAAAACAATAAAAAAAAAAAAAAAAGGGAGGAGTCTCTCTCCTCACACGCATTGCCCTTTGTCCACTGTGTGAGAGAAATACATTTCTCACCACAGACGAGTCATGAAGGGTCATGGGACAGCGAGCACTGGCAGGACATCTTTTGGCTTTAGGCACAAAATTGACAACTTCCTAAAAAATGTATTCCCATAATAGTAAGATAAAATAAAATTTTACCATAAGGTTGTCTTTTAAATTGCTACCAAAATTAGTCCTTGAACCATTTTTCTAGCTACTTCCAAAATGGATGTAGCACTCTAAAAATGTAATAATGTAACTGTATTAGGGATGGGCAGATATACAGATGTGGAGACTGAGTTGGTTTCTGAATTTTGAGAGTTTTGTTAATTCTTTATAAATATAAACTGAAGTATTCCCAAGATGGTAGGTACTTCGGAATAGGTTAGATTTTTAAAAATGGTTTTCTTTGCTTCTTTCTCTTTTTTTAGGTCCTCCATCAGGGTGGCACTACCAGTAGTCTCGGAGGAAGAAAGGGTGGTGAGTAATGTGTTTGATGTGATTTATTTAACTGATCACCAACACCAGTGGAAGTCAGTATTGTCATGCAAGAACAGATCAAGGTACATACTACATCTTACAGACCAGCGAGGTGAGGGAGATTTACAATCTCTGATGTGCTTTGGAATCCCAGTTCCAGGTTTTCCTCCTTTCCCAAGAATGTGTGTTAACACTTCACCTCCCCCAGCCAGCTTCTAAAAAAAAAAAAGAATTTTACTGTGACTCAGCACCACTCTGTGTCAACCAGTAATTGTTTGAAAGCCAAAGTGACCACCAAAGTGCAAATTCACAGTCCCTCAAAACAATCCACAAAACAAATAGGAAGCTTCCTGCAATTTGGTAGCTGTTCTCCTGATGTCCCGGTTCTTCTCCCTCCACCTTGTGCCCATGAACACTAACCACCACCAATACTTCCCGCTCCCTTTCCACATTCACTCACCCATTATGCCTCAATTCTCCTGAGTTGTGGCAGAGCAGACTGCATCCTCCAGCGGCATCCACCACTCCTTAAGTCACGTCTCAGGGAACTCTTTGTTGTCAGTGGTCACCTCCTCCTTGTTTCGGGCTTCAGCATCTCATTGTTCACACTGCTCACAAGGGCTGTTTCTCCAACTGATGCCCTCTCTGTTCTCCGTTCCTCTTTTGCGTCTCTCCTTAGCTTCTTCCTGGTGTCCGTCCCTTCTCTCGGATGATTGATCTTTAGTAGCCATGGCCCTGTTCCTCTCTCCCAAAATGGAATAGTCTTTCTTTACTGTTTTTTTGTGCTTGTAGTTCCCTCCTCTTCTTATGTGTTGTTTCTCTTTCACCCCATAGTAATTTGGATGGACAAGAGTGATTGGAGAGTGTACACAGGGTCATTATCTGGTAAGGGCCCA
Organism: Pleurodeles waltl; assembly: GCF_031143425.1. NCBI lineage: Eukaryota > Metazoa > Chordata > Amphibia > Caudata > Salamandridae > Pleurodeles > Pleurodeles waltl. Next base: position 1,682,719,471 of record NC_090444.1, on the reverse strand, counting down.
GGGGATTCTTCCTCATAGTTGCCAGCCTTGCCACAATAAAAAAAAGACTTCACTGTCAGGGCATACACAACATTAAATATACATGTTATACTTTTAAATAACTGGCATGCTGCTCTGTGAGCATATCGAAGTGGCAGTTTAAAACTGCAAATCCTGGCAACAGTAGTAGGCCTGGAGGTCTGTTTTTCAGTGCTACTTTAGCAGGTGTCACAATGAGTGCTGCTGTCCACTAGTAGCATTTCACTTACAGGCCCTGGGTATACATGGTACCATATACTAGGGAATTACATGTAAACTGAATATGCCATTTAAGGTAATACTAATTCTAGCATGCTTATAGAGAGAACACAAGAACTTTATCACTGATTAGCAAGGACAAAGTGCAGAGAGGCCTATGGCCAATAAGAATAGGGCACAAGAAAAAGGCAACAAATTCCAAGTGTCCGTGCAGGATGGATGGATTTCCAACAGTTTTATAAGCAACATCGATTTCACAAAAACTCTCAGCTTAGATATACTTATTTATGCATTGAAGTAGCAACCTGAATAGCATTGGTAAAAAGAGTGTTCCTGTAAGAGGTTGTTACTTATAGTCATTGAACCACTCAGAGGTTTTGATAAATAGAATATGTGTAAGTCATTGGGTTGTTATTTGACAGAGGTGTAATCCTCACTCAGGCAACAACCATAATCCTTGTCAGTGTAAACCAAATTATTTTATACCTAACCCTCTGGTAACTTTGCACAAAAACAGTCAGACTTAACTTAGAGGCAATGTGTAAAGTATTCATGCAGGACACAAACAGTAATTAAGTGAAAACCCAACACAAGAAAAATCCCAAATCAGTTTAGAAAAGCAGAGTAAATTCTACTAAATAAAATGATACCAGAATTACAAAAATCCAATCAATAGAATCAGAGGTATTGAATTTTAAAGTAGTGCCAATAAGCAGAAAGCACCAATGTCAGCTATCCCGTCATGCTTGACTGAAAGAAACTCAAAATTCCGGGCCAATTGAGAGGGAGAGTTGGTTGGATACAGGTACTAGGTTAGTCTGGTTGAAATGTTACTTTGTCAAGTCCGGGGTGAGGAGTTACATTTGAATCGGATGGGTCCGCAAGGAGGAGGTTTCAAGACAAAGTGAAGATCGGGCATTGCGAATGGTCGATGATGTTGCTCAAAGAGCTGGTTGTCTCTGGAATTTCATTTTGATTGATCGTCATGGACGGTTAATATTATCGCAAAGTGCAGATCTTGTGGTGCTGGTTGTCACGGACCGTCACTGTTGGCACAAAGATTAGGTAGTCCAGTCAATGGTCCAGAACCTCCAGGACCTGTGGGGTAGCTCTCCTGCATCAGGGGCTACCCCAGCAGAGGCCAACGATAGGGCTCAGGCAGATCTAATCATGTGCAAGCTGGTCAGCTGGGCAGTTGCAGTGGGTCCTCTGGAAGCTTGTTGTGTCCCTGTCACTCACACAGAAGGTCAGCTAACTGACTCTTGGAGTCACGCTGAGTAGCCTGGGATCAAGCCAAAAGGTCTAATCATCTTTCTTCAGACGGCAAGGCAGTCCTTCAAGAAGTAGACAGTCCTTCTTGAAGCAGGGAAGTCTATCTTCTGGTTTCTGCAAGTCCAAGAGTTTTTCTGATGAGAGGTTCTGTAGTAAACGCATTTATACCTGGTGCCAGTGTTTATGTGGGAAATTCCATGGGCTACCCCCAAAAGTAGTTATGGTCAATTCTTCCTATTCCTTTGGATTTGGCATCAAACTGTCTAAGGTGACAAAGGCAAGGTCAGGCCTGGTGTCAGCCAGAGCCCTTTGAAATGTTATTAGGGCTGAGTACAGATCCTCAGCCATCCTGTCAGGGAGACCTTCACCTTACCCTCTCACATTCTTTACCTGGAAGCAATAGACAACCAACAAAAGCAGAGCCATCCACAGTCATGTGCCCCAGGAGACAGGCAGAAAAGCTTATTTGATTTAGTAGATAATGCAAGCTTTCGGAAAGTGGCAGTTTCAAAATTAATACTTAAAATCAAACTTCACCATTGAAGTGGATTTTAAATTACAGTTCATTTGAGTGTAAACAGCATATTGTTATCTGTTACATACCTGAAGTTAACACTTATTAACTGTAAATGGGTAATCTAGTGTGAGCCTATGGGAAAGATAGCCTTATAACAGTGAGAAAAACAACTTTAGGAGTTTTTTTCTGCCTGGACGTGTACAACCTAAACCCACATGTCCTACTTTTTACATGCCATGCACCCTGATGGTTATCCCTTTAGGGCCTTCATTAGGGGTAAATTCTAAGTAATATAAAGTAAGGTTTAGGCATGGCATATGGTTCATTGTGCCAAGTCAAAATGGTAGTTTAAAACTGCACTACAGGCTACACTGGCAGGCTTGAGACATTTTAAAAGGATACAATGAGTGATATAGCCCACCAGCAGCATTTAAATTCCAGACCCTGGTACATGTAGTACCATGTACTCAGGATTTACAAATAAAGTAATTGAACGCCCCCGTAATAAATATATTTTCCAATAAATAGTTGGGTACAAGTGCTCTCAGTCAGATATGGTGAGGTGCCTATCAGGTTTCACCAGGAATTTTCACTTCGCACAGACTAAAACACACACACAGTCTATCCCTCTCTGTTTTGAAAGTCTTAAAAAATGTAGGTTATTTTACAAAATATTGTGTTTGCTCTGTTATTGCTCCTACCAATCCCCTTTCCTCCCTTCCTCCCTTTCCACTGCCCATAAGCCCCTCTCATGTACCATGCTTGTCATATAATGTATTTAAACAATATATGCCAGCCTGATTGTGGGACAATATGAATCTCACACCACCCAATCTCACTGACCAAGCTACGCCTCTGACAGTACCTCTTCTATAGAGGCCTCGGGTCAGGCGTGTAAGTCTTCCAGGCTCATTGCCACTATAGATTGGGGGTCAAGCAGCTCTCTTCTGGCGCTGAGATGGCCTAGTGACTGGCTTTGAAGTAACAAGAACCATATGTTGGACTTCAATTGTTGGTTGACCATATACATTCCTAAACCTTTGTCTTGAGATCCCTTTGTTTTGTATACTGCAGTCCCTTATTGTTGTGCCACTCCACAGCTCAGGGATTTTTATGTGCAGACCTTGGGTCTTACATCAGGCATGCAGGTCTTTCAGACACTGCATCAGTGATGATCAAGGAGAGTAGTATTCGGGGATACCTTTCCTCATCATTCAAAAAGTGACAGTTGTCCCACGCCCTCGGAAATGACATCACATACATTACCATGACTTTTGGTGACACCAGGGAGCCCTCCCCGGAACTGACGTAGGTATAGATGAGTTGTGAATTGTGACACAGTGTGAGGACGTGTTAGTCACGTGCGCAGTTGATGTCCCTAGTGTCTAGGTGTATGTGTTGTATAAAATGGTAGCTGTGCAGGTGTGTGTGGTGTTTCTGCGCCTAAGAGGACAAGTCTGGGCATGTTCATGCCTTCAAGCTGGTTGGGCTGCAGTGTGGCTCCTCAGGGAGAGGTGCGGTGGAACTACAGAGCCCCACACCCTCCCTCCATGAGCCTTGCATAACTGCCCCGGTACTGACGTAGGTGTAGGAGGGTCAGAGGGATTGTGACATAGGCTGAACATGTGTTAGGCTTGTGGCTAGGTCCTAATACAGGGGGAGGGTTATGAACCAGCCTCCCAACAAATAAGAGCCCATTTGAGGAGCATGTGTCATGCTGTTAGAGGAATAGGCCCTTTCGGACCTGTAGAATGCATATAAGGGGCTGTCTAAGCCACCTGCGCTAAACCCAGAGCATCTAGCTGGAAGAGATTATTCCGTCATTATGAAGAGATACAACGCCCTTATCAAAAAGGTGGCCTCGGAGGGAGGCTTGAACACTATTGACAAATATTATCAAACCCTAAAACCTTCGGTATTAGATGAGAATGCATAGCTGGCACTCCTAAAGACGAGGGGCGAGATGTTGCGAGATCTCAAGGGGATCTTTGCCATCAGCTTGAAAAGCTCTGCCTAAAGGATTTACCGCAGCTGACATCCTCTAATAAGTATGACAGCAGCAGCGGTGATGTATCAAGTGAAGAGTTAAATGTTGGAAAGGTTTTCACTGACGTTGACGATGTATAGGAATCTATAGCACCTCCCAACTCCCCTGTCTATGAAGAAATGGGGTTTCTGGAGAAAAAGGCAATGGATGCAGTTATCGTGCAGCAACCGATTTGCACAGAGTGAGGCCCCCCTTGCCAGAACAAATATTGCTTCTACAAAATATAAATGTCAAGAATTCAAGTGAGTATAGTTTGGATCAAGTGAGTCAAAATCCAAGTGAGTGAATTCAAAGAAATACAAACAAGAAATTTCCAACAATCATTATAAAGTCCAATCCAGTTCAGGAATTTAATGGGTTGCGAAATCAAAATTTGCTACAGCAACATCCATGAAGATATACTCCGAGCCAACACGTGTTTCGTCATGGGGAATTCTTCTAATTCCCAGCGACTTCTTCAGGGCTCTATATCATAAATAAATAGTTGGTATTAGAAACCAAAATGCTCAGACTCTATAATGAAGAATATATACAAAATATGTAAGAGATTTATATATATATAGAAATAGAGAAGGGACACATTTGAGCTCAAAGAAAACAAAGTCACTAGAGGAATGAGAGGAAATTGAAAGGAATGTTAATAAAAACCAATGTTATATCGAATTTGTTTAAATCACTAAAACAACACCTATGTAAAGAGAACAAGTGCTACCAGTCACCCTAAAACTACAATTTCACCGCTAATGCAATTCACAACAAGTGTAATGCCCGTTCACCAAAATCACTCCTTATTGATAACAAAGCACCCTGTAAGTGTTATTCAAGCATCCAAACGAATAAAAATATTCGTAAAAAGCTACAACTAGTTTAGCATTGAAAATGTTGTCGTTGCAGTACCTTGTGAGTTTCCGTTTTTAAAAAAAGATTATTTAAAGTCATTTCAACAGGTGAGTAATGTTCCAAAATAACCACTCGATATGTAACTTATCTAGTTGATCCAAAAGAAAGTACAAAATGCCATTAAGTATAATGTTTACAACCGCAATATAGAAAATAGATTGATAAGTGGTCACATCGTGTCTTACGTATAAATCCAGGAATGTAGAAAACTTCAGTACAATCGAAGAGGCCGTTTCATTCTAAGCTATAAAGATAAGATGCAAAATACAAGATGGGAACGCATAGGTGAATTGCGTTAACAAAACGTGTTACATTTTTAAAATCAAAAAGGTTAAGGCCGTATGGTGTTAGTCCCTAATTTTCTTACCTATCACCAATGCCCCTAGTGACGTCCATGCACTCCTGGACGCCGTGTAGGCTACCCCTTATGATTTAATTGGCCTATCAGTACCCTGAGCGCCATTCTTTCCCCTATCCTTACACCCCATCTTCTTCATCTACAATTTAAGGGGGGCAGCTTGGGCACAGGCCTTGACGTCTATACATTTTCTATTATGGATAGAATTAAAGTAGCGGAGGAACTGTTCGAGAGCATAGCTAAAGGGGGCACATTTCTAAACACATCACGTAACAACTTAAATTTACAAAATGAAGGTTTAAGGAATAAGTTTATTAGATTAGAGAGACTAAAAAAGAATGAATTATCTAAATGGTGGGATGGAGCAACTTTAAAACAATATAGAAAGTTAAATCGTATTCCGAGGGGTTTAAGATCTCAGATCTTTCCCACCTACGATGATTTGGATATGGATCTGCTAGCTATGTGGGATAACGAACTTACTACCAGCTCGATGAAACTTATGGATATTTTGATTCCTCAGAGAGGAAAGTGACTCACTTACAAAAAGAAATTGAGATTTTAGAAAAGGAAATTGCCAATTTGAATCTTAAAGAAGCTACTGACAAAAACTATAAGATTTTGGAAGAAATACTAAGTAAATATCAGGAAGAAATCATACAAAGAAAAGCCCACAAATTGAAACGGGATGAAAATGATTATCAGACAGGCAGAATCTTCACGTTCTCTAGCAAATATGATCATCTAGTTCACACCAAGTTGGCCCCTAGAAGGTCAAGCTTGTCCAACGTTTCAGACTCAACATCTATTAGCACTTCGGTCACTAGTGATAGTGAGGTGGAAGGTGGTCCGAGTACGTCTGCCCAGGCTAGTGACACTTCGGATGGTAGTACTTCTTTTTTACAAGAGTTAATGATAATGAGAAAAGGCAAATTCAATCAGAACAAGGGCACACCCCATACAAAAAGACCAGGAGGGGCAATAGAGGATCAGGCGGTCAAAACAAGGGATCAGGAGGGTGTGAAAACGAGATCCCGGGACAAGAAGAATTAGTTAGTGAAGAATCTTCAACTATAAATGTGATTAACTTATCTAAAATTGACTTGACATCAGGGATGAGGAGTCTCTTAGCTAAAGGATTGAATTTCTGTCCCAAAACCTTTGGGGATCCTTGTCAATCCAAGATTGATCTTTTCAAATTTATGCGGAAACTAAAACTAAAAAGATTTTTTCAGATTAATCAAATTAAGGATACAACCTCGGATGAGGTGGTTTCTCCACTAAGTACTCTGTCCATTGAGGAGGTGCAAGATACAGCACTCATACTCTCTTTAGCAGAACGGGAAGAGGATCCAGATATTTGCTCTAGAATATTACATGATCTGGACATAGATCACAACAGAACCATTTCTAGTGGTCTAAAAAGAAAATCTTGCTGGACTCCAAAATCTTGTGGCATCAATGACTTTGACAAATTTTTTGACCTGGTTTGTCATGATTATGATAAGTACTTGGCTAAGAGCAAATACAGACATGTTTCCAAAAATTTAAATCCAGATGAATTATTCGCATTGGAAAGACTTAAACAAAACAAGGATGTCATTATCAGACAAGCTGATAAGGGTGGAAATGTTGTTCTTATGAATAAGATAGATTATGACAATGAAATCTTGTCACAACTGGATGATTTGACATGCTACGAGAGAGTTACTGGTAACCCCATCCCTAACCTGGTTGATTCAATAAATAAAAGATTATATGTATGGAAACAAGAGGGATTATTGCACACAAATGAGTATATGTATTTAAAAGTTACTCATCCAAGATACCCATGTCTTTACACTTTGCCCAAGGTTCATAAGGGTCTGCCTTTTCCACCGGGCAGACCGATTGTTTCAGGTTTACAAGGTCCAACTGAAAAACTTTCTGAATTTGTGGATTGCTTTCTACAACCAGTAGTGTGCAATCTTCCATCTTTCATCAAGGATACTACTCATATTCTTAGCATTCTGAATGATGTTGATTGGGATAGGAATATGTTGTTGGTCACGCTGGATGTAGTATCCCTTTACACATGTATCAAACATGAACTAGGATTGGAAGCTATTCATTTTTTTCTAACTAAAAGATCGGCAAGCCTGTGGCAACATACTGTAATGATAATTGAAATGATTGATGTAATCCTTACTAACAATTTTTTTCTTTTCAATAATAATTGGTTTAAACAAAAACAGGGTGTTGCTATGGGTTCTAAGTTCTCTCCTTCCTATGCGAATCTTTTCATGGGCTGGTTTGAACACAATTGGGTTTGGGGCTCTGAATCTACTCAATGGCAAACTGACATCTTGTATTGGGGTAGATTTATAGATGATTGCTTCATGATTTGGACTGGTGGAGAACAAAAATTGCTAGAATTTTGCAAATTTTTAAATTCTAATGCCATGAATGTTGAATTCACATACCATTACAGAACCGAAAAGATTGTATTTTTAAACGTAGAGGTCTTTATTGAGGACAACAAAATTCAAAGTAGACTCTTCCGCAAGGCCACAGCGTGCAACTCTATTTTGCATGCTGCAAGTGCTCACCCACGACACCAAATAGCTTCCATTCCCTTTGGTGAAATGGTAAGAGCACGACGCAATTGCAGCTTGGATGATGAATTTCTATACCATGTGAGTGATATGGGTAAAAGATTTAGAGCACGTGGTTACTCTAAAAAAATTATTAAGAAGGCACAACTAAGAAGTAGAAATGTTAAAAGGATTGATACTTTAAGAACTGGGACACGTAAAAACGTGTTTGATGAATCAAAAAAGGTACACTTTATAACTGATTTCAATGATGCCTCTTTGATTTTAGTGAAGTTTATGGCTAAACATTGGCACTTACTATATCAGGATGAGTCAATTAAAAATCTAATACCAGAAAGAGTTCCCACCACATACCGTAAAGGTAAAACTTTAAAAAATATTTTGAGCCCCAGTTTTACTACTATTCCCTCTAACAGAACTTGGCTTTCTACACAAACGTTGGGTTTTTTCAAATGTGGCAACTGTGGAACGTGTCGTTGGGCATGCCATGGGATTAAAGAATTCTTTTGGAATGGGCAAACTCACAAAATTTGTACTATGATCAATTGTAACACTACCCATGTTGTGTATGTATTACAATGCGAGTGTACACGTATCTACGTAGGGAGTACTATACGCCCGTTAAAGACTAGAATTGGTGAACATATGCGAATGCTCAAAAATGGAGACACAAGATATCCAATAGTGGCCCATATCTTATCCTGTAATGCACAATCGATACATAAAAAATTTAAATTCTTTGGACTAGAACATATTCCCCGCAACCCAAGAGGAGGTAATAGAGAACTAATGCTACGCAGAAAAGAGGCAACATGGATAATGAGATTGAAGGCAGTAGAATCAGGCCTTAACTCTGACAGAGAGTTGGAATTTTTTTGGGGGGATCGCAGTTAATGCAAATAGGACAATATCTAGTAATTTTGTGTTTATCATGTATGGATCTGATTGTAATTTATTTAATCTGAGATGTATAAATATGGTAATTAATAACCAAAATTCTCACACTCGATTAATATTCCATTAGTGGTTAATGCTTTAACTGATATTTTACCTTCGCACCTCTACTCTCACTCTCTTAATTGGCTTTCTTTTTGTAATATGCATACTAATATCTTATCCATGACCAATTTGGCAACATGGGACAGTGATTACAGATGTTCTGTTTCGACTAGGTGACACAACCGATTAGTGGTTAAGAGTTTTTGTGAAGTATTTCCCTTTCATATTTCAGTTACTGTTTTGTGAGTGTCACATTAGAAAACTTACCAGTTCTTTTGTTGAGGTTAACTATACACCTTTGTACACAGGACGTGATCTTTGTCTGTCGATCTGGCTTAGACTATATGGCAATTATATGAGAAGTATGCAGATGCTTTTTAGTTAATTATAATCTTTATTATTCTCATCCAAGTCTATTACTTTCCTTGTTGTTGGGAACACATTTTTTTTCGATTATAAGTTATGTTGTAGGGGTTGCCAGCATTTCCTTTAAACAAGTTAAATATTTGATATGGACTTCTCACATGGCGCTGCTACCCGCAACGCCGCTTTGGGGGCATAACGGACTTTAGTCCGTTATCTCTGTTATTGCGCAAGATGATTTCATGCTTCCGGTGAGGATTTATCCCCCGGAAGTGAGAGACGCGTGTATGCGTACTCGCATCACGGCGTCCAGGAGTGCATGGACGTCACTACGGGCATTGGTGATAGGTAAGAAAATTAGGGACTAACACCATACGGCCTTAACCTTTTTGATTTTAAAAATGTAACACGTTTTGTTAACGCAATTCACCTATGCGTTCCCATCTTGTATTTTGCATCTTATCTTTATAGCTTAGAATGAAACGGCCTCTTCGATTGTACTGAAGTTTTCTACATTCCTGGATTTATACGTAAGACACGATGTGACCACTTATCAATCTATTTTCTATATTGCGGTTGTAAACATTATACTTAATGGCATTTTGTACTTTCTTTTGGATCAACTAGATATGTTACATATCGAGTGGTTATTTTGGAACATTACTCACCTGTTGAAATGACTTTAAATAATCTTTTAAAAAACCGGAAACTCACAAGGTACTGCAACGACAACATTTTCAATGCTAAACTAGTTGTAGCTTTTTACGAATATTTTTATTCGTTTGGATGCTTGAATAACACTTACAGGGTGCTTTGTTATCAATAAGGAGTGATTTTGGTGAACGGGGCATTACACTTGTTGTGAATTGCATTAGCAGTGAAATTGTAGTTTTAGGGTGACTGGTAGCACTTGTTCTCTTTACATAGGTGTTGTTTTAGTGATTTAAACAAATTCGATATAACATTGGTTTTTATTAACATTCCTTTCAATTTCCTCTCATTCCTCTAGTGACTTTGTTTTCTTTGAGCTCAAATGTGTCCCTTCTCTATTTCTATATATATATAAATCTCTTACATATTTTGTATATATTCTTCATTATAGAGTCTGAGCATTTTGGTTTCTAATACCAACTATTTATTTATGATATAGAGCCCTGAAGAAGTCTCTGGGAATTAGAAGAATTCCCCATGACGAAACACGTGTTGGCTCGGAGTATATCTTCATGGATGTTGCTGTAGCAAATTTTGATTTCGCAACCCATTAAATTCCTGAACTGGATTGGACTTTATAATGATTGTTGGAAATTTCTTGTTTGTATTTCTTTGAATTCACTCACTTGGATTTTGACTCACTTGATCTGAACTATACTCACTTGAATTCTTGACATTTATATTTTGTAGAAGCAATATTTGTTCTGGCAAGGGGGGCCTCACTCTGTGCAAATCTTTGTTGGGTTTATTTTGAACCCTTGAGGGATGGGTGTTTTCCCTTGTGTAGGCTACCCCTTATGATTTAATTGGCCTATCAGTACCCTGAGCGCCATTCTTTCCCCTATCCTTACACCCCATCTTCTTCATCGTGCAGCAACGGAGTCTAAACACTGATGACGGTTATGCATCGATGAATCTGTGCGATTCTCAAAATTTCGGATGCGCCGCCGAGTGTCAAGTAGATGAACAGGTTAGTAAAAATACGATATAGACACGTAACGCATATATGTATATATTTTGTTGCCTTTAACTAATAGTATGTTTACGTTTCTGATTGAACCGTAGAAAACATCAACAAAACGCGCAGTGAGAGAAGGGTCATTGTCAAAGGTTAACAATGTAAATTTTTACTGCTTATGTTGTTCAAAACTGTCTGAAAGTTCCACAAGCCTGAACACAGAGCTGCATAAAAATTGTGTTTGTACCGATAATGGTGGCGTTTTCTAAAAGGAAAATAAGGGTGTCCCGCAAGACGCAGTATGGCCTGTTAAAGGTTTTACAGCGACTGTTGTGAACACGCATGTGAAACACAACTATTATAATTTTTGTTAAGGTCATAAAGTTAACAAACCGCAACAGGAGGCTCACAAGTGTCTATATGAGTCAGACACACCTAGAACAAATCGACATATATGTAGCAGACTAGAACCATACAAGGTGTATAAAATATTCAGAGCTGTGTATAGGATGTCTGAGGAAAAGAAAAATGTACACCACAATATGGTTAAGATCTTAGCAGCAGCGCTCAAAGAGATCCAATACTCGAATGAACCAGGTTCAAAACCCGAGCGTATGCATGCGTTGTGTACGTATTTTGATAGAAAGATGATAGAAAGGGTTATAGGAAGACGTTTGTGTGATGTTTATTTTAAAAATAGAAGAATCGGTCCCTTAGCCCCACGAAGATTCTTTTAAAAAATGTAGAGTCATAGGTAGATGGTCATCACGGTGTTATTTAACATACATACTTACTCACTTTTAGAATGTGTTTCAGAATGTTGAGGTGTAAGATGTCTATGAGTTACACCCCACTTACATAAGCATTGGCAGAATGGTATATGTGCTGATTATAGAAAGAATAGCTGAAATACACCCTGTAATTCTGCATTATTTGAACATTTCTGAGCCGCCCACCTACGATGATGTGCAACAGTCCTAAATGTATAACCAAATGGTGTATCAACGTGTGGATGCCCACAGCGAATTAAGACTTTTGCCGACGATCGTATTATGCACAGCCTTGGAGCTTTTGACAGATGATTATTTCACAAAGAAGGGTTTAGTATTGTCGGGCCTTGAACTGTATGAACTTATGAATGCTGTCAGTATCCTGTGTGTACAAAGTTATAAGGGGTGAGAGGAAAGTTGTGTCTAGAGCTATTGAGTGAATATCTATAAAAATAGCAAAACTTGTGACGTTGAGGTTGATTAACAGCATGGCGCCTAGTAACGTATGTAGCAAGTGTAATAGTATGTACACGTAGTCAAAATACAGCCTAATGTCCAACAATACCCACCATAAGATCTGTATCTAGAAATGCAAAGAATAGTGTTTTATTCCGTGCAAATATTTTTTATTTTTAATAAAACGGCATTACACAAAACCGGTGTCTTTCATTTCATAGCTTGTAACAGATGACAACATGTCCATCATGATGGAGTAAGGAAGCTTTATTACGATACAGGCGGTGTTGGTAGCTTCGGGGGCGTCGAACTACTGTTTAGAAGGGCTCTAGTTGAAAATTAACCAGTAAACAGAGCACTGGTGAAGACGTGGTTATCTGGGGAAGAGGTGTATTCACTCCATTAGCCCGCCAGGAAACGTTTTAAGAGAAGACCTACCATCTTTAATGCGCAAGTAGATTATCAATGGCAGGCGGACATAATCAGTCTACAAGATTTAGCAAAGCATAATAAGGGTGTTCAATACGTATTAACGGTTATAGATGTATTGTCCAAGTATGCCAAAGTAGAAGCGCTAAGCGATAAAAGTGGTTCCGGTATAACTGAAGCCTTTAAATCATTCTTCAGGAAAGTGCAAACCACTTAAAAACTAAAAACAGATGCAGGAAAATAATTTTAAACTAAGCGTTTCAGAAATTGTTAAGGCATCATAATGTTAAACATTTTGTAACGCACACTGTGGTAAAAGCATCTGTTACAGAGCATTTTAACAGAACCCTAAAGTCTAAGATGTGGAAACATTTCACAGCTTATAACACCTACCGGTACGTGGATGTTCTACAGGCTTTTATAGACGTTTATAACGCCACTACCACAGAACCATCAAAATGACCCCTGTAGACGTAATGGCTGATAATTTGTTAAAGGTGCGGTGAACTGTGTATGGCAGTCGAATCTCTGCAAATGTAAAGAAGCAACTTTTAAAAGAAGGTGACCATGTTAGGGTTTCAAAATTGAAAGGGGTCTTTACGAAGGGCTACCAACAGACTTTTACTGATGAGATATCCATGGTGGAACGTGTGGAGCTTAAAGAGGATGTATATACAGTATTTACAGGCTAAAGGACTATGATGGGGAAAAGGTGTTGGGTGTCTTTTACAAGGAGGAGCTTCAGAGAGTACTTAATGATCCACACATGGTGTACAGGGTTGTAAAGATTCCAAAAAGGAAAGCTAGCAGAGCTAACCGTCAGGTTTTTGTCAAATGGTGGGATGGCCCGAGAAATTTAACATTTGAGTGCTGGCCAGTTCCTTGCAGGTTGTGTGAGTACGAGGGGGGATAGTTGTAGACGCAAAGATGGATACAGCGCCATTTCATATCACTCTGCCATCCAACGCCCCACAGGACATGTTCCCTGACAATAGAACTTCTAATTATGCAGTGAAATTGGCTACACCCATAGACCTGAAAGGTGGTTGGGAGGTAGCCCTAACAGAAATCGATACCCCAGAACATGGAATACATTTTCAAGGTACAACGCCATATTTAATATAAAGCATTCTCAGGACGCTTTGACCATCCATACCGGGTTTCCTCATGGACATTACCCATCAGTGGCTTTGGTAGTTGAAGCCATCAATAAAGTAAAGGCCAACATTGAGTCGTGTGTGAATATTCAGTTAGTGTTAGATAACGTTAGATGGAAGGTGCATCTTGAAGCTCCAAATCGTGATGCAGTGCTTAACTGTTCGGGTAAATTAAAAAGGGTTTTAGGAACAGTGCAGTATATCAGAAGTCATGTAGAACTGGACCAGTCATGCCCCGATATTAAGCGCGGTTTCTATACACTCTACGTGTATAGCGATATCGTAAAGTCGCAGAGGATAGGGGATATTTATTCACCATTACTGAGATGGGTCCAGGTAAAGGGAGAAAATAACACAGTGGTTAATATACAATACAACAAACCAGACTACGTATCAATTTCTAAAAAACATTTTGACACCATTACGATCATGATCTATAACGATCAGGCTGAGCCGGTGTCCTTTAAATACGGGAAAGTTATTGTCAAGCTTCATTTAAGACCGCGACATGAGATCGACTATTAACGAGTCATCATAGTGATTATGAAAACATACAGCAACCCCTCGATGTATAGGGATTATTTCAGAAACCAGGCTGAATATGGAGCCCCACCGCTGTACCTTCAAGGGGCCCAGGTTATGTACAGGGCTGGGTTGGGAGGTTTCTTACATAGTTTGTTTAGAAGAGCTATGCCATCCTTGAGAAGAGGCTATGAAATTGCAAAACCACGTGTTAAAGCGGCTGCTACGAGCATTGTGCAGGACGTGGTGGGTTCCGTCACTTCTGCGGGTGTGGAATGTATGAAAAAGCAACCTCAAGAAGAGCGGGGCTGGTGTAAAAGTCTTGCACTCCTTTTAAAATGAAGCGTGGTGCTTCAAAGTGTAGGGGCCCGCCAGCCTCCTATGAAAAAAGACATTGATCTTCAAAAAGCACTCACAAAGATTCGTAAGTCGGAAGAGAGCTTTGAAAAAGAAGAAGAGAAGGGTCGCTAACGTAAATATTTTTTTAAAAGACGATAAACCTGCAAACATGGCCTTCATACATTGAAGGGTGAATGGGTGAATGCGCTAAATCAGAGTTAGAAGTTTTCTCTAAAACTGTGGGAGACTAGCAGCAAAAACAGTTTTTTCATGGAGGTATCGCCGCTAACCGCTTTAACACCTTTGGCGCCAATAGAGTTTTATGTGTCAGGGTACACAGATTATATTTGGATCTCAACAACATGCTGTTGCACCTCATCTGTAAAATTGAAAAAAGCTGATAGTTCCAATATAGCGAATGATGCTAAAGTGGCAATGATCACTTACCCTGTAGCAGCCATGTTGAATCAGGTGGACATCACCCTCAGTGATCACCTTATCACACAAAGTAATAAAATGTACGTGTATAGGGCATACATTAAGAGTATTCTTACGTACAGCAGTGATGCCCTGGACATACAGCTTTCGGCGGGGCTCTTCGTTAAAGATACTTACGGTCATATTGAAGCTACTGCTCTGGGCAATCACAATCAGGGTTTTGTAAAAAGAGCTAGCTTCGTCACCGGCAGTAGGCAGTTCGACCTCCTAGGTCGTATACACTCGGACCTTTTCTACCAAGATAAACTACTCGTCAACAGCATCAATCTTAAGATCAAACTAACCTGAAACAAGGACTTATTCTGTCCCATCCGCGAGGATGCGGAACAGTATAAACTCGTTATACTCTCCGCCAATTTGTTTGTAAAGAGAGTGAAAGTGTCACCAATTGTCAGACTGGCTCACGCCGAGGCCTTACAACTATCGAATATCAAGTACGCTGTGGAAAGAGTAGCCCAGAAGATATATAGCATTCCAATCGGTACCAGATTAACACAGCAGCAAAATGCATTTCTGGGACAGCTACCAAAACTTATTATCCTAGGGTTTGTGGACAATACAGCTTTTAGCAGTCAGTGTATGTCAAGCCCATTCAATTTCAAACACTACAATAATAAACTATGTAGCGCTGGTACACGAGGGGGCTGTGATTCCTGCAAAACCATACACACCTAGTTTTGGAACATCTAACTTTATCAGGGAATATCTTGGACGGGTGTTGATAACAGAAAAACATTTGAGGGACTCGAGAGTAGTCATATCAAGAGGAGGATGTGGGAACAGCTACACGCTTTTTGCTTTCAGTCTGATGCCCAACATAGAAGACGTTGATCATTATAATCTGATAAAAAACTGAAACCTAAAAGCTGAAATACGTTTTAGTCAACCCTTGGCTACCAATGTGAACATGATTGTATTTGCGGTGTCCGACAGCGTCATCCAGGTCAACCACGCCCGCCAAATCATGTTTGACTATCTTTAAAATACTGTACAATGCCATCATTGGACTCACACCCCACCACATCTCATTCCCTAACACACTGCAGAAGCAGCAGGAAACAAAACAGAGGTTCTACCTCATTAGTGGCTTCCCACACGTCCTTGATGCAATCGAATGCACACATGTACGCCTTGTGCCACCTGCTGCAACTGGACAGCTCTACCGCAACAGGAAGCGCACACATTCTATCAATGTTCAGGCCATTGTCGATCAACAAGGATTGATCACCAACATTGTGGCAAATTATCCTGGGAGTGTCCATGACTCATTTATCTTCCGTCACAGCACAATCAATCAACACTTCCAGGATGGACGGTATGGCAATGGACTACTTGTTGGTAAGTACAAAGACCTACTTATATACACACTGCACAGCAATCCTCTAGGACACACAACACATACACCACAACAGCAACATGTCGACAGGAACACACTGAGGTTGTGACTTCGCTAGCCATGTTTCATAGGTCACCATTGAACCTGTCACACATCTGAAATAACTGTACAGCCTAACGTTAAGACGTCAATGATCACATAGTTTGGAGTGTGTTGCCTAAATGTCACCTTGCAAATTGTAAGCGTCTCAATTATGTTTACATTAATCCATTGCATCAGTCTAAAGGTATGTGATGTCCAGGGTACATTGATATGAACGTGTTAACAACACTGTCAATTTTAACCTGTGTATGGAACTATCATCTCACCCCCAGTGAAGACACAGGGACACCTGTGTCACAAGTCACAATGCTAGGGAGGGCACACTGTACTGCAAATCCCAAAACATACTGCTGACAACTGGTCAGCAGCCAAACACTCATTCAGCCAAGGAAACAACACCATGCAGATGGTACATCCTACAAGCCTAGGATGCAACACAATAACACAAAAGAGTCACAGACAACACAAGACAACTACTGCTATGCAAGGTGATATCAATGGGGCAAGCTACATCAACATGATCCCATTCATTTTCTCTTTCATCTGATCAGGGGTATGGGATCCAACCATGGATTATGACACCTATTGGCAACCTACGTACTGCAGCAGAGCGTGCCTACAATGACGCACATAGGAGGACACGCACCATAGTCGAGAGGACCTTCGCATCCTCAAGTCGAGATTCAGGTGCCTCAACATCACTGGTGGTAGCCTCCTATGTTCCCCTGAAATGGCCTGTAAGATCATTCTAACATGTGCCATCCTGCACAACATTTGCATAAGAAGGAACATTCCCCCCCTGGAACCAGAGCCACACATGCCTGAAGAGGAGGAAGAGGAGGATGGTGGCCTGCAACATGAGGGGGAACAACAAAACACGGCTGCTGGATTGCGTAGGCGCCAACACATCGTTAACAATTTCTTTTAAATATAATCACCATCACCACTTTATGAACTAATGTAAATAAACACCGATGATAATCGCCATATCATGGTCTGGCTAATCATTTTTGCTCACCTTTATCTCTAACTATCAGAATAAGAGTGTTGCCTCATGGAGCATTGCTGATATACCGATCAGGACACAGAAAATCCCAGAGCAATTGTGATGCGTATCATACAATGGTCACATACACACACACTGTAAATGACATAAATCCAGTACATTTCACCTTTGAAGGCCAATAGCAGAGGACCACACCTATTTCACACATAACTGTTGGAAACATGGTTCATCGCAGCATATGGCACACAACTATGACACCATCACTCAATAAGGGGAAAACAAGCCTCATACATGAGGCAGTTAATGTGCTTTTGCATCAGTAACAGGAATGTATGACCAGACCCTTGGCAGCAGTAAGTCCAACTGCATCCAATCTTTGCAAGGACTATCTGTGACTAGAGTTCCATATAAGCAGAACATAGACAGCACAAGTGCCACACATATGACAAGCATTGCGTACATGACATTCCATGTACATGTCAGCCCATTTCCTAACTCCTGACACACCCATGCACCTGGTCACAACCCACCTGTCTGAAGATGTCCCTGGAATAGTAATATGTGTACCCCGATATTCCCTCCTCTACACACACAGACCAACAATAGTAATCCAGTGTGCTACACCCTTTCCTATGGTATACCATTGTCATAGTACATCTGACTGCATGGACGTCAGGTCAATTAATACACTGGCTTGTAGTTTCTAAGCCCTGTTATCACCTGTAGATTGCTTCCCATGTGAAAGGTACTGTTGGCCATTTGAATGCAAATCTCACCTACAGGACTTGTGAGAAACTGATGCAGCCCACACCTGTGATCACCTCCATGCACACCACCCATTTCAACATGCACTGCCCCTGCTGATGCCTGGAACAGCATAGAAGTTGCAATTTTGTCAAATACACTGTTAAGCATTGCTAGTAATGAAGCCGTGTAACACAGCCCTTGGGTTCATGTGTCACCTTCAAAAACACAGGACATACACAGTTTTACATGTCAACTGTCTAGTTCGTCCTCCAAACAGTCTTAGTCAGACCACTGATAATGTAACTTGTGAATTTGGTGGATCCTGATTGACCCTGCATCCTGTCAGCCTGACTGGCATCTGTCTGTGCGTCACCCTAAAGATTCCCTGTGGCTACATATGTACCAAACTTGCTTTACCAAACCTCTCATTCCTCAGAGGGTATTTTGTCATGTGCTTCATCAATGCATACTCAAATACATTGTATCACATCATCTGCCTTTTAATTGTACCATATTTGTTAAATTGTCTTTGAATACCAAAATCACGGCCCATCCCTTGTCTGGGTCTCATTTATGCATGAACGACAAAGTGTGACAGTGTCCCAGGCCATATGCAGGGATTGGGTACGGGGCCTTCAGCAGAACCAGCAACCTCTGATAATGTCCATGAAAAGTCCACACATGTTAGGACCCTGACAGTTCACACGCTGAATTACATTGCTCACAACATATCGATGGGCCGTGTGTGGTGAATAGCTGTGAAAATAATCAGCACAGAGGCTATGATCTTCCCAGATGCAGTGGGAATTTCAGAGGCCAACCTGTGTACAAATGTTGTAGGGACACCTGCCGGAACATGACACCTGAGACATGATCTCACTCAGCACACCAAGGTTGTCCTGTTGACAGTCTCATTACACGTTTTCAGTGACAGGGTGGGACCATCCCCATGTAGGTTCTCATGTCCTCATTGACTTTACTTCCATTGATCTCCGAAGGATACTCAGTAGATACAGGAATAGCTTCCCCTGACTCATGATGAGACCTGGACGTAACTGTGGCAACATACACCCCTAAAAATATACAGGATCAACATTGGATCACACACATGAACAAGACACGTCTGTGTAATTGATCACTGGAAATATGTGGACACGTGCTGCCTCGTATGCTGGTCCACCACAGGCACTGGAGAGTTGTGGCTCAGTTATATGACCTCAACTGTGGCGTCATAATACATTTGTGGTTCACCTTTGGGTGTCTGGGCCAATTACATGGTACCCACTGCGTCAATGCATGTGCCTGACTCACTGTGGGATTCACCAACAAGTGCCTAGGAAGCAGTTACCAAAAATCTAGAACATAGGATGGTGAAATTGTGGACCATTGACATGAACAAGCATCTGCCATCTATCTGGTGCATGCTTTGTAATTTGTGGTGTCTACGTTACCCAAAATCTTGGAAGTGCACACAACGGATGTTGCTACATGTATGACTAACACATGTCCTCTCTCATTTCCACAATGACTTGCATCTAAGGTATGGACACATTGACTTCACATTCATACAAGCATATTTTCAATAATGCATCTTGTGATGCACACACACTGGGTCAACAACTACATTAGTTGCCACTGCACACACATTGAGCCATAGGCATCGAGGTATTGTACTTATGTACGTCACCTTGCTATCCTCTCCTGATGCCAAACATGCCCAAATTGTGAAGTACATATATGTAGGCCACACATATGGCCATCTAGTGCGTCAGCCAACTGTCAAAATCCTGTTAAGGAAGTAGCGGGTCATGGTCCGCTGCAGAATGATGTCTCAAATGTGAATATACACCATCAACACCCTAGTGGGTGCAATCCGCCTATCTCAGTTGTGTCCCAAATGTAACATAACATAAAAATTGAAAAAATCCCCAAAACCAGTTCATGCACTGAAATTTTGACGTTGCTAGCGTTATGCGTCATTTGTTTCCCACCAATACAGATTGTGCGTCATATTTTTTGACGCACAGGAGTGAAAATTAGGCCACTTCCAAATAATTGTAGACTATTTACTATATATTTGGATGCAGCCTAATTTTTACTCCTGTGCGTCGAAAAATAAGACGCACATTCTGTATGCGTGAAAAAATATGACGCATAACGATAAAAATGGCGGCCATTTTATGCAGGATGTGATGTAATAGGATATCCTGTTTACAGATTATGTACAGTGGGTGTACTTTCACTTTCACTTTGCAGTCTGTGAATCTTCTAGACTGTGTGGCTGTGTTCAGAGTGTTGTCCAGTGATTTTGTGCTTTGGTGTCCTGTGTGCTATCTTCCTTGTTACTTTGTGAAATAAATATTGTTGTTGTATACTGTCTGAGTGTGTTTTGTTTACAATTGTCCAGTATTGTAGTGTATTTGTTGTTTGTGGGAGTCTGTTGTGGGTAGTGCTAGTTTGGGGATAGTTGGGCTCTTTTAGTTGTTAAGTTTACTTTTGTTTTTTTTTCGTACTCCTACTTTCCCCCTTTTCTCCTTTCTTCTTCTTTCTCCCCTGTTCCCCTTTTCAGTGCTGAGATGTTGGGTAGGCCACGTCTTGGCAGGATGGGTGAGGAGGAGTTGGAGGGTTTATATGGCTGGTGTGCCATTTCCTCCCACTCATGATCGAGGCAGGGGGCAGGGTGATACAGGGGTATCACACTGAGGCGCGAAGAATCCGGTGGGGAAAGGTGCTGCATCACTTGCAGCGTGTGTATGGGAGCCAGAGGAGTGACCACCAGCTGAAGCACCGCTGGGCTGACCTCATCACCAGGAAGCAAGATCTGCTGGACCACCTGGGAATAGTGATTGGTGGCCCTGTTGGTGAGTACAAATCATGTAAATGTGCACGATTAAATGCTCTGTAGTGACATCAGATGATTTGTACAATATCTGCCAGCTAAGTTGCTGACTGTGTGTAATGCTGCAGAAACATACAGGGTAATTGATGCACTATGTGAAGGATCACAATTGCTAGCTGTCAGGAAGCACGTGCTCTGCAAACTTACAGTATACTTTTGCTTAAAGTAATTTGGTGCCGCCTTTGTGTCAGACAGCAACACAAAATAGGAGCCAATCATGTCTATATAGGTTACATTTGCCAGTGAAGTATAGATTTACTAAAATATTGGCAACCTTTGTTGACGCAATAGCTAGACTGACTTTAGAAACACTACATGATGCAGAAAATGAGTGCTGGCTTCACGTCAATTGATGATAGCAATGTGGCCCAGACATATGTCTCATGTGAGTCTGGTGAGTGTGTAAGGAAAGCGTTCACGGAAGTTCTATGAATGTTAGGGAGTATTGTGGTCCTTCATCTTTTTGGATAAATGTCATATCTGGATTTGAAAACATCGGGAAAAGGTGTAAGGTGCCCTCAGCTAACATCTTAGACTGGTATTTGGAGTTTGTTGTGCCACATTCCAGTTAGGGATGGCAGTCCAAAGGTATGCCCATGGGTTCATATCTCTATGTTTGGTGCAAATCACCATTGCTGGGCCACATCAAATGAAGAAACTGTAACAACATGAGAGCTTACAAAAGTCCCTGTCCCTCTGTACATTGTACCTATGTGTAATAAATGTGTCATGGCCACATAGGCTGTTTGACTGGTAATGCAGTCCTCAAGTAACCAGGCTTTGGATGTCTCTCTTGGATGCACATGATCAGACGATTACACACCATTATTATTTCTGCTCACTAATGAAGGAGCATGTTTGCCACCAAATGATAGTTAGGGCCACTGCATGTGTGTAGATATGTGTGTAACTGTCACAGGAGACCCATGCTATGTACATGTTGGCCGTGCTATATCAGATGCAGTATCATCATGTCTGAATGGCTTTCATTACTTTAGTCAGCTTACACATTGTTTTTGTCTTTGAAATTGTTGGTCAGTGCACAGATTCTGAGCACATTTCTTCCTTCCATGCCTTACAGGTGGACCGGCGCCCTACACTGTGGGAGAGGTGGCTACATTTGAGGACCCCGACCACTCCAGTAAGTGTTGATATGTCTGATATGTGTTGTGTTTGCTGGTGATGTGTGATGGACCCCTGTGTGTTTAACACATAGCAAGGTGTGATGCGCTGGCCAACCATTTGTCTTGTTCCATGAGTGGGATTTCAGTTTCTCAAAATTTTTTAATTGGCTAATGCTTATCCTATTGTATTATCTAGGGATTGTAGGTCATTCCTGTAGGCCCCGCAGTGAGAACTGGGGTGAGTCATGTGGATAACACTTGTATCAACAAGAGTTGCACTGGAACTCATCTCAGATTTAGTCAGCCTGTCAGATCCACATTCTCCCAGATTGGTACTGCAAATCGCTTTCCAACAGACTTCTGCTTCCCTATTCACCAAAGTACTTATTAAACTGTAGGTAGAACTTCCTAGCAGCATGTACTTCCACATGTAGTGCTACAAGTATGTGGAACTTTAGTGCAATGGCCTAGGTGTGCATGCTAATCATGATCATAGGTGTTCTTGCAACTCTGTGTCTGTTGTAAGTCATGCCTTACTGGAAGTATATGATGTGGACCAAGCTCTGCATTTCCTGACATGTGTGGCACTATGATTGGTCAAGAGTTTGCAGACTCCTAATTGTTGATAGACCTTACCTGTGGTGTGTGTGTAGAGCCAACAGTTGTTGAGCTTTCTATACACTCCTGGGTGTCCATGTTGTTTGGAATTGTTCGTTGTTTCTCCACCCCCCCCCCAAACACAGGCATGGGTTTGTGAATAGGGTACCTAGGACTGATGCTACCAGTATGTTACACATACATGTGAATAAGTGACTGTTTGGTCGAAACCTAGTATACACACTCAGGTATGGCACACGAGTACTATACTAGCAAGTCCAATTACAACTTGCAGACCATGTGGCTTTAGTTTTTCATTCCGTACACTGACATCTGTAGCCCAGGCATTGGCGGAGGATGTGCAGCATGATTGTTAGCTGACAACTGGCAGAACTCAGATGGCAAGTTAATGCCAGTTGTTACCCATCTTGTAGGTTTTGGATGTGCTATGTGTGATATGACCTTTGTAGGCTGGCCTGCCATGTACTTCCTCAGGGACATTCAATGATCTGTATGGTGATATGAGCTGTTACAAGTACAGTAGATGTATTGTCTGATTTACTTCTTGTGCCATTTCAGACAATGCAGTTCCTAATGTGAATTGTTTGCCTTTGTCTTCACAGCTGCAAACATGACACCCATCCAGGTCCTTGAGTTCCAGAGGTGGGCCATGAGATACCAACATGTCCTGCTGGTAGAGTCGGGGTTCAGGAGGATGGCCCGTAGATACCGGTATGAACGGGCCTCCGGAGCATGGAGGGCTTTCCCACACGGTGGCCCTACTTTGCCCACCACAGCCACCACCAGCACAACCACCAGTTCCACCCAGGTGGCACCACCCACAGCTGGGACTGTTGTCCCAACGTCTCCAGTTGTTCCAGGCCCCAGCAGTGCAACACCTTCAGGGCAGCCCACAGGCATTGGCTCTACACGCCCACAAACCTCCTCCGCTGGTACCCAGACTGCCCCCGCTGCAACAGTTGACCCTGCAGCTTTCCAGGCAATGGAACTTAAGATGGACCGTGTGTTAAGGAAAATTAGTAATGTGAGCCGGGATGTTCGCCATATGAACAGGCGTGTGCGGTCCATAAAGCAGACCCTCCGGAGGGCCAACCTCTAGACTTTGGTATATGGACATGATTCCCTCCACTTCCTCCTCTTCCCTTGTTCTCATACTTAGTGGGCTTAGGGGGCTTAGTGTTAGGTTAGTATAGGCTGTTAG
This sequence comes from Pleurodeles waltl, assembly GCF_031143425.1. Lineage (NCBI taxonomy): Eukaryota > Metazoa > Chordata > Amphibia > Caudata > Salamandridae > Pleurodeles > Pleurodeles waltl. The sequence continues at coordinate 1,682,695,311 of NC_090444.1, read as the reverse complement.
TTTAGTTAGTGTTAGTGGGTGGGGGCTCCTGAATCTTTCTATTTTTACTTATTAAGTGTGTGGATGGGTGGGTGGGGGGCTATGTTGGGGTACTTGTGTGTTTAAAAAAAAAATATATATATCAAAAAATACACAAATATATATATTTGTTTATGATAGTATAGTATGTGTTTAGATTAGTATCTGTTGTCCTCCATGTGTCCCGTCTCATAAGGGGGGTGGGGAGCTGATGTTTATAACATTTCATTACATGTGATAAGTAAGTTTAGGTTAGGTTAGTTAGGGACAGTTGTGGGTAATGAGTAGTCAGGCTAGATTAGGGTAGGTAAGACTTTTCCCTCAGTTTCCTCTTCTGTGATTACCATTTAATAAATATATAGTGAACCCTTTACAGTATGAGTTAAATGCTTGTTGATCATGGCCTTGGCATTAGTGTACATGAATTTTGTACTATTACATTTGTGTCCTATGCTACAAACAAATCCCAACTGAGCTGTAAGATTGGCAGCTACCCCAGAGCTACCTTGCAAAGATTCCACCATTCGTTGCAACCACCAATCATAGTTAATATGGATCCCAACGTGTTTTTGTCAATAAGTATGTTTTCTAAGTCACAAACAGTGCTTCCAGACTTGGTATTGGGGGAACAGTTTTAGGTCTGACTGCAGTGTGATGTTCAAGGACACCCTTGTAAGATGAGTTGTCGTAAGCACTCTTGTAGTATCGTCTTCATGACTCACATAGATCTTTTGTGACACTGTTCAGTATGATTACCTATTTGGATGTAAACTAAGACACCTTCATTCATGCAGTTTTTGGAGTGTTTGCTTAGATTTGTGTGCACTGTTATATGTGTTAGTATTGTATGGTGACAACATTTTGCACCCACTATTTGATGACTTAGATATCCCTTGAGGAAGCATTATTCTGTCCAACACAGCATGATGGTGTATGGTTTCTCACTTCATCAGATATTACCCTCAGGAAGGGCGGAGTATGATGCAATCCTGGCCACTGTGCAGATTTATCTGACTACATAATTTCAGGACAGCTGTATTGACAAGCTACGTTATTTGACAGGAGGCACATTTCAGTTATCTACTGCACAGTTGATGTGTCACATTACACAGAGACAGATTTGTTGTGTAAGTGCTATTTATTGAAAAGTGCTGTAGTGCTATATGTACATTGTCCATGATTGTGAGTCCATTATAGTGACATCTTCCATTGTGATCCTACACAAGGGGTAAAGGAAAATGCTTTTGGCATGCTTGGGTGATGTTTCAGACAGTGCAGAGGGACAGGATTTGCCAATGAGTAAGAGAGAGACAAGCACTGGGCAGGTTGACATTATATACAGTGGTTAGCAGAACAGTCATTGAGTAGAGTTGTTGTAAGACTGGCATGTTACAAAACGCAGGACCTTGGTAATAGTTGGCCATGTGGCAGGGACTAGTGCTTCCGGGTACTTTTCCGTGTGAATGTGATCTGTTCCATGTCTTCTTCTTCATATGTGTGTGTTGCCTCCTCTGTCCTTGGTGGTTGTGAAGGGGCAACACACACCTCAGTGTTAGAAGACGTGGAGTCAGACATCCCGGTCACTGCTACCTGTGAAGGTCTTAAGGGCAGTACTGCAGCAAGGAGGATCTGCTGATTCTTAAGAATAGCAGCCACATCACGATGGTAGGCAGCCAGGTCAGCCCTGAGGGGGTCATGATTGCGTTTGTACATGCAGTGGAATGTTTGGGGTGCAAGGTGTTGTGGCAACTCCCTTACTGCAGTGGTGAAATCCTTGACAGTTTCTTGTAGTCCTTGCAGGATGGATGTTAGGGCTTGCATGGCTGCTGCTTGATCTGCAGATGACATCATGCACGAATGCACCCCCTCTAGACTGGCTGCCATAGTTTGCATCCCCACCCGCACCTCATTGTCCAGCTTCCGCTGTACCCCAACTACAGTTCTCTCAAAGCTCGTGCCTGTGTTGTCTGAGTCCTCAGCTGTATTAGAGCTGGCAGGTCTTACAATTGGGGTGGTGGATAGATCCTCTGCGATGGCTGCATGTTCTGTGCTCCTCCTTGTGACTGAAGGTGGGGTCTGGAGGGTTCCAAGGACATCTTGGATGGTCTGCTGGGGAATGTTTGTCAGCTCGTCATCCATGTCATCAGGGTATTCTGGGACAGGCATATCCGCAGTAGATCCATTGTCCTCTGCAATGAAATGGGGTACAATTAGTGTGTCTGTGTTGTGGCATTTGTGATGTGACATGCCTGCCTTGTGATGATTTCACATTGTGATCTTGTTTCGTGTTCATTGCTCCAGTCTTTCAGATGGGCATTCTCCCAGGCCTATGCCCCACCTGCATGTCACATGTATTGTGGTAAGTTATTAGACTTGTCGGCATCATCTCCTCTAGGTGTTTGTTCTGGCCAAATTGTGATTTGCCACCTTCTTGTCCTACTCAACCCTCCGTCTTCATCCATTCTCATGGTGAGACCTTTCACTGGTTGTGGGTGCTCTGATGGCACTGGCAGCACACTTAACAATCTGGACCTGCCACAGTCTCTGATCTTTCACATCCACTTATATGTAGTTGACATGTAGCGTATCCTATGCATAGCATTGTTATGGCACAATATGGAGGTTGGCATTGGTAATGTGAACAGCTGATGTTAGGGAATGTGTGGGACATTGGATTGCCCTGATAGTCATAGCAGTGTCCTATTTCCTCCTCTGACTGTGCAGGTGTTTTCAGTGACCAGTTACATGTGTCCTCCCCCTCAATGCTGTTGTCTGAGCAGTATGACATTTGGGATGTTACATTGTGACCCAGGCACAGGATGGACCCTGACATATGCAGCATGGGTGTGACCTTAGTGCTGTGTAGCTCCTAATGTTGATGACATTGGCTGATGTTTGCGACAACTATGGGCATTGACATTTGACAGGACTGGAGCCTTTGTCTTGTTTCAGGAGATTATTGGAGTTGTCATCCTCAACCCTCTAATTTAGGTGTTTATGATCCATGGGGAAGTTACTGCCATTGGCTACTTGAGCTGCACACAGAGCGGAGGTGGTAGTGGCAACTGGTGTCACTGTTACATTCCAGTTGTCGGTATGGCTAGAGGTTGTTAATTGGGCCCTAGTTAATGTAGGGGGTATAGTGGCTGACGTATGCCAGGATGTCAGTTTGACGTTGTGCCCTTCCCTCCTGGTGTGGCTTTACCTTTGCTCCATCGTTGGCATGGCAGCATGCCCCCATGGGACTGTTGTTGGTGTAGTGTTATGGTGTGCCCCAGGTTCTCTATGTGCAGGCCATGCCCCCATGCCATACCCCTTTACCCATGCCACTCCATGTATATGATGACTTCCATGCATTTTGTGGTCCGTATCCCCCCCTGCTTATAGTTGACATTAGTGCATTATAATTCCCCATGCGACTTACCCTGCATGTGTGTTGTCTCCTGGTAGTCTGCGCTGTCCTGTCCTTGAATCCCTGTCACCATCTCTTCAGGGATGACGGCTGCGACCATCTCCTCCATGTGGTCCAGGGCCTCCTGGTGTGCTGTACTCCCAACTCCAGTCTGCAGTGCTGCCTTCCTGTTCCTGGCCATCTTTTCCTTGGTCCTGCGCTTGCAGTCATGCCAGCGTTTCTTGCACTCGGTGACTGTTCTGCGTACTTCTGCCACACTGTTGATCTTGTCAACAATTTGTTGCCATATCGCCTCTCTCCTACTGATTGGCAAATTTGAGGTGACAAACAGTTGGTGCTGGTGTTCCGTCACCTCTTTAACCAGAATTTCCTGTTCCTCTGCACTGAAGCAACACTTTCTTTTTTTCTTAAAAGTGTCCTGGTTCTTGTGTGGGTCCTCCTGGCTGGTTCCTGGTCTGTTGTCATCTTCCTGGGGTCTGTACAGGCATCTGGGATCCATTTTGGCTCTCCTCTGCTGAAATGGCTGTGTTCGCGGGGAATTTTGACGCTATTGCGTCAAAAAACACCGCATATCCGGTGTGCGGTGTCGTAAATCGACCTACAGTCATTTCCACCGTGTTAACGTCGTTTTGCTTTATGACTTGACGCTGTGGTGTGCGTCAAAAAAAAAGATTTACACCTGTGGTTTGCGCAGCAGGGCGTCAAAGTATACATTTGACGCCCGCACGGCACACCAAAATGGCGTTAGCTGGCGGTAATATTTTTGACGCAAAACTGCGCAGGTGCAGTTTTGCGTCAAAAAGTATAAATATGGGCCTTAGAGTGTAAATGTTACAAAAGTCTTTTTAACGATTCTTTTCATATGATTTAGGTTTAGTTTTAGGTAATTAAGCAACGAGGAGGTCGGGTGGGAAAATATCAGCACGTAGTCTGTAGTCTTCTAGAGTGTTGGTGAGAATATTGGGTAAAAGCTTTTTCTATTTCGGGATGGTCCCCACCCTTGCGCATAGGATCATCTACAATCACCATGTTTATAACATGTTTAGGTAACAAGGCATCGTCGTTGAGAGTGTCATGTATGCCTTTTATAAACTTAATGTGGGGGGAACCTTAGGGATAGTTCCTTATAAAGATTCCAGCATGAATAAAGCTATATGATATTGTTCGAAATCTGGGATAAAACCCCTGTGTCACAATGCCCTTTCCTCGGGATCTGCACGTCGCTGAGCAAATGGCCCACCTCCCTGCGTCACCAACTCAGAAAGTTATTAGAACACTGAGTATTGATGAAGCCAAGCGGGGGAAGGGAAATTAGGATAGGGAACTGCAGGGAGAGAGATCTGAAAAGGAAAATGGCTAAAACAGATATGTATTACTTATTTATAACAGCACTAACGTGTAATTATACTCTTAGACAAAGGCATCTCCGTGGTTGCGAGTCGAGACCCTTAAGAACTGGGCGTGGCCCTTCTTTGAATCATAAAGCAAGAACATTAGCTCACAATTATACCTATGGACAAAGGCGTCCCTGCAATAGCAAGTTGAGACCTTTATGGATAGGGCCTGGCCCTTCTTTGAATCATAAAGCAAGAACATTAACTCACAATTATACCTATGGACAAAGGCGTCCTTGCAATAGCAAGTTGAGGCCCTTATGGATAGGGCGTGGCCCTTCTTTGAATCATGAGGTAAGAACATGAACTCACAATATACCTATGGACAAAGGCGTCTCTGCAATAGCAAGTTGAGACCCTTATGGATAGGGTGTGGCCCTTCTTTGAATCATAAAGCAAGAACATGAACTCACAATATACCTATTGACAAAAGCGTCTCTGCAATAGCAAGTTGAGACCCTTATGGATAGGGCGTGGCCCTTCTTCGAATCATAGAACAAGAACAATTGGTAAAATCATGATACCTCAGGGTGGCATAAGCTTTAGGCAAAACTGGGTGTGGCCCTTCTCTGAATCATAGAACAAGAACAATTGATAAAATCATGATACCTCAGGATGGCATGAGCTTTAGGCAAAAGTGGGCGTGGCCCTTCTCTGAATCATAGAACAAGAACAATTGGTAATATCATGATACCTCAGGATGGCACAAGCTTTAGGCAAAAGTGGGCGTGGCCCTTCTCTGAATCATAGAACAAGAACAATTGGTAATATCATGATACCTCAGGATGGCATGAGCTTTAGGCAAAAGTGGGTGTGGCCCTTCTCTGAATCATAGAACAAGAACAATTGGTAAAATCATGATACCTCAGGATGGCATGAGCTTTAGGCAAAACTGGGCATGGCCCTTCTCTGAATCATAGAACAAGAACAATGATTGAGCAACAATTATACTTTTCACCCCAAGAACATCAAGCCTCTGCATTGGGGTTTCAACAAGGCTTAAACATGCATTTCACATATCACACTTCCAAAATAAATGAACTACAGCTTGCTTTCTATTCATGAATAAAGCGCCTTAATTTTGGTAACTGAAAAGACTTTTCACTTCAAGGCCTTAAGCGCTTTTCTCCTTGTGTTTAAAACGCTTTCTCTAATCCCTGAAATGCTTTGGCCTTTGTGCTTTGAAGCACTTTGCTTTCCGTGTTTGAAACGCTCTTTCTTAATGCCTAAAATGCTTTGGCCTTCGTGCTATGAAGCGCTTTGCTTTCCTTATTTGAAACGCTTTCTCTTAATGTCTGAAATGCTTTGGCCTTCGTGATTTGAAGCGCTTTGCTTTCCGTGTTTGAAACGCTTTCTCTTAATGTCTGAAATGCTTTGGCCTTCGTGCTATGAACCGCTTTGCTTTCCGTGTGTGAAACGCTTTCTCTTAATGCCTGAAATGCTTTGGCCTTCGTGCAATGAAGTGCTTTGCTTTCCGTGTTTGAAAAGCTTTCTCTTAATGTCTGAAATACTTTGGCCTTTGTGCTATGAAGCGCTTTGCTTTCCGTGTTTGAAACGGTTTCTCTTAATGTCTGAAATGCTTTCGCTTTCGTGCTTTGAAGTGCTTAGCTTTCCGTGTGTGAAACCGTTTCTCTTAATGCCTCAAATGTCTTGGCCTTCGTGCTATGAAACACTTAGCTTTCCGTGAGTGAAACGCTTTCTCTTAATGCCTGAAATGCTTTGGCCTTCGTGCTATGAAGCGCTTTGCTTTCCGTGTTTGAAAAGCTTTCTCTTAATGTCTGAAATGCTTAGGTCTTTGTGCTGTGAAGCGCTTTGCTTTCCATGTTTGAAACGGGTTCTCTTAATGTCTGAAATGCTTTGCCCTTCGTGCTTTGAAGCGCTTAGCTTTCCGTGTGTAAAACCCTTTCTCTTAATGCCTCAAATGTCTTGGCCTTCGTGCTATGAAGCATTTTTGAAACGCTTTCTCTTTGTGCTAAAGGGGCACTTTACTTTTGGAAGTAACAACCCCCTTCAAGATTTGGCTCATCAAGACCTTAACGCTACGAATATGACCTACTCGTATCTGAAATCACCATGGAACAAGGATGCACCGATTTGTTGCCACTCTGCCATTCAGGAATCTGCTTTTACTCAGAGGAACCTCCATGGGGTCTGACTGCATCGAGATCTTCAAAATAGTGAGCAATGTGCTTGGGTGTGGCTGGGCTTTATAGGCCTGCCGCACCTCAAGATGGCTGCTGCCTCTAAAAACATGGGAATTGTAGTCCCTTCATAGAATAGCACTGATAAGTGCATCTTGTCCACCAATGTCCTGACCCTGCAGCTACATGAGCTTTACCACAGGGCAGACAATGCTGATGACCACTTTTAGAACAAGAGGGGATGATAAGTGGTGCACATGAAGCGCCGCAAATCTGCACAGCGGAGTTTCAGTTGGTACCTGGACCGCGCACAGCCTTATTCCTGACACCTTGGAGCGTTTTCTGACAACTTCTTTATAAAATAACTTTTACTGCAATTTGAGGGGCCTGATAAAACGCAGGAGAATGGGTGTGGCAATCTCCTGTCCATAGTTGCAAGGATTTGATGTTCTAATGCAGCTTTATTAACCAAACGGGAGGGTTTTGTAGTCTTCAGTAAGGATCCTTTTATCAAACACTACCTGTAAGGTTTTATGTAAAGGCTGGGTTGTAATTTCCCACCACTTTTTGGACCACACTATGACAGGCTGTTGTTCCACAGTGGTTTTATTATTATCGCCATCTTTCGATATGGCATATTCGTTCACCAAATCCTTTAAACTGTCAAAATTTATTTTAACTGTGTTATTAACATTAAACTTAACCCTTTTGGTCATTTCCACCACCATCTCTCTGAAAAGGTTGCAGGCTTTTCATAATATCATTACATCTGCCTGACAGTACGCATTCAACTGTGTTTGAAAATCAAAGTGATTTTCACGGTTTTCATCATACCACTGTAGAAAGCCCTCTTTCTCAGCTGGCATTATTGTAGGAAGCTGGCCTGGTTTGTACTGGGTACTTTGGGTATTTACACCTTACACCAGGTCCAGTTATTCCTTATTAGTGAAATGTAGTAGTGTTCTAGCAGCTTAGGCTGATAGAGGTAGCTATAGTAGAGCAGCTTAGCTGAACTAGGAGACATGCAAAGCTCCTGCAATACTACGTATAGTTACACAGTACTTATACACAAGTAAAGTCAATACTCAGTTGTACCAAAAATAAAGGTAGTTTATTTGGGTGACACAAGGCCAAAAATATCTTAAAGGCAATACTCCTTCTGGAGGTAAGTATTATACACAATATATACACTAGACACCAAAATAAGGTAAGTAATTAGACATAGGATAGTGCAAACAAGAGGAAATGCTATAGAATGCAATGGGAGAAAATAGGTCTAGGGGCAACACAAACCATATACTAAGAAGGTGGAATGTGAATCACAAATCCCCCCTAGACAAGTGTAGTGTGTAGAGAATTGCTGGGAAAGTAAGAATACAGTAAAGGTGAGTAAATTACCTGACCTCATAGCCCAGAAAAGCAGGAGTAAAGTACTGCAAGTTTCCGTATAACACACTACAAGTTGTGATTAGAGTTATTGCAAGAACCAAGCAAGACTGCAAACAACAAATGGTAGATTCCTGGACATGAAGACCTGCAAAGGGAGGACACCAAGTCCAGAAGTCGAAAGGACAGGAACCCCTGCAAACCCAGAAGAGAGTGAAAAGGAAGAGTCCCCAGTTGGACGAAGACTGCAAAAATGCAACAAAGGACGATGTCATTGGGTTCCTGCATGACGCACTGGATGTCCCACAAAGAGAAGTTGTATGCAGGTGAGTTTTGGTGCTGGATTCCTCCAACAAGCCTTGGTTCCGGCAAAGTGGCATTTTGCATCAAAGTGGTATTCTCTGGACACAGGAGGGATCTGGGGGCCTCATCTCTGTGTGTAGAGGAATAGGGGGCTCACCGCACTTTAGAGAGCCCTCAGAACACCAGATAGGACCCACTGGAATCCCAGCACACGGAGACAAAGGAGGTCCAAAATGTGCTTGGTGTAGCACTACAAATGAAGGTCTACGCTGCTGGAGGTCAACTCAGCGAGTTGAGCGTCTCAGAATAGAGTGCTGGGGACCTGGTCCAGGCTGTGCATGAAGAAATTCTGCAAATAGTGCACTGAGGCCTCAGGAGGTGAAGAAGATGCAGTGCACAAGGGTACTGTCATTCTGGGGGAAGGCAAGGTCCTCAGGACAGTCTGTGTTGAAGGGGCCCACCCTCTGTGTTCCACGGAGCAGGCTCGTTGCCAGGGGAGGAGTCCAAGAGAACCGGTCATTGACTTAGAAGGAGCCTGCTTGAGCAGGGGAGTGACTCCGTCACTCCACGGGAGACTTCTTTGGCCCTTCTTGTGCAAGGTGAAGACAGGGAGTACCTAGAGCGTGCACACCATGGAAACTGTTGCAGTTGCTGGCTGGAGCTAAAGTTGCAGTGGCAAAGTAGCCGTTCTGGATACTTTGTTGCTGTTACAGCAATTCCTGGAGTAGTCTGCAGTTGATCCGAGGTCAGAGGATGAAGTAGTAGATGCAGAGGATTCCTGCTGGAAACTTATAAATAGAATCTGAAGAGAACCCGCAGGAGAGACCCTCAATAGTCCTGAGAGGGGGATTGGCTACCTTATCAGGTATGGACCTATCAGGAGGGGTCTCTGACATCATCCGCTGGCACACGCCACTCAGAGGCCTCCAGAGTGTCCCCACACCTTGGAAAACAAGATGGCTGAAGTCTGGGACACACTGGAGGAGCTCTGGGCACCAACCCTGGGGTGGTGATGGACAGGGGAGTGGTCACTCCCCTTTCCGTTGTCCAGTTTCCCGCCAGAGCAGGGATGGGGGTCCCGAACCAGTCTACACTGGCTTATCCAAGAAGGGCACCATCTGTGCCCTTCAAAGCATTTCCAGAGGCTGGGGGAAGCTACCGCTCCCCAGCCAGTAGCACCTATTTCCAAAGGGAGAGGGTGAAACACCCTGCTCCCAAAGAAAATGCTTTGTTCTGCCTTCCTGGGACTGAGGTCCATGGTGGAGCCCCTAGGATGCATGGAATTGGCTCCCCAATACCATACTTGTAATGGGGGGGCAATTCCATGATCTTAGACACCTTACATGGCCATATTCAGGGTTACCATTGTGAAGCTACATATAGGTTTTGACCTATATGTAGTGCACGTGTTAATGGCGTCTCTGCACTCATAAAGTACCGGGAATTGTCCCTGAACTATGTGGGGGCACCTTTGCTAGTGCAAGGGTGCACTCACACTTAGTAACTCTGCACCTAGCCTTCATTAAATGAAGGTTAGACATATAGGTGACTTATAACTTACTTACGTGCAGTGAAAATGGCTGCAAAATAATGTTTGCACTATTTTATGCAGACAGCAGTGGCCTTCCTGTGAAAAGGTTTGTCTGAGCTCCTTAGCAAAAGAAATGCTGCAGCCCATAAGGATCTCCTGGAACCTAATGCCCTGGGTACCTAGGTACCATATACAAAGGACTTATAAGGGGGGTCCAGTGTGCCAATTGAAATTGGTAAATGAAGTCACTCCCCTATAGTGACAAATTTAAAAGCAGAGAGAGCATAAGCACTGAGATTGGCCCAGGTGTTGAAAAAGTGGGGGAAATGTCCTTTACACACCTGGGATACCAAAGGCTTTTGGTAATTTGCTCAATTTCATGGGTAGAAAATGTAGGGTATCGATTAACCTTATTTAAAAACATCAGTTTGGAACACTAGGTGATGAGTTCTACAGCCATCTTTTCACCAATCATGGTCTGCAACATAAAGAAGGAGTCGTACACTTTCGAGTTATGAGCCAGCATAGTGTACCCGTACAATTTCGGTTGCATGAAAGTAGTGGGGAAATCGTACACGCATGTTCGGCCTTCAAACTCCCAGTGGTCATCGGAAGTTAGATGAGGAGCATAAATATAATTAGGCTGATGTACACCCATCTCTTGTGTACACTCTATATCAAACACTATGTAGACTTCATTTTTTGTATGAGGGAACACTTTAACCATGTAACACTTGTGTTCTGTCCCCGTGTGACAATATACCTTGCACCTGGGACATTTCATACCTTTGCATTTATTCTCATAGGCGACATAGCGCCCGCATCTCCTGCAGTCTGCTATAGAGACACAGCAAACAAGTCTGTAATGTATGATCAAGCAGTTTTGCGAGCGACAAAACATATTATACATTCGGCACAGTACCTTCTGCCCCACGATCTCAAGAAACCGTCTATCTGGCACATTTTACAGTGCATTTCACATTGGTAAGCTGTCTGTGTGTTGTAGATATGGTCTCAATGGGTGTACACATACTTGGCTCTGAGAAAACTCCTCAGGTTCAAAATACCGTAAAAGTGATTTTCATTATGGAGAACATACACAGTCTCGTTTTTCATGCACTCCACGGTCACGAAGTACATCCAGGAACCGTTGTGGTAAAGAACTTTTACTGTAACGGCAAAATAGTTCTCAAAAAGCCCTATTTCCCCAAAACCGACCATCCTGTCGTATGGTATTTCAAGCGCCCTATGGGCTTCAGCAGCTCTAGACAGAATGTGAGCATCGGGGCTAGCGCAATCCATTAGTAACCCCGCTTTGCTAGCAGCCAGACCCTTGTTGGATGCCCCTGTGTTAAAGATGAGCAACCATCTTTGTTTCTGCCAATGATCTTACTATAGTAGATGCTCTTTAATGGTCTAGAAACACTACCTTTGAGACCCCTGACAAATAGGGCGATGACTCGGAAGGTGCCACATGCAACTATTTTGGCCTTAGTCTGTAGCAGGCTAGAGAGGTTTTCTAGAAATTCCAAGGCACCAAACATGTCGCAGGGTGCTCGACGGGTGAAGAAGGGACTGTCAATCCCCTGCCCCTGTAAGCATAGTTAAAAGAAATCATTAGGACCCACATCATGTAACAGCCTTTCTATGAGCGTTTGTACAGCTTGATGGATAGCTATAATCCGGTGATCAGAGGAATTTATACAATCCAGGTTAACAAAAAACGGAATTCCACATAATGCTCTGTAGAGTTAAAACTCTCTACAGTACGACTGTATCTTCTAACACTTTCTAAAATCAACTGTTTTGAATCCTCAGGTTGTATTATTTACTGTTAGTTGACTATGGCTCAGTGTTGGCGTATTTGTATACCTCCTTGTAACACTTAGGCACTCATTATGAAATTGGCGGCAAATGCTGCCTACCGCCACGGTGACGGTCGCCAACATACCATCCCCATGGCTACCAACCGTCCATGGCATTATGACCATAGACAGAATACTGCCAGAAGGCTGACTTAATTCCATCAATGGTCATGGTGGCAGACGGCAGTAACATGGCGATGCTGCCAGCAGCAGTACCACGCAAGCAAAACACTGCCTACCGTATCATGTTCCATGAGCAAGCAGGTAAGTCAGGTTCTCCGACAGGAGAGGGGGGTGGGGGGTGTTGTATGCATGAGTGGGTGTGTGTTTGACTGTGTGTGAATGCGTGCAAGCGTGTGTAATGATTGTGTGCATGAGTGGGTGTGAGAGTACGTGCATGTTGTGTCGTGAGATTGCTTGTGTGCCTGGATGTATGTTTGTGAGTGTTGCTGTGAGTGTGTATGAATGTATGAATGCGTGGGTGAATGTGTGTATGCATGTGTGTATGGGTGTGTATGTATGTACGTGTATGTGTGCATATGTGCGGGGGGTCGGGAGTGTGAGGGGGAGGGTGGTTGAGGGTTCTGGGGAGGGGGAGGGGAGTGGGGGAGACCCCTAACAGTGCCAGGGAAGGAATTTCCTAGCACTGATAGTGCCTACATCCATGGTTTCAGTGGCAGTACCAAAACCACTGAAACCATGGCTGTGGGTGGGGTCATAATGCCACGGGTGGCCTAGTGACGGCCGCCAGGCTGGAGATTGAGGAGGGGTGTATATGTTTTGGGATGCGTGCATGCGGATGTGAGTCGTGTTGGGTGCATGTGTGAATGAGTGATTGTGAGCGTTGTGTGTTGTGGATGCATGTGTGTGACAAGGTATGTTGGTGTGTGTGGTGGTGAGTGGGTATGTATGTGTGCATGTGTGGGTGTGGGTGGAGGTGGGTATGCATGTGTGCATGTGTGTATATGGGTGCACGTGTGGGTGTGTATGTGTGTATATGTGCGGGGAGTGGGTGGGGGCGAGGGAGACCCCTATCTGTTTCAGGGAAAGATTTCACTGGCACTGATAGTGCCGACCGCCATGGTTTCAGTGGCAGTACCAAAACCACTGAAACCATGGCTGTGGGTGGGGTCATAATGCCATGGGTGGCCTAGTGACGGATGCCAGGCTGGAGACTGAAGTCTCCAGCCCTGCAGTCGTTACCGCCATGGCGGTCGGTGTGGTACATTGGCAGTTTGGCTTTGGCCAAACCGCCAATGTCATAATAGTGGAGGTAGGTACCGCCAGCCTGTTGGTGGTAGTACCTCCACTATTCCACCGACCACCAGGGTTGTAATGAGGGCCTTTGTCTGGCTTTCTTTACTTTATTTATTAAAAGCTTACAGTTTCTAGTGCTACTAGCCCACTTCAGTTTCTTACAGACCCAACTGTTTTCAGGAAACCGCCCGCAGCCTATTTGAATAATAGTTGATGTATTTACGAGCTATGTCCTTGCCACTTCACCTACAATGGGCTGGGGTTGTGCAGGTTATTTGGGGGTAACCTTGCTCTGCACTCTACCCCCTGAGGTCTTAAAAACCACTATGTTTGTGATGTTTCCTCCTAACTTTATGTTTTGAAGCCTAGCAGGGGTTGTTCTATATGTTACGGGTGCTGTTGTTTGGGGTTTTACACAGTTGTTGGGTGGCTCTTGCATTTTTTTGATTTTGAGCGCTCGTAAGAACCGTAGAGCTTTACTGAGTATATCCAGGGTCCTCTTTTTATATTTAGACCTGTGGACACTACTATTAATAAATGCTGTTTTGCACTCCTTTAGGGACCACGCACGCCTAGTCATGCCTGTTTATCACTTATGTCTGCAGCAGCTAATTCACATGCTTGGACCACCTCCCTCCTATGCAATGCCAACCTCTGGGTTAAAGACCTCAGGCTGGCTCTGGAGGACGCGGTATTGCGACCCCCTTTCCTGAGTTTTAAAGTCTCAAGGCTTAGTCTGAATTTTAGCTTTCTAACAGATTGGTATATCTAGTGTGGTACAAAACATCATGTCCTGGGTCATTACTTGAGGCATTAGATGCAGGCTTATATTTCCCTGAGCCATACCAGCTGCTGTGTCTTTGTAACAGCACTGCACACTTTCTGAATGGCTGGACAAGGACGGGTCAAAAAAACAGGGCCCCCATGCAAACACCCAGTGTTTTGGAAGACTGCTCTAGACGGGGTTCCAAAATGTAGATTTTGTTGCCCACTACTGCCCGTACTACTATCAGGGTATGTTGAAGAGGGAGAAGACTAAGGGACGTATACACTTGATGGGGGAATGGTAGAATCGTACGCTCCCATAGATGTGATTGGGGACATTAGATGTGGGGGGACATAAATGGTGATCGCAATAGCTTAGGGCCATGGATGCGTGTGACGCACAGGGACTAGTGATAGTTGACCTGAAAATTGCTGCGCCTCTGGGTCTACGCTAGAAGGCCCGTTTCGCTCATTGGCTGCTATTGTTTTAGAACACTCAACCCCACCCGCCAGTGCCCTGAGAAGCCCTATACAGGCGGCAAAAGGGTCCTCTATGGGTTGATCATTTTCAAACCTAGAGTCCAAAATAGTTTTCAGAGTTTTTGGGACCGATCCGTTAGGAACCGCCTCTACATTACCTGTTTCAGCTGTAAAACACTTAGGCCCTCATTACAACATTGGCGGTATTGACTGCCTACCGCCAAGGCGGCGCCGCCAACATACCGCCACCATGGCTACCAGCCGGCAACGCGTATCATGACCGCCAACGGTATTCTGCCAGAAATCTGGTGGAACACCGCTGCCGGTCGTGGAGGCAGATGGTGGTAAGGCGGCACTGCTGAAAGTAGCAGCGCTACGCCAGCAAAACACCGCCGATCATATCATGAGCAATGATACGGCCTGGTGGTGTTTTGCTGGCCGACGCTGATGCAGAGAGCAGCGCCGCAGACCATCTCTAGCTGGAGGACCCCCTGCAAGCAGGTAAGTCGGGTTCTCCGACTGGAGAGGAGGTGGGGGGTGTTGTGTGTATGGGGGGGTGTATATTTTAGGATGCGTGCATGGGGTTGTGAGTCACGTTGGGTGCATGCGTGAATGAGTGATTGTGAGTGTTGTGTGTTGTGGATGCATGTGTGTGACAAGGTATGTTGGTGTGTGTGGTGGTGTGTGGGTATGTATGTGTGCATGTGTGGGTGGAGGTGGGTATGCGTGTGTGCATGTGTGTATATAGGTGCACGTGTGGGTGTGTATATATGCGGGGGAGTGGGTGGGGGCGAGGGAGACCCCTATCTGTTTCAGGGAGATTTCCCTGGCACTGATAGTGCCTACCGCCATGGTTTTCATGGCAGTACAAAACCCACAAAAACCATGGCGGTAGGCCAGGTAGTAATCCTGAGGTTGGGAATGTGACGGCCACTGGGCTGGAGACCAAAGTTACCACCCTGGAGGTCGGTGTGTTAAAGTGGAGGTGTTGGATGGCAGTAACCGCCAGGGTCCAAATCCCATTTTTTTTACCGCCTGCCTGTTGGCGGCATTACCGTCGCTTTAACATAGACCGCCAGGGTTGTAATGAATTTTAGGTCATGCTAGAACCGCTATAGGGAGATAAAAAAGTTGGCAGAGAGAGATAGAGAGAGAGAGAGAGAGAGAGAGATTGATAGAGAGAGAGAAAGAGAACGAGGTTAGGATTTTTTTGGTTCTACATTTTTAAAACACATCTGATGTGTTCCCATAGTTGGGGCCTTTCTTTATCGGGGTACCTTGTTTAGGCGATGTAGACTTCCTTTTCTGACCAGCCTTTTTAACACGTCTTTGGCCGCTCCGATAATGCGCAGCCTGTGCGCATCCCCTGGGGCTCAGTACAGAAGAGGGAAAAAAATCACACAATATAAACCTGTGACTATTAGCATTCTCTGAGGCATCGGAAAATGTTATTTACCCGTAAGAGCTGTATCTTGTTGCACTGAACACTTTGCATCTTGAGCCTCTAGAATCCGCTGTAGAGCTTTGACAGTCGTCTGTACTTCGGCGTCATATCCTGTGTAAAGAAAGAAAAGTATCATAAAACATTATTAGAAATAAAGCAAAATAGGTAATAAGACTAGGTCGTTGACATGGTTCTCTAACTATAAAACTATAGGTAGCTATACCTTGCTGAAAGGCATCCATTTCCTCTTGGGTCGCCGTTTCCCTTGGCAATCCTGCGTACAAAAAGAGACTGTAAGGAAATGCCTCCTTGGCATGGTTGCCCCCTGACTTTTTGCCTTTGCTGATGCTATGTTTACAATTGAAAGTGTGCTGAGGCCTGCTAACCAGGCCCCAGCACCAGTGTTCTTTCCCTAACCTGTACTTTTGTGTCCACAATTGGCAGACCCTGGCATCCAGATAAATCCCTTGTAACTGGTACTTCTAGTACCAAGGGCCCTGATGCCAAGGAAGGTCTCTAAGGGATGCAGCATGTCTTATGCCACCCTGGAGACCTCTCACTCAGCACAGACACACCGCTTGCCAGCTTGTGTGTGCTAGTGAGGACAAAACGAGTAAGTCGACATGGCACTCCCCTCAGGGTGCCATGCCAGCCTCTCACTGCCTATGCAGTATAGGTAAGACACCCCTCTAGCAGGCCTTACAGCCCTAAGGCAGGGTGCACTATACCATAGGTGAGGGTACCAGTGCATGAGCATGGTACCCCTACAGTGTCTAAACAAAACCTTAGATATTGTAAGTGCAGGGTAGCCATAAGAGTATATGGTCTGGGAGTCTGTCAAACACGAACTCCACAGCACCATAATGGCTACACTGAAAACTGGGAAGTTTGGTATCAAACTTCTCAGCACAATAAATGCACACTGATGCCAGTGTACATTTTATTGTAAAATACACCACAGAGGGCACCTTAGAGGTGCCCCCTGAAACTTAACCGACTATCTGTGTAGGCTGACTAGTTCTAGCAGCCTGCCACAAACCGAGACATGTTGCTGGCCCCATGGGGAGAGTGCCTTTGTCACTCTGAGGCCAGTAACAAAGCCTGCACTGGGTGGAGATGCTAACACCTCTCCCAGGCAGGAATTGTCACACCTGGCGGTGAGCCTCAAAGGCTCACCTCCTTTGTGCCAACCCAGCAGGACACTCCAGCTAGTGGAGTTGCCCGCCCCCTCCGGCCAGGCCCCACTTTTTGGCGGCAAGGCCGGAGAAAATAATGAGAATAACAAGGAGGAGTCACTGGCCAGTCAGGACAGCCCCTAAGGTGTCCTGAGCTGAGGTGACTCTAACTTTTAGAAATCCTCCATCTTGCAGATGGAGGATTCCCCCAATAGGGTTAGGATTGTGACCCCCTCCCCTTGGGAGGAGGCACAAGGAGGGTGTACCCACCCTCAGGGCTAGTAGCCATTGGCTACTAACCCCCCAGACCTAAACACGCCCTTAAATTTAGTATTTAAGGGCTACCCTGAACCCTAGAAAATGAGATTCCTGCAACTACAAGAAGAAGGACTGCCTAGCTGAAAAACCCCTGCAGAGGAAGACCAGAAGACGACAACTGCCTTGGCTCCAGAAACTCACCGGCCTGTCTCCTGCCTTCCAAAGATCCTGCTCCAGCGACGCCTTCCAAAGGGACCAGCGACCTCGACATCCTCTGAGGACTGCCCCTGCTTCGAAAAGACAAGAAACTCCCGAGGACAGCGGACCTGCTCCAAGAAAAGCTGCAACTTTGTTTCCAGCAGCTTTAAAGAACCCTGCAAGCTCCCCGCAAGAAGCGTGAGACTTGCAACACTGCACCCGGCGACCCCGACTCGGCTGGTGGCGATCCAACACCTCAGGAGGGACCCCAGGACTACTCTAAGACTGTGAGTACAAAAACCTGTCCCCCCTGAGCCCCCACAGCGCCGCCTGCAGAGGGAATCCCGAGGCTTCCCCTGACCGCGACTCTTTGAATCCTAAGTCCCGACACCTGGGAGAGACCCTGCACCCGCAGCCCCCAGGACCGGAAGGACCGGACTTTCACTGGAGGAGTGACCCCCAGGAGTCCCTCTCCCTTGCCCAAGTGGAGGTTTCCCCGAGGAACCCCCCCCTTGCCTGCCTGCAGCGCTGAAGAGATCCCTAGATCTCCCATTGACTTCCATTACAAACCCGACGCTTGTTTCTACACTGCACCCGGCCGCCCCCGCGCTGCTGAGGGTGAAATTTCTGTGTGGGCTTGTGTCCCCCCCGGTGCCCTACAAAACCCCCCTGGTCTGCCCTCCGAAGACGCGGGTACTTACCTGCAAGCAGACCGGAACCGGGGCACCCCCTTCTCTCCATTCTAGCCTATGTGTTTTGGGCACCACTTTGAACTCTGCACCTGACCGGCCCTGAGCTGCTGGTGTGGTGACTTTGGGGTTGCTCTGAACCCCCAACGGTGGGCTACCTTGGACCAAGAACTGAACCCTGTAAGTGTCTTACTTACCTGGTAAAACTAACAAATACTTACCTCCCCTAGGAACTGTGAAAATTGCACTAAGTGTCCACTTTTAAAACAGCTATTTGTGAATAACTTGAAAAGTATACATGCAATTTTGATGATTTGAAGTTCCTAAAGTACTTACCTGCAATACCTTTCGAAGGAGATATTACATGTAGAATTTGAACCTGTGGTTCTTAAAATAAACTAAGAAAAGATATTTTTCTATATAAAAACCTATTGGCTGGATTTGTCTCTGAGTGTGTGTACCTCATTTATTGTCTATGTGTATGTACAACAAATGCTTAACACTACTCCTTGGATAAGCCTACTGCTCGACCACACTACCACAAAATAGAGCATTAGTATTATCTATTTTTACCACTATTTTACCTCTAAGGGGAACCCTTGGACTCTGTGCATGCTATTCCTTACTTTGAAATAGCACATACAGAGCCAACTTCCTACATTGGTGGATCAGCGGTGGGGTACAAGACTTTGCATTTGCTGGACTACTCAGCCAATACCTGATCACACGACAAATTCCAAAATTGTCATTAGAAATTGATTTTTGCAATTTGAAAAGTTTTCTAAATTCTTAAAAGACCTGCTAGGGCCTTGTGTTAGATCCTGTTTAGCATTTCTTTTAGAGTTTAAAAGTTTGTTAAAAGTTTGAATTAGATTCTAGAATCAGTTTTAGTCTCTTAAAAAGTATTCCAACTTTTAGAAGCATAATGTCTAGCACAGATGTGAATGTGGTGGAACTCGACACCACACCTTACCTCCATCTACAGATGAGAGAGCTAAGGTCACTCTGTAAACTAAAGAAAATAACAATGGGCCCCAAACCTACCAAAATACAGCTCCAGGAGCTTTTGGCAGAGTTTGAAAAGGCCAACCCCTCTGAGGGTGGCAACTCAGAGGAAGAGGATAGTGACTTGGAGGACAATTCCCCCCTACCAGTCCTATCTAGGGAGAACAGGGTCCCTCAAACCCTGACTCCTAAAATAATAGTCAGAGATGCTGGTTCCCTCACAGGAGAGACCAACACCTCTGAAATCACTGAGGATAGCCCCAGTGAAGAGGACATCCAGTTAGCCAGGATGGCCAAAAGATTGGCTTTGGAAAGACAGATCCTAGCCATAGAGAGGGAAAGACAAGAGATGGGCCTAGGACCCATCAATGGTGGCAGCAACATAAATAGGGTCAGAGATTCTCCTGACATGTTGAAAATCCCTAAAGGGATTGTAACTAAATATGAAGATGGTGATGACATCACCAAATGGTTCACAGCTTTTGAGAGGGCTTGTGTAACCAGAAAAGTGAACAGATCTCACTGGGGTGCTCTCCTTTGGGAAATGTTCACAGGAAAGTGTAGGGATAGACTCCTCACACTCTCTGGACAAGATGCAGAATCTTATGACCTCATGAAGGGTACCCTGATTGAGGGCTTTGGATTCTCCACTGAGGAGTACAGGATTAGGTTCAGGGGGGCTCAAAAATCCTCGAGCCAGACCTGGGTTGACTTTGTTGACTACTCAGTGAAAACACTAGATGGTTGGATTCAAGGCAGTGGTGTAAGTAATTATGATGGGCTGTACAATTTATTTGTGAAAGAACACCTGTTAAGTAATTGTTTCAATGATAAACTGCATCAGCATCTGGTAGACCTAGGACCAATTTCTCCCCAAGAATTGGGAAAGAAGGCGGACCATTGGGTCAAGACAAGGGTGTCCAAGACTTCAACAGGGGGTGACCAAAAGAAAGGGGTCACAAAGACTCCCCAGGGGAAGGGTGATGAGACAACCAAAACTAAAAATAGTAAAGAGTCTTCTACAGGCCCCCAAAGACCTGCACAGGAGGGTGGGCCCAGAGCCTCTTCACAAAACAATGGGTACAAGGGTAAAAACTTTGATCCCAAAAAGGCCTGGTGTCATAGCTGTAAACAGCATGGACACCAAACTGGAGACAAGGCCTGTCCCAAGAAAGGTTCCACTCCAAACTCCCATCCAGGTAACACTGGTATGGCTAGTCTCCAAGTGGGATCAACAGTGTGCCCAGAGCAAATCAGGGTCCACACTGAAGCTACTCTAGTTTCTGAGGGTGGGGTGGATTTAGCCACACTAGCTGTCTGGCCGCCTAACATGCAAAAATACAGACAGCAACTCTTAATTAATGGGACTAGAATAGAGGGCCTGAGGGATACAGGTGCCAGTGTCACCATGGTGACAGAGAAACTGGTTTCCCCTGGCCAATACCTGACTGGAAAAACTTACACAGTCACCAACGCTGACAATCAGAGAAAAGTACATCCCATGGCAATGGTTACTTTAGAATGGGGAGGGGTCAATGGCCTGAAACAGGTGGTGGTCTCCTCAAATATCCCAGTGGACTGTCTGCTTGGAAATGACCTGGAGTCCTCAGCATGGGCTGAGGTAGAACTAAAAACCCATGCAGCAATGCTGGGTATCCCTGAACTGGTGTGTGTGAAAACAAGAGCACAATGCAAGGCACAGGGTGAAAAAGTAGAGCTGGAGTCTGGAAAAATGGCCCAGCCTACCAAGAGAACCGGAAAGTCAGTTGGGAAACCAACTGCAACACAGCAAAAGAAAGGGAACCTCTCTTCTCAGGAAGAAGTTCTGCCCTCTGAGGGAACTGAGCCTTTGGAGCTTGAACCTTACCAGGTTGAGCTCTTAGGCCCAGGGGGACCCTCCAGGGAGGAGCTGTGTAAGGGACAAGAAACCTGTCCCTCTCTTGAAGGCCTTAGGCAGCAAGCTGCTGAAGAGTCCAAAGGCAAGAAAAATGGAACGCATAGGGTCTATTGGGAGGATGGACTCCTGTACACTGAGGCCAGAGACCCCAAACCTGGTGCCACTAGGAGAGTGGTAGTGCCTCAGCTGTTCAGAGAGTTCATCCTAACATTGGCCCATGACATTCCCCTTGCTGGACATTTGGGACAAACCAAGACGTGGGAGAGGTTAGTCAACCACTTCTACTGGCCCAATATGTCCAACATGGTTAAGGAGTTTTGCCTCTCCTGCCCCACCTGTCAAGCCAGTGGTAAGACAGGTGGGCATCCAAAGGCCCCCCTCATTCCACTTCCAGTGGTGGGGGTGCCCTTTGAAAGAGTGGGTGTGGACATAGTTGGTCCACTGGAACCTCCCACAGCCTCAGGAAATATGTATATCCTGGTAGTAGTGGATCATGCTACCAGGTATCCTGAAGCTATTCCCCTTAGGTCGACTACTGCCCCGGCAGTAGCCAAGGCCCTCATTGGTATCTTTACCAGAGTGGGTTTCCCTAAGGAGGTGGTATCTGACAGAGGTACCAACTTCATGTCAGCATACCTAAAGCACATGTGGAATGAGTGTGGAGTGACTTATAAATTCACTACACCTTACCATCCACAAACTAATGGCTTAGTTGAGAGATTCAACAAGACATTAAAGGGCATGATCATGGGGCTCCCAGAAAAACTCAAAAGGAGATGGGATGTCCTCCTGCCATGTCTGCTTTTCGCTTACAGGGAGGTACCACAGAAGGGAGTAGGGTTCTCACCCTTTGAACTTCTGTTTGGTCATCCTGTAAGGGGACCACTTGCCCTTGTTAAAGAAGGCTGGGAGAGACCTCTCCATGAGCCTAAACAGGACATAGTGGACTATGTACTTGGCCTTCGCTCTAGAATGGCAGAGTACATGGAAAAGGCAACCAAAAACCTTGAGGCCAGCCAACAGCTCCAGAAGTTTTGGTATGACCAAAAGGCTGCACTGGTTGAGTTCCAACCAGGGCAGAAGGTCTGGGTTCTAGAGCCTGTGGCTCCCAGGGCACTCCAGGACAAATGGAGTGGCCCTTACCCAGTACTAGAGAGGAAGAGTCAGGTCACCTACTTGGTGGACCTGGGCACAAGCAGGAGCCCCAAAAGGGTGATCCATGTAAACCGCCTTAAGCTCTTCCACGACAGGGCTGATGTCAATCTGTTGATGGTAACAGATGAGGATCAGGAGGCAGAGAGTGAACCTCTCCCTGATCTTCTGTCATCAGACCCAAAAGATGGTACAGTAGATGGAGTGATCTACTCAGACACCCTCTCTGGCCAACAGCAAGCTGATTGTAGGAGAGTCCTACAACAGTTTCCTGAACTCTTCTCCTTAACCCCTGGTCAGACACACCTGTGTACCCATGATGTGGACACAGGAGACAGCATGCCTGTCAAGAACAAAATCTTTAGACAATCTGACCATGTTAAAGAAAGCATCAAGGTGGAAGTCCACAAGATGCTGGAATTGGGAGTCATTGAGCGCTCTGACAGCCCCTGGGCTAGCCCAGTGGTCTTAGTCCCCAAACCTCACACCAAAGATGGAAAGAAAGAGATGAGGTTTTGTGTGGACTACAGAGGGCTCAATTCTGTCACCAAGACAGATGCCCATCCAATTCCAAGAGCTGATGAGCTCATTGATAAATTAGGTGCTGCCAAATTTCTAAGTACCTTTGACTTGACAGCAGGGTACTGGCAAATAAAAATGGCACCGGGAGCAAAAGAAAAGACAGCATTCTCCACACCTGATGGGCATTATCAGTTTACTGTTATGCCCTTTGGTTTAAAGAATGCCCCTGCCACCTTCCAAAGGTTGGTGAATCAAGTCCTTGCTGGCTTGGAGTCCTTTAGCACAGCTTATCTTGATGATATTGCTGTCTTTAGCTCCACCTGGCAGGATCACCTGGTCCACCTGAGGAAGGTTTTGAAGGCTCTGCAATCTGCAGGCCTCTCTATCAAGGCATCCAAATGCCAGATAGGGCAGGGAACTGTGGTTTACTTGGGACACCTTGTAGGTGGAGGCCAAGTTCAGCCACTCCAACCCAAGATCCAGACTATTCTGGACTGGGTAGCTCCAAAAACCCAGACTCAAGTCAGGGCATTCCTTGGCTTGACTGGGTATTACAGGAGGTTTGTGAAGGGATATGGATCCATTGTGACAGCCCTCACTGAACTCACCTCCAAGAAAATGCCCAAGAAAGTAAACTGGACTGTGGACTGCCAACAGGCCTTTGACACCCTGAAACAGGCAATGTGCTCAGCACCAGTTCTCAAAGCTCCAGATTATTCTAAGCAGTTCATTGTGCAGACTGATGCCTCTGAACATGGGATAGGGGCAGTTTTGTCCCAAACAAATGATGATGGCCTTGACCAGCCTGTTGCTTTCATTAGCAGGAGGTTACTCCCCAGGGAGCAGCGTTGGAGTGCCATTGAGAGGGAGGCCTTTGCTGTGGTTTGGTCCCTGAAGAAGCTGAGACCATACCTCTTTGGGACTCACTTCCTAGTTCAAACCGACCACAGACCTCTCAAATGGCTGATGCAAATGAAAGGTGAAAATCCTAAACTGTTGAGGTGGTCCATCTCCCTACAGGGAATGGACTTTATAGTGGAACACAGACCTGGGACTGCCCATGCCAATGCAGATGGCCTTTCCAGGTTCTTCCACTTAGAAAATGAAGACTCTCTTGGGAAAGGTTAGTCTCATCCTCTTTCGTTTGGGGGGGGGTTGTGTAAGGAAATGCCTCCTTGGCATGGTTGCCCCCTGACTTTTTGCCTTTGCTGATGCTATGTTTACAATTGAAAGTGTGCTGAGGCCTGCTAACCAGGCCCCAGCACCAGTGTTCTTTCCCTAACCTGTACTTTTGTGTCCACAATTGGCAGACCCTGGCATCCAGATAAATCCCTTGTAACTGGTACTTCTAGTACCAAGGGCCCTGATGCCAAGGAAGGTCTCTAAGGGATGCAGCATGTCTTATGCCACCCTGGAGACCTCTCACTCAGCACAGACACACCGCTTGCCAGCTTGTGTGTGCTAGTGAGGACAAAACGAGTAAGTCGACATGGCACTCCCCTCAGGGTGCCATGCCAGCCTCTCACTGCCTATGCAGTATAGGTAAGACACCCCTCTAGCAGGCCTTACAGCCCTAAGGCAGGGTGCACTATACCATAGGTGAGGGTACCAGTGCATGAGCATGGTACCCCTACAGTGTCTAAACAAAACCTTAGATATTGTAAGTGCAGGGTAGCCATAAGAGTATATGGTCTGGGAGTCTGTCAAACACGAACTCCACAGCACCATAATGGCTACACTGAAAACTGGGAAGTTTGGTATCAAACTTCTCAGCACAATAAATGCACACTGATGCCAGTGTACATTTTATTGTAAAATACACCACAGAGGGCACCTTAGAGGTGCCCCCTGAAACTTAACCGACTATCTGTGTAGGCTGACTAGTTCTAGCAGCCTGCCACAAACCGAGACATGTTGCTGGCCCCATGGGGAGAGTGCCTTTGTCACTCTGAGGCCAGTAACAAAGCCTGCACTGGGTGGAGATGCTAACACCTCTCCCAGGCAGGAATTGTCACACCTGGCGGTGAGCCTCAAAGGCTCACCTCCTTTGTGCCAACCCAGCAGGACACTCCAGCTAGTGGAGTTGCCCGCCCCCTCCGGCCAGGCCCCACTTTTTGGCGGCAAGGCCGGAGAAAATAATGAGAATAACAAGGAGGAGTCACTGGCCAGTCAGGACAGCCCCTAAGGTGTCCTGAGCTGAGGTGACTCTAACTTTTAGAAATCCTCCATCTTGCAGATGGAGGATTCCCCCAATAGGGTTAGGATTGTGACCCCCTCCCCTTGGGAGGAGGCACAAGGAGGGTGTACCCACCCTCAGGGCTAGTAGCCATTGGCTACTAACCCCCCAGACCTAAACACGCCCTTAAATTTAGTATTTAAGGGCTACCCTGAACCCTAGAAAATGAGATTCCTGCAACTACAAGAAGAAGGACTGCCTAGCTGAAAAACCCCTGCAGAGGAAGACCAGAAGACGACAACTGCCTTGGCTCCAGAAACTCACCGGCCTGTCTCCTGCCTTCCAAAGATCCTGCTCCAGCGACGCCTTCCAAAGGGACCAGCGACCTCGACATCCTCTGAGGACTGCCCCTGCTTCGAAAAGACAAGAAACTCCCGAGGACAGCGGACCTGCTCCAAGAAAAGCTGCAACTTTGTTTCCAGCAGCTTTAAAGAACCCTGCAAGCTCCCCGCAAGAAGCGTGAGACTTGCAACACTGCACCCGGCGACCCCGACTCGGCTGGTGGCGATCCAACACCTCAGGAGGGACCCCAGGACTACTCTAAGACTGTGAGTACAAAAACCTGTCCCCCCTGAGCCCCCACAGCGCCGCCTGCAGAGGGAATCCCGAGGCTTCCCCTGACCGCGACTCTTTGAATCCTAAGTCCCGACACCTGGGAGAGACCCTGCACCCGCAGCCCCCAGGACCGGAAGGACCGGACTTTCACTGGAGGAGTGACCCCCAGGAGTCCCTCTCCCTTGCCCAAGTGGAGGTTTCCCCGAGGAACCCCCCCCTTGCCTGCCTGCAGCGCTGAAGAGATCCCTAGATCTCCCATTGACTTCCATTACAAACCCGACGCTTGTTTCTACACTGCACCCGGCCGCCCCCGCGCTGCTGAGGGTGAAATTTCTGTGTGGGCTTGTGTCCCCCCCGGTGCCCTACAAAACCCCCCTGGTCTGCCCTCCGAAGACGCGGGTACTTACCTGCAAGCAGACCGGAACCGGGGCACCCCCTTCTCTCCATTCTAGCCTATGTGTTTTGGGCACCACTTTGAACTCTGCACCTGACCGGCCCTGAGCTGCTGGTGTGGTGACTTTGGGGTTGCTCTGAACCCCCAACGGTGGGCTACCTTGGACCAAGAACTGAACCCTGTAAGTGTCTTACTTACCTGGTAAAACTAACAAATACTTACCTCCCCTAGGAACTGTGAAAATTGCACTAAGTGTCCACTTTTAAAACAGCTATTTGTGAATAACTTGAAAAGTATACATGCAATTTTGATGATTTGAAGTTCCTAAAGTACTTACCTGCAATACCTTTCGAAGGAGATATTACATGTAGAATTTGAACCTGTGGTTCTTAAAATAAACTAAGAAAAGATATTTTTCTATATAAAAACCTATTGGCTGGATTTGTCTCTGAGTGTGTGTACCTCATTTATTGTCTATGTGTATGTACAACAAATGCTTAACACTACTCCTTGGATAAGCCTACTGCTCGACCACACTACCACAAAATAGAGCATTAGTATTATCTATTTTTAC
The DNA here is from genome assembly GCF_031143425.1 of Pleurodeles waltl. Classification (NCBI taxonomy): domain Eukaryota; kingdom Metazoa; phylum Chordata; class Amphibia; order Caudata; family Salamandridae; genus Pleurodeles; species Pleurodeles waltl. The sequence goes on along the minus strand of NC_090444.1, from coordinate 1,682,668,660 downwards.
CACTATTTTACCTCTAAGGGGAACCCTTGGACTCTGTGCATGCTATTCCTTACTTTGAAATAGCACATACAGAGCCAACTTCCTACAGAGACATACTGGATTTCACACAGCAATACATTTTCATGATACCGCCACAACACATTCATGAATATGCCATACGACTGTAAAATCATTTACTCAAATAATTACATACGCAATTAAGCAAGCTCGCTCAGGATGTTAGCTAATAAGTACACTATCATCCCCTTACATTGTTCTAAAGGTACAAGTGCCTTGTTCACATTTCTAAAAAAACATACACTGTTTATTTAAAAGTCCACAGGGCGGTGCTGCTGCGCAACATACGATCTATGAATCTGTCCCTAGAGCATTATATATATATGGCTCCAGGGCCACTGCAGCCTTATTTTATTCATATTACAATGCCGCCTCTAGTCCTTATAATGCCATATAATTACAGTAAATATTAAAAATATAAAACACAAAATAATTTAAAAACATTACAGTTCATTGTACAATATAAATACATGTACAATAGAATGGAAGCCGGATCCTAGGATCCCCTCCAGGTTTCACCCTGACTCCCCCATTCTATGGACAAAGTGTGGGGGGCAGAGCTCACTCTAAGCACCAGCCTACAGGCTGGAGCAGATAGGCAGAACCAGCTCCAACACCCTAGAAACAGTCCTTTGGAAGACTATAAGCTGTGGAGGCCGCATGGGGGTCCCTTGTGTCCTGCTCATCAACTCCCCAGGACAACAAAACCCCAACCAAAGGTGAGTGGAATGTCACCCAACCCTTGAAGTGTTTTTTTAAGTATTTTTTTATTTTATTTCTTTATTTTTTCATGTATTTTTACAATGCATTTATTTATTTAATTTTTAAATTTTAAATTTTAATTTTTTTAAACGCTGCTTGGTGGGCCCTCAGGGACCTGAGCCTTGTGCTCGGGGCCAAAGGGCCTCCACTGTTTTGGGGCCAAATGATGTATTGAATGGCCTGAGTGCCCAAGCGCACAAGGCTCGGCCCCTCATTCCTGTACCTTGTGCCATGCATGTCCTCCTCCTTATGGTGGCAGGAGGTTGCGCACCTCGCACTAGACACCTGCTAACCCCAAGGGGCTAGAAGTGTCCAGTGCAGGTTGCGTGGCCATCGCCACTAACTGAACAGGCCTGGTCACAGGGGGCTGCAGGCTCATGCCAAGCAGTTCCTAGAGTAGGCCTGTTAGGGTAATAATGGAGATCACCAAGCCACAAAACGCTCCGCGATATCTGCCATTAACTTAAAAATCTTGCTTAAAGAGGCCGCTCGGCGTGACCCTGTGGCCTCTAAGAGCAGGTCTGTTAAGTTAATAATGCGGGTCGCCGAGTGCTTTGCGGCTCTGCGACCCTGCAATTAACTTAACAGATCTGTTCTCAGAGGCCACGCATCCTCTGAGAACTGATTTGTACTAATAATGGAGGTAGCTGAGCCGCAAAGTGCTTGGTGACCCGTACAATTAACTCAACAGACCGGCTCTCAGAGGTTGTGTGGTCTCTGAGAGCTGGCATGTTTGTCTAATAACAAGGGTCTCAGAGCACTTTGTGGCTCTATGCCCCAGCCATTAACTTAGCAGATCTGTTCTCAGAAGCTGTGTGTCCTCTGAGAACAGGTGTGTTAGGCTGATAACGGAGGTCACTGAGCTGCAAAATGCTCGGTGACCCACGTTATTGACATAAGAGACCGGCTCTCAGAGGCTACGCAGTCTCTGAGAGCCGGCGTGTTAGGTTATTAATAAAGGTCACCGAGCCACACGTGCTCTTCACCTCACACCCCCTTCACTTTGCAGGCCTGCTCTCAAGGACCACAAACTATAAGGCTGCAGTTCCTGAGAGAAGGATTTGTTAGTTAATAATGAAGGGCAGTGAGCCTTACGTGCTCGCTGCTTAGTGATTAATTTGTAAATAAAAACGTGTCGTTGCCCAAAGCCCTCCTCTTAAACACACAGCTGCTGCACTTAAATGTGGGACCACAGAATACTGAGGCAGCATATACCTGAAGCCAACTCAGGTCTCTTTAATACATTTAAGGCAACTCCCTGACCCATCAGCTCACTCTGCAGCTTGGTGCCCTCTCCCATTGTGGCTCTTTTTTCGTTTTTCTCTTCCACCATCTTTCCCAAATGTGTCTTTTGCTTGCAGCAAGTGCTTGAGGCAGAAGAATAAGTACCAGCCCTCAAAAATAGGTGCAGGTAGTCAGCACTGGAAACAACAAGCACAAACTAAGCAATGTTGCCAACCTCCAACCCATAACTTTGCATGCATGCTCTCAGTGGTCCCCATACTCATAGCCTGTGGCCCGTGCAACAGCCTTTTTAGCAACACCCTACCCCACCAATAAAAACAATGTATCCCCCACCTCACCATAGTCCTCCTTTCACACACATTCATATTATTTTACAACACTTTTAAAGGCATACTTTACCTATCCTGGCAACTATTCAGATGATATATACGGGGTCATTACAACATTGGCTGTAAAAGCCGCTTACCGCCATGCAGAAGACCGCCAATACACCGCCGCGGCCGCGGAAATCCGCCACAGCTATTATGACCCACATCTCGGAATCCGCTGAAACTCAGACACCCGCACAAGTCCGCCACACCAAAGGTCAGTGATAAACTGGCGAACACAAAACCTCCACCGTCACGCCAACAGAACCACGCCCATGCTATCACGACCCACGAATCCACGTGGCGGTCTTTCAACCGCGGTATTGCATTGGCGGTACACACCGCTGCGCTCAAAATACACACACATCTCCAAAACACCGCCACATTGGACAATTCAAAATACACACACCTGATACACATACACACACCACTCCCACACAATCAATACTATATAAAACACACACCTACATCACCCACAAACCCCTATGACCAAAAACTGTTGACGAAGGCCAGAGAGACTGCACAGCATAGACAACCCCACCACACAGAGGCACACAACACCATCACCCACACAACATCCACGCACAAAACACCACACACCACTACACATCACCACACTCATCACCACATACACCACCCCACACATCACCTACACCACCCCATGGCACGGCAAAGACACCCCAGGTTCTCCGAGGAGGAGCTCAGGGTCATGGTGGAGGAAATCGTACGAGTAGAGCCACAGCTATTTGGATCACAGGTACAGCACACCTCCATAGCTAGGAAGATGGAGCTATGGAGAAGAATAGTTGACAGGGTCAACGCAGTGGGACAGCACCCAAGAAATAGGGAGGACATCAGGAAGAGGTGGAACGACCTATGGGGGAAGGTGCGTTAGGTGGTCTCCAGGCACAACATCGCGGTACAGCGGACTGGCGGCGGACCCTCACCTCCTCCCCCACAACTAACAACATGGGAGGAGTAGGTCTTGACCATCATGCATCCTGAGGGCCTCGGAGGAGTCGGTGGAGGAATGGACTCTGATAAGTCAAATCTTAATTATCATATCCCCCACCCTACCTGCATGCTATCACAGACCCCCACCCTCACCCCCTCCCCTATCACTCCAACTCCTCACTAATGTACTAATAACACAAACCACACATCCCAACACCATGCCCTGCATGACACAACAAAGCATGGACACCCCTCACGAAAGCATGCCCACTGCACATACCCATAACACCCCCCAACCATCATCACACAAGCCCCCACACAGGAATGTTAGCACCGGGGTACACACTCACCCACCCATTGCACACCATGACACACACAGATGCAATAATCATGCTTTTACACCCCTGCAGGACCACTACCCAACGTCACCAGACAGGAGGGTCCAGGCATCTCTACCCCACCCCACCCACCCTCGGGACAGTCGGTTCCCCTCGCACAGGCACAGCCCAACACAGACCTTCCCCCTCTGGAAACACCAGCACAGCACCCACCCAGCGGGCCCATACCTCCGTACCCAGGACACATCAATCAGCTGTGGGCCCACCACTACAGGGAACCCAGGATAACCCACCACCCCAACAACAACAGGGACCTGGGGGCAGTGGTAGTGGGCACCCGGTCCAGGGGACGGAGGCACAGGAACACAGGGGAACTGGGAGGGCTGCTGTGCGACAGGGGGCGGACAGGCCAAAGGAACCCACTCTCCACGAGGCCCTCTCCTCCATCATGGGAGCATACCACCACTCCCAGGAGACGATGGCTACGGTCCTGGCCAAGTTTCAGGAGACCCATCGCCTGCAGGAGGAACAGTATTTGGGGTTCAGGGAGGAACTCAGAGCCATCAGCTCCGCCCTGGGCACCATCGTAGGGGTGCTGAAGTACATACAGAACACCATGAGGGACACCGTGGCACTCCAAGGGGCCCCTGACACTAGCATGGATGATGAACTGCCCACCACCTCCGCCGGCGGTAGTGGAAAGGACGCCCCGCCACAGGACCACCACACCAGCACCCCACCTCCTGCAGACAGAGAACCACCCCGCAAGCGGTCCCTGAGATCCAGGAACAGGACAGAGCACAATGGCAAGACCCTTGCCAAGAAATGAGACCACCCTGATTGTCATCCCACTGTCCCACTTTGTAACCCTGTCCATATTGGAACTTCCCCAGCTCCATTTCCTATGCCCATATGGGTGATGGACATTCCTCCACCATCACCCATCACCATTTTACCACCCCCTCCAATAATTAGCATTTCAAGAAACACCCTTGAAGCACAAAACAATCTGGAGTCAGTCTGTGATTTTGAAAATGTGTATTAGCTATGACAGTGACAAAATCCGTTCTCAAATGTAATGTCAACATACCTATGTCACACATCACAAGTCCATGAAGAATGCAAGCAGATGACACACGTTGGTAACCACACCTGTAAAACCGTAATGGAAATGTACAACTTAGTCACCAAATACTGCTTGAAATTGACAGACAGGACAGAGGTAGAAGTGTGAAAGTACTTGTAGTAGGCTAGAAAGTGTTCTCACCTGTGTGTCACAGGAAACATTGCTGGATGATGAGTCCCTGTTGTCAATGTCTTCTTCCCCTGGTTCCTCCTCATCACTGTCCACAGGCTCCACAGCTGCCACAACACCGTCATCTGGACCATCCTCCTGCAGAAAAGGCACCTGTTATCGCAAAGCAAGATTGTGAAGCATACAGCAGGCGATGATGATCTGGCACACCTTCCTTGGTGAGCCATAGGGAACCACCTGTCATATGGAGGCACCTGAACCTGGCCTTCAAGAGGCCGAAGGTGCGTTCGATCACCCTCCTAGTCCGCCCATGTGCCTCATTGTAGCGTTCCTCTGCCCTGGTCCTGGGATTCCTCACTCGGGTCAGTAGCCATGACAGGTTGGGGGTAACCAGAGCCCCCTGATAGCCACACACGGTGCCTCTGGAGTTGACCCATCACATAAGGGATGCTGCTATTCCACAGGATGTAGGCATCATGCACTGAGCCAGGGAACATAGCATTTACCTGGGAGATGTACTGGTCTGCCAAACATACCATCTGTACATTCATGGAATGATAACTCTTCCGGTTCCTGTACATCTGTTCACTCCTGTGGGGGGGGACCAAAGCCACGTGGGTCCCATCAATGGCACCTATGATGTTGGGGATATGTCCAAGGGCATAGAAGTCACTTTTAACAGTAGCCAAATCCTCCACCTGAGGGAAAACGATGTAGCTCCTCATGTGTTTCAGCAGGGCAGACATCACTCTAGACAACACGTTGGAAAACATAGGATGGGACATCCCTGATGCCATGGCCACTGTTGTTTTTTTTAAATGACCCACTTGCAAGGAAATGGAGCACTGATAGCACCTGCACTTGACGGGGGATTCCTGTGGGATGGAGGATTGCTGACATCAGGTCAGGCTCCAACTGGGTACACAGTTCCTGGATTGTGGCACGGTCAAACCTGTAGATGATGATTAAATGTCGCTCCTCCATTTTCAACAGGTCCACCAGCGGTCGGTACACCGGAGGATTCTGCCATCTCCTCACACGTCCCAGCTGACGGTGCCTAGGAAGGACAACAGCGACCACAGAGGCAAACAACTCAGAGGAATGTACCCACAGCTACACAGAACACGAAACATAATCCAAAAAGTTGTCTGTATGTGTGTTGAGTCCAGGCCTAGGTATGTGTGACGCAGTTGAAAATGAAGCCATGTGGGCCCCTAAAATGGCGGCTACCTGACCTCCAAACTGGGACAATGGGATGTGAGGTAACTGCGCTGGCGTTGCACACCGTCGGGGTAGGCGGTCGAAGACCGCGGCGCAATGCTGCATTGGTTAACATTGGACCCTATGGGTCCTAGGAGCCAGTGACGAAGTGCGCCGGCGGTGATGATGCGCACTGCCGCGGACGTCACCACTGCGGATGTCACCGCCATTTTCTATCTGTTCAATCACTCGATACCTGATCTTCGACAGGAGAGGACCTATACTGCAAGTGCTGCTGTGACCTCAGTCTGGAAGAGACAATGGCTTGTGCGTCTGGGGAAAGGGCCCCTGCCTTCACTGCACAGGAGTTGGAGAAGCTCCTCCCCCAGTACACACTACTCTACTGTCCTCCAGACCAACAGGTGAGTACACAAGGAGCAAGTTGTATGGGCTATGCCTGGGTGGAGAGGGCGGGTTGTAAGAAGGAAGGGGGCACAGTTCTGCGTGCATGAAGGACTCTGAATGCATGTGACACGTGGCAAGGGTAGGGATGTGGGCCACTCACTTCGACGGTGCAGTTGGTAATGACTTCTCTTCTTCCCCTGTACATTTCATGTAGGTCAGCGCCCACCAGAAGAAGGATATTTGGCGTGCCATCGCTAAGGACGTCCGGACCCTGAGGGTCCACCAGAGACGGAGCACCCACTGCCGGAAAAGATGGGAGGACATTCGCCGCTGGAGCAAGAAGACGGCGGAGGCTCAGCTGGGGATGGCCTCCCAACGTGGGAGGGGTGCCCGTCGAACCATGACGCCCCTGATGTTCTGGATCCTGGCGGTGGCCTACCCTGAGTTGGACGGGCGCTTGAGGGCATCACAGCAGACACAATGGGGTGAGTACACTCTCATGCAGCGGACTTTGCGTGCAGTGAAGGTGTCTGGGTGGGGGAGGAGGGCTGTTGTTTCCCTAGGCCAGGGCGAGTTCCGTAGGCTAGGCCCCTCCGTAATGCAGGCCATGTGGCACTCCACCCCACCTCTGTAGAGTGCCAAGTACAGGTATACATGCCCCTGTGTCATCTATGTGTGCTGATGTCCAACATAGCCATGTAGGCCATATCCCAGGAACTGCATCAGTAGAGCCCAACAGCGCGGCGTAGTGCAGGGGGCTGCTGTGTCTGTATTGTCCGCCAACGGTAGCGGTAAGCCATGCACTCAACCTGTCTTTCTTCTGTCTCCCCCACCCCTTTTTGTGCTCTCCTTGTTCTTTTGTGCATCAGCATCATCAGGCGGAGGTACAGTGGCACCGGAGCACGAGGGAGCTGCATCCCACATGGCAATGGAGGGCCACACCACGGACTCTGAATACACCAGTGGGACGGAGGGTGAGGGGTGCTTCACGGCGGTCACAGGATCAGCAACCAGTGACACAGACTCGTCCTCCGATGGGAGCTCCCTTGTGGTGGCGGCAAAATCTGTGCCCCTCACTTCTACAGGTACAGCTGCCAACCCCCCTACCAGCACTGCCCTCCCAGCAGCCCCTCAGCCTTCGCCCTGTGCCCGCTCACCCAGGAGGGTGGGCATCACCTTCGCCCCAGGCACCTCAGCCCCTGCCCCTGTCACCTCTGCTGCCCTAAGTGAGGAGGCCATTGACCTACTCAGGTCACTCACTGTTGGGCAGTCTACCATTGTGAATGCCATCCAGGGTGTAGAAAGGGAGTTGCAACACACTAATGCATTCATGGAGGGCATTCATTCTGGTCAGGCTGCCCATCATCGAACCCTGCAATCTCTGGCCTCAGCACAGATGGCAGCCATTGTCCCTGTCTCTAGCCTCTCCTCTCCAACTTCCTCCCCCCAGACCCAATCCCCTGTACCTGAGACTATCCCAAGCACACCATCAGACCAGCATGCACACACGTCGACACACAAGGGAAGCTCAGGCAAATATAAGCACCACACATCCCTCAGGCACTCACGCAAGCATCACCCACATACATACACAGCAACATCCACTGCCTCCACTGTGTCCCCCTCCTCCTCGTCTCCCTCCTCCCTCCCAGTATCGTCTACACTCTCACCTGCATGCACTACCACTACAGCCACTACGTCCCGCACCAGCACACCCACCAGCACACCCCGCTCACCTGCACTCACCACCCCCACTACCATTTCCCCATCCCCTGTGTCCTCTCCCAGTGTGTCTGTGACGCCCCCTCCCAAAGTACACAAATGCAGGCACACACCCACCCAACATCCATCCACCTCACGACAGCCTCCAGCGCATGCACCTGCACCCAAATCAACAAAAGTTACATCTCCTACAACCACCTCCTCTTCCTCCACTCCCAGACCCCCTCCAGCTACCCATCCCAGTGTTTGTCAGAAACTTTTCCTGAGCAACATTGACCTCTTTCCCACCACCCCAACCTCCAATTTATAGGTCCCGTACTAGCATCTCAGCCAAAAAGTCTCCGGTACCAGTGGTGCCTGTTAGAGGTATGTGGAGTGCACCGGGCACCAGGGCAGCCAGTATGACACGGAGCCACAGCACAGCCAGTCCCCCCCCTGTGAAGCACCAGAAGTTGGACAGTGCCCGACGGGATAGGGGGAAGCCTCCAGCCGGCAAAGCCACTCACAAGGGTCCCGGGGGGACTGTCCACTCAGCTTTGACTCCTCCCAAGGTGGGGAAGGGGCAGAAGACGGCGCCAAAGTCTGGGAAGAGCAGCATGGCAAAGAAGCCCGCCATCATCCCCGCTGCCCAGGAGGCCACCGCCAGCCCCATCGTCAGTGGCCAGGAGGCCACCGCCAGAGTCAGTGCCCAGGAGGGCAGCACCATCGTCAGTGGCCAGGAGGCCACCACCATTGGCCAGGAGGGCAGTCCTATCGTCAATGGCCAGGAGGCCACCGCCAGAGTCAGTGCCCAGGAGGGCCCCGGCAGCCACAGCCCCGCTGGGCAATGAGGGACCGCCTTGGCAAGCACCGCTGCACAGTTCAGAGACAGCAAATTCAAGCACATCTGAACAGGGCAAGCACCGCTGAACAGGGCAAAGACCGCCATGGCAAGCACCGCTGAACAGGGCAAAGAGCGCTGAACAGGGCAAGCACCGCTGAACAGGGCAAAGACCGCCATGGCAAGCACCGCTGAACAGGGCAAGCACTGCACCGCTGAACAAGGCAAAGACTACCATGGCAAGCACCGCTAAACAGGACAAGCACTGCTGAACAGGGCAAAGACCGCCATGGCAAGCACTGTGCAGGTCAAAGACCGCCATGGGAAGCACCGCTGAACAGGGCAAGCACCACCAACTCAAGCACCGCTAGCCCATGTGCGGCAGGGGCAGTGATGGAACTGGGACCGTCACGGGGAGAGTGATGCACTCTGGGCACCAGTTCCCCTCAAGAACCAGTGAAGAACAGCATCCACTACCTCAGTCCTTGGCAGGATGAAGCACTCTGGGCACCAGTCCCCCTCCAGAACCAGTGGAGAACAGCATCCACTACCTCAGTCCTTAGCAGGTTGAAGCACTCTGGGCACCCGTCCCCCTCCAGAACCAGTGGAGAACAGCATCCACTACCTCAGTCCTTGGCAGGATGAAGCACTGTGGGCACCAGTCCCCCTCCAGAACCAGTGGAGAACAGCATCCACTACCTCAGTCCTTGGAAGGATGAAGCACTCTGGGCACCAGTCCCCCTCCAGAACCAGTGGAGAACAGCATCCACTACCACAGTCCTTGGCAGGATGAAGCACTCTGGGCAAAAGTCCCCCTCCAGAACCAGTGGAGAACAGCATCCACTACCTCAGTCTTTGGCAGGATGAAGCACTCTAGGCACCAGTCCCCCTCCAGAACCAGTGGAGACTGTTATCCACTTGAGAGACTGTGGCTTTGCACTCCCCAGGATTGAACAGTGGGCAAACCACCCACTGTAGAGACTTGTGAGACTGTGGCTTTGCACTCCCCAGGATTGAACAGTGGGCAAACCACCCACTGTAGAGACTTGAGAGACTGTGGCTTTGCACTCCCAAGGATTCAACAGTGGGCAACCCAACCACTGTAGAGACTTGAGAGACTGTGGCTTTGCACTACCCAGGATTGCACAGTGGGCAACCCACCCACTGGAGAGACTTGAGAGACTGTGGCTTTGCACTACCCAGGATGGTACAGTGGGCAACCCATCCACTTTAGATACTTGAGAGACTGTGGCTTTGCACTCACCAGGATACATCAATGAGCATGGAGCCCCCTCGTGGATCTGGTGTGGTGCTGTCATCCGGCTGAGGTGCCCCCCCTTCCCTTCCCCCTGAGGTGCCTTTTGTATTTCTATCTGATGCCCCTGCAGTGTTCTCTCCGTTCTGCTCAGGTATCTGATGTGGGCCTCGCCCATGCATTTTGCGCCCAGTGTTCCACGGACATTGATTGGTGCACACCTGCACTACTAATCGTGATGTATATTTTGTTGGATGTGGAATTATATCTGTATATATTTGGTTACTGTATTTTGATACATTACAATGGTTGCACTCATTTCCTTTTGTCTTTGCATTCTTCCGGGGGGTATTGGGGTTGTTACTGTTATGTTTGGATATGCATTGGTGTGTGTGTTGTAGTGGGTGAGGGTTGGGGTGGGGGTGGGGGTGGGGGTGTTGCGTGTGTGTGTCCCTGACTTTTGCCTCCCCCCTCCCCAATGTCGTAGGTGCAGTACTCACTGTTGTCTTCGGCGCCGGCGTTGCTGATGATCGTACAGGAGCAGGAAGACTATCGCAGGGTGTATTTGGAGTTCCGGCTCCATGGTGGCCTCCTTCCTCGTGGAGTGTGTAGAGGTGAGCGTTTTCCCATTGAAATGGCTGTTTCCACCCTGTTTTTATCCACGGTGAATCTGCCCCGGAAAAGGTGGCGGATTGGTAGGTTGTGATACTGTGGGCGGTACTTTGTCTCCCGCCTGTCTGTTGGCGGTGACCGCGGCGCTGTTTGTCTGTACCGCCGTGGCGGTCGGAGTGTTAAAGTGGCTGTCTTTGTTGGCAGTTTCTGCCAAGGTCATAATTCCCTTTTTTTTTCCGCCGGCCTGTTTGCAGTCTTACTGCTGCTTTAACACCGTCCGCCAGGGTTGTAATGACCCCCATAGTTCTGTTCTTTGCAGCAGACGTATTAACCCTCCACACTACTATATGGAGAGTCAAAACTAACACGCACTACTAGTCACATTAACTATTAACGGAATATTGACAATTTTATTGTTTCCTAAAGGCTGCACGCACCAGGAACTTTTCATCATGTGCTTTTAAATGGCAATCTTCATCAGTTAACCCCTTGCACCGACCCATAGGCTACACCTGTCGTTGGGGTGCTGGGGTCTGAGGTGACCCAAAGTTCTCAAAATGCCAGACACTCTATGCCACACCTCTAAGATAGTGGTCACTTGGGGTTTATGAACATAGTTCTCTGTGCCCACCCTCCATGAGTCTAGCCCCTTGGGGTGCTGAGGGAGCAAGGGTTTGTGATGGGAACACGTAGCCCATTTTATCATACTTATAACACATTTTGCATACCACATAAATGTAATAATAATAATAATAATAATAATAATTAATAAAATACATTTAACCCCTTCGCTGCCAGGCCTTTTCCCCCTCCTGTGCCAGCCCTTTTTTTGCCTATTTGGGGCAGTTCGCGCTTAGGCCCTCATAACGTTTTGTCCACATAAGCTAACCAAGCCAAATATGCGTCCTTTTTTTCCAACATCCTAGGGATTCTAGAGGTACCCAGACTTTGTGGGTTCCCCTGAAGGAGGCCAAGAAATTAGCCAAAATACACTGAAAAATTCGTTTTTTTCAAACAAATTGGAAAAAGTGGCTGCAGAAGAAGGCTTGTGGTTTTTCCCCTGAAAATGGCATCAACCAAGGGTTTGCGGTGCTAAACTCAGCAGCTTCCCAGCTTTCAGGAACAGGCAGACTTGAATCAGAAAACCCAATTTTTCAACACAATTTTGGCATTTTACTGGGACATACCCCATTTTTGCAATTTTTTGTGCTTTCAGCCTCCTTCCAGTCAGTGACAGAAATGGGCATGAAACCAATGCTGGATCCCAGAAACCTAAACATTTCTAAAAAGTAGACATAATTCTGAATTTAGCAAGGGGTCATTTGTGTAGATCTTACAAGGGTTTCCTACAGAAAATAACAACTGAAAAAGAAAAATATTGAAATTGAGGTGATAAAAACATCAATTTTTCTCTACGTTTTACTCTGTAACTTTTCCCTGCAATGTCAGATTATCAAAAGCAATATACTGTTACGTCTGCTGGAATCCTCTGGTTGCGTGGATATATAGGGCTTGTAGGTTCATCAAGAACCCGAGGAACCCAGAGCCAATAAATGAGCTGCACCCTTCAGTGCGTTTTCATTCTATACCGGGTATACAGCAATTCATTTGCTGAAATATAAAGAGTAAAAAATTGCTATCAAGAAAACCTTTGTGTTTCCAAAAAGGGCACATAATAAGGTTACAAAGAAAGGGAGCACACTGCCTACACTCCAGCAACAAAGTCCAACCCCAATGCATCATGGTAAATGCAGTCGAATTCGTAGTCCATTCCGAAAGTAATAAAGTCTTTCACCTCTGTAGGTGCAGCAAGTGCAGTTTATCCCTGTACACGTGTTTCTGGGTTTAGCCCATCATCAGCAGGGAGCAGCATGGTATAGGGGCTTGCTTGAAATGCCGCCAAATGTTTTCTCAGGTTTATGTACCTCTCATGGCGCACAGGTGCCTCCCAAGGCTCGTCAGCCGTGGCTCAAGGGAGTCGTCCAAAGACAAAATTACAAAGAAAGGGAGCACACTGCCTACACTCCAGCAACAAAGTCCAACCCCAATGCATCATGGTAAATGCAGTCGAATTCGTAGTCCATTCCGAAAGTAATAAAGTCTTTCACCTCTGTAGGCGCAGCAAGTGCTGTTTATCCCTGTACACGTGTTTCTGGGTTTAGCACATCATCAGCAGGGAGCAGCATGGTATAGGGGCTTGCTTGAAATGCCGCCAAAGGACTTTGTTGCTGGAGTGTAGGCAGTGTGCTCCCTTTCTTTGTAATTTTGTCTTTGGACGGCTCCCTTGAGCCACGGCTGACGAGCCTTGGGAGGCACCTGTGCGCCATGAGAGGTACATAAACCTGAGAAAACATTTGGCGGCATTTCAAGCAAGCCCCTATACCATGCTGCTCCCTGCTGATGATGGGCTAAACCCAGAAACACGTGTACAGGGATAAACAGCACTTGCTGCACCTACAGAGGTGAAAGACTTTATTACTTTCGGAATGGACTACGAATTCGACTGCATTTACCATGATGCATTGGGGTTGGACTTTGTTGCTGGAGTGTAGGCAGTGTGCTCCCTTTCTTTGTAATTTTGTCTTTGGACGGCTCCCTTGAGCCACGGCTGACGAGCCTTGGGAGGCACCTGTGCGCCATGAGAGGTACATAAACCTGAGAAAACATTTGGCGGCATTTCAAGCAAGCCCCTATACCATGCTGCTCCCTGCTGATGATGGGCTAAACCCAGAAACACGTGTACAGGGATAAACTGCACTTGCTGCACCAACAGAGGTGAAAGACTTTATTACTTTCGTAATGGACTACGAATTCAACTGCATTTACCATGATGCATTGGGGTTGGACTTTGTTGCTGGAGTGTAGGCAGTGTGCTCCCTTTCTTTGTAATTTTGTCTTTGGACGGCTCCCTTGAGCCACAGCTGACGAGCCTTGGGAGGCACCTGTGCGCCATGAGAGGTACATAAACCTGAGAAAACATTTGGCGGCATTTCAAGCAAGCCCCTATACCATGCTGCTCCCTGCTGATGATGGGCTAAACCCAGAAACACGTGTACAGGGATAAACAGCACTTGCTGCACCTACAGAGGTGAAAGACTTTATTACTTTCGGAATGGACTACGAATTCGACTGCATTTACCATGATGCATTGGGGTTGGACTTTGTTGCTGGAGTGTAGGCAGTGTGCTCCCTTTCTTTGTAATTTTGTCTTTGGACGGCTCCCTTGAGCCACGGCTGACGAGCCTTGGGAGGCACCTGTGCGCCATGAGAGGTACATAAACCTGAGAAAACATTTGGCGGCATTTCAAGCAAGCCCCTATACCATGCTGCTCCCTGCTGATGATGGGCTAAACCCAGAAACACATGTACAGGGATAAACAGCACTTGCTGCACCTACAGAGGTGAAAGACTTTATTACTTTCGGAATGGACTACGAATTCGACTGCATTTACCATGATGCATTGGGGTTGGACTTTGTTGCTGGAGTGTAGGCAGTGTGCTCCCTTTCTTTGTAATTTTGTCTTTGGACGGCTCCCTTGAGCCACGGCTGACGAGCCTTGGGAGGCACCTGTGCGCCATGAGAGGTACATAAACCTGAGAAAACATTTGGCGGCATTTCAAGCAAGCCCCTATACCATGCTGCTCCCTGCTGATGATGGGCTAAACCCAGAAACACGTGTACAGGGATAAACAGCACTTGCTGCACCTACAGAGGTGAAAGACTTTATTACTTTCGGAATGGACTACGAATTCGACTGCATTTACCATGATGCATTGGGGTTGGACTTTGTTGCTGGAGTGTAGGCAGTGTGCTCCCTTTCTTTGTAATTTTGTCTTTGGACGGCTCCCTTGAGCCACGGCTGACGAGCCTTGGGAGGCACCTGTGCGCCATGAGAGGTACATAAACCTGAGAAAACATTTGGCGGCATTTCAAGCAAGCCCCTATACCATGCTGCTCCCTGCTGATGATGGGCTAAACCCAGAAACACGTGTACAGGGATAAACAGCACTTGCTGCACCTACAGAGGTGAAAGACTTTATTACTTTCGGAATGGACTACGAATTCGACTGCATTTACCATGATGCATTGGGGTTGGACTTTGTTGCTGGAGTGTAGGCAGTGTGCTCCCTTTCTTTGTAATTTTGTCTTTGGACGGCTCCCTTGAGCCACGGCTGACGAGCCTTGGGAGGCACCTGTGCGCCATGAGAGGTACATAAACCTGAGAAAACATTTGGCGGCATTTCAAGCAAGCCCCTATACCATGCTGCTCCCTGCTGATGATGGGCTAAACCCAGAAACACGTGTACAGGGATAAACAGCACTTGCTGCACCTACAGAGGTGAAAGACTTTATTACTTTCGGAATGGACTACGAATTCGACTGCATTTACCATGATGCATTGGGGTTGGACTTTGTTGCTGGAGTGTAGGCAGTGTGCTCCCTTTCTTTGTAATTTTGTCTTTGGACGGCTCCCTTGAGCCACAGCTGACGAGCCTTGGGAGGCACCTGTGCGCCATGAGAGGTACATAAACCTGAGAAAACATTTGGCGGCATTTCAAGCAAGCCCCTATACCATGCTGCTCCCTGCTGATGATGGGCTAAACCCAGAAACACGTGTACAGGGATAAACAGCACTTGCTGCACCTACAGAGGTGAAAGACTTTATTACTTTCGGAATGGACTACGAATTCGACTGCATTTACCATGATGCATTGGGGTTGGACTTTGTTGCTGGAGTGTAGGCAGTGTGCTCCCTTTCTTTGTAATTTTGTCTTTGGACGGCTCCCTTGAGCCACGGCTGACGAGCCTTGGGAGGCACCTGTGCGCCATGAGAGGTACATAAACCTGAGAAAACATTTGGCGGCATTTCAAGCAAGCCCCTATACCATGCTGCTCCCTGCTGATGATGGGCTAAACCCAGAAACACATGTACAGGGATAAACAGCACTTGCTGCACCTACAGAGGTGAAAGACTTTATTACTTTCGGAATGGACTACGAATTCGACTGCATTTACCATGATGCATTGGGGTTGGACTTTGTTGCTGGAGTGTAGGCAGTGTGCTCCCTTTCTTTGTAATTTTGTCTTTGGACGGCTCCCTTGAGCCACGGCTGACGAGCCTTGGGAGGCACCTGTGCGCCATGAGAGGTACATAAACCTGAGAAAACATTTGGCGGCATTTCAAGCAAGCCCCTATACCATGCTGCTCCCTGCTGATGATGGGCTAAACCCAGAAACACGTGTACAGGGATAAACAGCACTTGCTGCACCTACAGAGGTGAAAGACTTTATTACTTTCGGAATGGACTACGAATTCGACTGCATTTACCATGATGCATTGGGGTTGGACTTTGTTGCTGGAGTGTAGGCAGTGTGCTCCCTTTCTTTGTAATTTTGTCTTTGGACGGCTCCCTTGAGCCACGGCTGACGAGCCTTGGGAGGCACCTGTGCGCCATGAGAGGTACATAAACCTGAGAAAACATTTGGCGGCATTTCAAGCAAGCCCCTATACCATGCTGCTCCCTGCTGATGATGGGCTAAACCCAGAAACACGTGTACAGGGATAAACAGCACTTGCTGCACCTACAGAGGTGAAAGACTTTATTACTTTCGGAATGGACTACGAATTCGACTGCATTTACCATGATGCATTGGGGTTGGACTTTGTTGCTGGAGTGTAGGCAGTGTGCTCCCTTTCTTTGTAATTTTGTCTTTGGACGGCTCCCTTGAGCCACGGCTGACGAGCCTTGGGAGGCACCTGTGCGCCATGAGAGGTACATAAACCTGAGAAAACATTTGGCGGCATTTCAAGCAAGCCCCTATACCATGCTGCTCCCTGCTGATGATGGGCTAAACCCAGAAACACGTGTACAGGGATAAACAGCACTTGCTGCACCTACAGAGGTGAAAGACTTTATTACTTTCGGAATGGACTACGAATTCGACTGCATTTACCATGATGCATTGGGGTTGGACTTTGTTGCTGGAGTGTAGGCAGTGTGCTCCCTTTCTTTGTAATTTTGTCTTTGGACGGCTCCCTTGAGCCAAGGCTGACGAGCCTTGGGAGGCACCTGTGCGCCATGAGAGGTACATAAACCTGAGAAAACATTTGGCGGCATTTCAAGCAAGCCCCTATACCATGCTGCTCCCTGCTGATGATGGGCTAAAACCAGAAACACGTGTACAGGGATAAACAGCACTTGCTGCACCTACAGAGGTGAAAGACTTTATTACTTTCGGAATGGACTACGAATTCGACTGCATTTACCATGATGCATTGGGGTTGGACTTTGTTGCTGGAGTGTAGGCAGTGTGCTCCCTTTCTTTGTATCACATCGAGTTTTCTTTGTAATTTTGTCTTTGGACGGCTCCCTTGAGCCACGGCTGACGAGCCTTGGGAGGCACCTGTGCGCCATGAGAGGTACATAAACCTGAGAAAACATTTGGCGGCATTTCAAGCAAGCCCCTATACCATGCTGCTCCCTGCTGATGATGGGCTAAACCCAGAAATACGTGTACAGGGATAAACAGCACTTGCTGCACCTACAGAGGTGAAAGACTTTATTACTTTCGGAATGGACTACGAATTCGACTGCATTTACCATGATGCATTGGGGTTGGACTTTGTTGCTGGAGTGTAGGCAGTGTGCTCCCTTTCTTTGTAATTTTGTCTTTGGACGGCTCCCTTGAGCCACGGCTGACGAGCCTTGGGAGGCACCTGTGCGCCATGAGAGGTACATAAACCTGAGAAAACATTTGGCGGCATTTCAAGCAAGCCTCTATACCATGCTGCTCCCTGCTGATGATGGGCTAAACCCAGAAACACGTGTACAGGGATAAACAGCACTTGCTGCACCTACAGAGGTGAAAGACTTTATTACTTTCGGAATGGACTACGAATTCGACTGCATTTACCATGATGCATTGGGGTTGGACTTTGTTGCTGGAGTGTAGGCAGTGTGCTCCCTTTCTTTGTAATTTTGTCTTTGGACGGCTCCCTTGAGCCACGGCTGACGAGCCTTGGGAGGCACCTGTGCGCCATGAGAGGTACATAAACCTGAGAAAACATTTGGCGGCATTTCAAGCAAGCCCCTATACCATGCTGCTCCCTGCTGATGATGGGCTAAACCCAGAAACACGTGTACAGGGATAAACAGCACTTGCTGCACCTACAGAGGTGAAAGACTTTATTACTTTCGGAATGGACTACGAATTCGACTGCATTTACCATGATGCATTGGGGTTGGACTTTGTTGCTGGAGTGTAGGCAGTGTGCTCCCTTTCTTTGTAATTTTGTCTTTGGACGGCTCCCTTGAGCCACGGCTGACGAGCCTTGGGAGGCACCTGTGCGCCATGAGAGGTACATAAACCTGAGAAAACATTTGGCGGCATTTCAAGCAAGCCCCTATACCATGCTGCTCCCTGCTGATGATGGGCTAAACCCAGAAACACGTGTACAGGGATAAACAGCACTTGCTGCACCTACAGAGGTGAAAGACTTTATTACTTTCGGAATGGACTACGAATTCGACTGCATTTACCATGATGCATTGGGGTTGGACTTTGTTGCTGGAGTGTAGGCAGTGTGCTCCCTTTCTTTGTAATTTAGCACATAATAAGGTGTTGAGGAGCAGTGATTATTTGCACATCTCTGAATTCCGGGGTGAAAATACTAGCATGTGAATTACAGGGCATTTCTCAAATAGATGTCTTTTTTACACACTCTCCTATATTTGGAAGGGAAAAATGTAGAGAAAGACAAGGGGCAATAACACTTGTTTTGCTAATCTATATTCCCCCAAGTCTCCCGATAAAAATTATACCTCACTTGTGTGGGTAGGCCTAGCGCCCGCGACAGGAAACGCCCCAAAACGCAACGTGGACACATCCCATTTTTTAAAAAGAAAACAGAGGTGTTTTTTGCAAAGTGCCTACCTGTAGATTTTGGCCTCTAGCTCAGCCGGCACTTGGGAAACCTATCAAACCTGTGCATTTCTGAAAACTAGAGACCTAGGGTAATCCAAGATGGGGCGACTTGTGGGGCTCTGACCAGGTTCTGTTATCCAGAATCCTTTGCAAACCTCAAAATCTGGCTAAAAAAACACATGTTCCTCACATTTCTGTGGCAGAAAGTTCTGGAATCTGAAAGGAGCCACAAATTTCCTTCCACCCAGCGTTCCCCCAAGTCTCCCAATAAAAATGATACCTCACTTGTGTGGGTAGGCCTAGCGCCCGCGACAGGAAACGCCCCAAAGCGCAACATAGACACATCCAATTTTTTGAAAGAAAACAGAGGTGTTTTTTGCGAAGTGCCTACCTGTAGATTTTGGCCTCTAGCTCAGCCAGCTCCTAGGGAAACCTACCAAACCTGTGCATTTCTGAAAACTAGAGACCTAGGGGAATCCAAGATGGGGTGACTTGTGGGGCTCGGACCAGGTTCTGTTACCCAGAATCCTTTACAAACCTCAAAATTTG
Organism: Pleurodeles waltl; assembly: GCF_031143425.1. Taxonomy (NCBI): domain Eukaryota; kingdom Metazoa; phylum Chordata; class Amphibia; order Caudata; family Salamandridae; genus Pleurodeles; species Pleurodeles waltl. The sequence continues at coordinate 1,682,649,191 of NC_090444.1, read as the reverse complement.
GCTAAAAAAACACATGTTCCTCACATTTCTGTGGCAGAAAGTTCTGGAATCTGAGAGGAGCCACAAATTTCCTTCCACCCAGCATTCCCCCAAGTCTCCCGATAAAAATGATACCTCACTTGTGTGGGTAGGCCTAGCGCCCGCGACAGGAAACGCCCCAAAGCGCAACGTGGACACATCCAATTTTTTGAAAGAAAACAGAGGTGTTTTTTGCGAAGTGCCTACCTGTAGATTTGGGCCTCTAGCTCAGCCGGCACCTAGGGAATCCTACCAAACCTGTGCATTTCTGAAAACTAGAGACCTAAGGGAATCCAAGATGGGGTGACAGGTGGGGCTCGGACCAGGTTCTGTTACCCAGAATCCTTTACAAACCTCAAAATTTGGCTAAAAAAACACATGTTCCTCACATTTCTGTGGCAGAAAGTTCTGGAATCTGAGAGGAGCCACAAATTTCCTTCCACCCAGCGTTCCCCCAAGTCTCCCGATAAAAATGATACCTCACTTGTGTGGGTAGGCCTAGCGCCCGCGACAGGAAACGCCCCAAAGCGCAACGTGGACACATCCAATTTTTTGAAAGAAAACAGAGGTGATTTTTGCGAAGTGCCTACCTGTAGATTTTGGCCTCTAGCTCAGCCGGCACCTAGGGAAACCTACCAAACCTGTGCATTTCTGAAAACTAGAGAAATAGGGGAATCCAAGATGGGGTGACTTGTGGGGCTCGGACCAGGTTCTGTTACCCAGAATCCTTTGCAAACCTCAAAATTTGGTAAAAAAAAACACATGTTCCTCACATTTCTGTGGCAGAAAGTTCTGGAATCTGAGAGGAGCCATAAATTTCCTTCCACCCAGCGTTCCCCCAAGTCTCCCGATAAAAATGATACCACACTTGTGTGGGTAGGCCTAGCGCCCGCGACGGGAAATGCCCCAAAGCACAACGTGGACACATCAATTTTTTGAAAGAAAACAGAGGTGTTTTTTGCGAAGTGCCTACCTGTAGATTTTGGCCTCTAGCTCAGCCGGCACCTAGGGAAACCTACCAAACCTGTGCATTTCTGAAAACTAGAGACCTAGGGGAATCCAAGGTGGGGTGACTTATGGGGCTCGGACCAGGTTCTGTTACCCAGAATCCTTTGCAAACCTCAAAATTTGGCTAAAAAAACGCATGTTCCTCACATTTCTGTGGCAGAAAGTTCTGGAATCTGAGAGGAGCCACAAATTTCCTTCCACCTAGCGTTCCCCCAAGTCTCCCGATAAAAATGATACCTCACTTGTGTGGGTAGGCCTAGCGCCCGCGACAGGAAATGCCCCAAAGCGCACCGTGGACACATCCAATTTTTTGAAAGAAAACAGAGGTGTTTTTTGCGAAGTGCCTACCTGTAGATTTTGGCCTCTAGCTCAGCCGGCACCTAGGGAAACCTACCAAACCTGTGCATTTCTGAAAACTAGAGACCTAGGGTAATCCAAGATGGGGTGACTTGTGGGGCTCGGACCAGGTTCTGTTACCCAGAATCCTTTGCAAACCTCAAAATTTGGCTAAAAAAACACATGTTCCTCACATTTCTGTGGCAGAAAGTTCTGGAATCTGAGAGGAGCCACAAATTTCCTTCAACCCAGCGTTCCCCCAAGTCTCCCTATAAAAATGATACCTCACTTGTGTGGGTAGGCCTAGCGCCCGCGACAGGGAACGCCCCAAAGCGCAACGTGGACACATCCAATTTTTTGAAAGAAAACAAAGGTGATTTTTGCGAAGTGCCTACCTGTAGATTTTGGCCTCTAGCTCAGCCGGCACCTAGGGAAACCTACCAAACCTGTGCATTTCTGAAAACTAGAGACCTAGGGGAATCCAAGATGGGGTGACTTGTGGGGCTCGGACCAGGTTCTGTTACCCAGAATCCTTTGCAAACCGGAAAATTTGGCTAAAAATACACATGTTCCTCACATTTCTGTGGCAGAAAGTTCTGGAATCTGAGAGGAGCCCCAAATTTCCTTCCACCCAGCGTTCCCCCAAGTCTCCCGATAAAAATGATACCTCACTTGTGTGGGTAGGCCTAGCGCCCGCGACAGGAAATGCCCCAAAGCGCAACGTGGACACATCCAGTTTTTTTAAAGAAAACAGAGCTGTTTTTGCAAAGTGCCTACCTGTAGATTTTGGCCTCTAGCTCAGCCAGCAGCTAGGGAAACCTACCAAACCTGTGCATTTCTGAAAACTAGAGACCTAGGGGAATCCAAGATGTGGTGACTTGTGGGGCTCGGACCAGGTTCTGTTACCCAGAATCCTTTGCAAACCTCAAAATTTGGCTAAAAAAACACATGTTCCTCACATTTCTGTGGCAGAAAGTTCTGCAATCTGAGAGGAGCCACAAATTTCCTTCACCCCAGCGTTCCCCCAAGTCTCCCGATAAAAATGATACCTCACTTGTGTGGGTAGGTCTAGCGCCCGCGACAGGAAACGCCCCAAAGCGCAACGTGGACACATCCAATGTTTTGAAAGAAAACAGAGATGATTTTTGCGAAGTGCCTACCTGTAGATTTTGGCCTCTAGCTCAGCCGGCACCTAGGGAAACCTACCAAACCTGTGCATTTCTGAAAACTAGAGACCTAGGGGAATCCAAGATGGGGTGACTTGTGGGGTTCGAACCAGGTTCTGTTATCCAGAATCCTTTTCAAACCTCAAAATTTGGCTAAAAAAACACATGTTCCTCACATTTCTGTGGCAGAAAGTTCTGGAATCTGAGAGGAGCCCCAAATTTCCTTCCACTCAGCGTTCCCCCAAGTCTCCCGATAAAAATTATACCTCACTTGTGTGGGTAGGCCTAGCGCCCGGGACAGGAAATGCCCCAAAGCGCAACGTCGACACATCGAGTTTTTTGAAAGAAAACAGAGCTGTTTTTTGCAAAGTGCCTACCTGTAGATTTTGGCCTCTAGCTCAGCCGGCACCTAGGGAAACCTACCAAACCTGTGCATTTCTGAAAACTAGAGACCTAGGGAAATCCAAGATGGGGTGACTTGTGGGGCTCGAACCAGGTTCTGTTACCCAGAATCCTTTCCAATCCTCAAAATGTGGCTAAAAAAACACATGTTCCTCACATTTCTTTGGCAGAAAGTTCTGGAATCTGAGAGGAGCCACAAATTTCCTTCCGCCCAGTGTTCCCCCAAGTCTCCCGATAAAAATGATACCTCACTTGTGTGGGTAGGCCTAGCGCCCGTGACAGGAAATGCCCCAAAGCGCAAGGTGGACACATCCAATTTTTTGAAAGAAAACAGAGCTGTTTTTTGCAAAGTGCCTACCTGTAGATTTTGGCCTCTAGCTCAGCCGGCACCTAGGGAAACCTACCAAACCTCTGCATTTCTGAAAACTAGAGACCTAGGGGAATCCAAGATGGGCTGACTTGTGGGGCTCGGACCAGGTTCTGTTTTCCAGAATCCTTTCCAAACCTCAAAATTTGGCTAAAAAAACACATGTTCCTCACATTTCTGTGGCAGAAAGTTCTGGAATCTGAGAGGAGCCACAAATTTCCTTCCACCCAGCGTTCCCCCAAGTCTCCCGATAAAAATGATACCTCACTTGTGTGGGTAGGCCTAGCGCCCGCGACAGGAAACGCCCCAAAGCGCAACGTGGACACATCCAATTTTTTGAAAGAAAACAGAGGTGATTTTTGCGAAGTGCCTACCTGTAGATTTTGGCCTCTAGCTCAGCCGGCACCTAGGGAAACCTACCAAACCTGTGCATTTCTGAAAACTAGAGAAATAGGGGAATCCAAGATGGGGTGACTTGTGGGGCTCGGACCAGGTTCTGTTACCCAGAATCCTTTGCAAACCTCAAAATTTGGTAAAAAAAAACACATGTTCCTCACATTTCTGTGGCAGAAAGTTCTGGAATCTGAGAGGAGCCCCAAATTTCCTTCCACCCAGCGTTCCCCCAAGTCTCCCGATAAAAATGATACCACACTTGTGTGGGTAGGCCTAGCGCCCGCGACGGGAAATGCCCCAAAGCACAACGTGGACACATCCAATTTTTTGAAAGAAAACAGAGGTGTTTTTTGCGAAGTGCCTACCTGTAGATTTTGGCCTCTAGCTCAGCCGGCACCTAGGGAAACCTACCAAACCTGTGCATTTCTGAAAACTAGAGACCTAGGGGAATCCAAGGTGGGGTGACTTATGGGGCTCGGACCAGGTTCTGTTACCCAGAATCCTTTGCAAACCTCAAAATTTGGCTAAAAAAACGCATGTTCCTCACATTTCTGTGGCAGAAAGTTCTGGAATCTGAGAGGAGCCACAAATTTCCTTCCACCCAGCGTTCCCCCAAGTCTCCCGATAAAAATGATACCTCACTTGTGTGGGTAGGCCTAGCGCCCGCGACAGGAAATGCCCCAAAGCGCAACGTGGACACATCCAATTTTTTGAAAGAAAACAGAGGTGTTTTTTGCGAAGTGCCTACCTGTAGATTTTGGCCTCTAGCTCAGCCGGCACCTAGGGAAACCTACCAAACCTGTGCATTTCTGAAAACTAGAGACCTAGGGTAATCCAAGATGGGGTGACTTGTGGGGCTCGGACCAGGTTCTGTTACCCAGAATCCTTTGCAAACCTCAAAATTTGGCTAAAAAAACACATGTTCCTCACATTTCTGTGGCAGAAAGTTCTGGAATCTGAGAGGAGCCACAAATTTCCTTCAACCCAGCGTTCCCCCAAGTCTCCCTATAAAAATGATACCTCACTTGTGTGGGTAGGCCTAGCGCCCGCGACAGGAAATGCCCCAAAGCGCAAGGTGGACACATCCAATTTTTTGAAAGAAAACAGAGCTGTTTTTTGCAAAGTGCCTACCTGTAGATTTTGGCCTCTAGCTCAGCCGGCACCTAGGGAAACCTACCAAACCTCTGCATTTCTGAAAACTAGAGACCTAGGGGAATCCAAGATGGGCTGACTTGTGGGGCTCGGACCAGGTTCTGTTTTCCAGAATCCTTTCCAAACCTCAAAATTTGGCTAAAAAAACACATGTTCCTCACATTTCTGTGGCAGAAAGTTCTGGAATCTGAGAGGAGCCACAAATTTCCTTCCACCCAGCGTTCCCCCAAGTCTCCCGATAAAAATGATACCTCACTTGTGTGGGTAGGCCTAGCGCCCGCGACAGGAAACGCCCCAAAGCGCAACGTGGACACATCCAATTTTTTGAAAGAAAACAGAGGTGATTTTTGCGAAGTGCCTACCTGTAGATTTTGGCCTCTAGCTCAGCCGGCACCTAGGGAAACCTACCAAACCTGTGCATTTCTGAAAACTAGAGAAATAGGGGAATCCAAGATGGGGTGACTTGTGGGGCTCGGACCAGGTTCTGTTACCCAGAATCCTTTGCAAACCTCAAAATTTGGTAAAAAAAAACACATGTTCCTCACATTTCTGTGGCAGAAAGTTCTGGAATCTGAGAGGAGCCCCAAATTTCCTTCCACCCAGCGTTCCCCCAAGTCTCCCGATAAAAATGATACCACACTTGTGTGGGTAGGCCTAGCGCCCGCGACGGGAAATGCCCCAAAGCACAACGTGGACACATCCAATTTTTTGAAAGAAAACAGAGGTGTTTTTTGCGAAGTGCCTACCTGTAGATTTTGGCCTCTAGCTCAGCCGGCACCTAGGGAAACCTACCAAACCTGTGCATTTCTGAAAACTAGAGACCTAGGGGAATCCAAGGTGGGGTGACTTATGGGGCTCGGACCAGGTTCTGTTACCCAGAATCCTTTGCAAACCTCAAAATGTGGCTAAAAAAACGCATTTTCCTCACATTTCTGTGGCAGAAAGTTCTGGAATCTGAGAGGAGCCACAAATTTCCTTCCACCCAGCGTTCCCCCAAGTCTCCCGATAAAAATGATACCTCACTTGTGTGGGTAGGCCTAGCGCCCGCGACAGGAAATGCCCCAAAGCGCAACGTGGACACATCCAATTTTTTGAAAGAAAACAGAGGTGTTTTTTGCGAAGTGCCTACCTGTAGATTTTGGCCTCTAGCTCAGCCGGCACCTAGGGAAACCTACCAAACCTGTGCATTTCTGAAAACTAGAGACCTAGGGTAATCCAAGATGGGGTGACTTGTGGGGCTCGGACCAGGTTCTGTTACCCAGAATCCTTTGCAAACCTCAAAATTTGGCTAAAAAAACACATGTTCCTCACATTTCTGTGGCAGAAAGTTCTGGAATCTGAGAGGAGCCACAAATTTCCTTCAACCCAGCGTTCCCCCAAGTCTCCCTATAAAAATGATACCTCACTTGTGTGGGTAGGCCTAGCGCCCGCGACAGGGAACGCCCCAAAGCGCAACGTGGACACATCCAATTTTTTGAAAGAAAACAAAGGTGATTTTTGCGAAGTGCCTACCTGTAGATTTTGGCCTCTAGCTCAGCCGGCACCTAGGGAAACCTACCAAACCTGTGCATTTCTGAAAACTAGAGACCTAGGGGAATCCAAGATGGGGTGACTTGTGGGGCTCGGACCAGGTTCTGTTACCCAGAATCCTTTGCAAACCGGAAAATTTGGCTAAAAATACACATGTTCCTCACATTTCTGTGGCAGAAAGTTCTGGAATCTGAGAGGAGCCCCAAATTTCCTTCCACCCAGCGTTCCCCCAAGTCTCCCGATAAAAATGATACCTCACTTGTGTGGGTAGGCCTAGCGCCCGCGACAGGAAATGCCCCAAAGCGCAACGTGGACACATCCAGTTTTTTTAAAGAAAACAGAGCTGTTTTTGCAAAGTGCCTACCTGTAGATTTTGGCCTCTAGCTCAGCCAGCAGCTAGGGAAACCTACCAAACCTGTGCATTTCTGAAAACTAGAGACCTAGGGGAATCCAAGATGTGGTGACTTGTGGGGCTCGGACCAGGTTCTGTTACCCAGAATCCTTTGCAAACCTCAAAATTTGGCTAAAAAAACACATGTTCCTCACATTTCTGTGGCAGAAAGTTCTGCAATCTGAGAGGAGCCACAAATTTCCTTCACCCCAGCGTTCCCCCAAGTCTCCCGATAAAAATGATACCTCACTTGTGTGGGTAGGTCTAGCGCCCGCGACAGGAAACGCCCCAAAGCGCAACGTGGACACATCCAATGTTTTGAAAGAAAACAGAGATGATTTTTGCGAAGTGCCTACCTGTAGATTTTGGCCTCTAGCTCAGCCGGCACCTAGGGAAACCTACCAAACCTGTGCATTTCTGAAAACTAGAGACCTAGGGGAATCCAAGATGGGGTGACTTGTGGGGTTCGGACCAGGTTCTGTTATCCAGAATCCTTTTCAAACCTCAAAATTTGGCTAAAAAAACACATGTTCCTCACATTTCTGTGGCAGAAAGTTCTGGAATCTGAGAGGAGCCCCAAATTTCCTTCCACTCAGCGTTCCCCCAAGTCTCCCGATAAAAATTATACCTCACTTGTGTGGGTAGGCCTAGCGCCCGCGACAGGAAATGCCCCAAAGCGCAACGTCGACACATCAAGTTTTTTGAAAGAAAACAGAGCTGTTTTTTGCAAAGTGCCTACCTGTAGATTTTGGCCTCTAGCTCAGCCGGCACCTAGGGAAACCTACCAAACCTGTGCATTTCTGAAAACTAGAGACCTAGGGAAATCCAAGATGGGGTGACTTGTGGGGCTCGAACCAGGTTCTGTTACCCAGAATCCTTTCCAATCCTCAAAATGTGGCTAAAAAAACACATGTTCCTCACATTTCTTTGGCAGAAAGTTCTGGAATCTGAGAGGAGCCACAAATTTCCTTCCGCCCAGTGTTCCCCCAAGTCTCCCGATAAAAATGATACCTCACTTGTGTGGGTAGGCCTAGCGCCCGTGACAGGAAATGCCCCAAAGCGCAAGGTGGACACATCCAATTTTTTTAAAGAAAACAGAGCTGTTTTTTGCAAAGTGCCTACCTGTAGATTTTGGCCTCTAGCTCAGCCGGCACCTAGGGAAACCTACCAAACCTCTGCATTTCTGAAAACTAGAGACCTAGGGGAATCCAAGATGGGCTGACTTGTGGGGCTCGGACCAGGTTCTGTTTTCCAGAATCCTTTCCAAACCTCAAAATTTGGCTAAAAAATCACATTTCCTCACATTTCTGTGGCAGAAAGTTATGGAATCTGAGAGGAGCCACAAATTTCCTTCCACCCAGTGTTCCCCCAAGTCTCCCGATAAAAATGATACCTCACTTGTGTGAGTAGTCCTAGCGCCCGCGACAGGAAATGCCCCAAAGCGCAACGTGGACACATCCAATTTTTTGAAAGAAAACAAAGCTGTTTTTTGCAAAGTGCCTACCTGTAGATTTTGGCCTCTAGCTCAGCCGGCACCTAGGGAAACCTACCAAACCTGTGCATTATTTAAAACTAGAGACCTAGGGGAATCCAAGATGGGGTGACTTGTGGGGCTCGGACCAGGTTCTGTTACCCAGAATCCTTTGCAAACCTGAAAATTTGGCTAAAAAAACACATGTTCCTCACATTTCTGTGCAGAAAGTTCTGGAATCTAAGAGGAGCCACAAATTACCTTCACCCCAGCGTTCCCCCAAGTCTCCCGATAAAAATGATACCTCACTTGTGTGGGTAGGCCTAGCGCCCGCGACAGGAAACGCCCCAAAGCGCAACATGGACACATCCAATTTTTTGAAAGAAAACAGAGCTGTTTTTTGCAAAGTGCCTACCTGTAGATTTTGGCCTCTAGCTCAGCCGGCACCTAGGGAAACCTACCAAACCTGTGCATTTCTGAAAACTAGAGACCTAGGGGAATCCAAGATGGGGTGACTTGTCGGGCTCGGACCAGGTTCTGTTATCCAGAATCCTTTTCAAACCTCAAAATTTGGCTAAAAAAACACATGTTCCTCACATTTCTGTGGCAGAAAGTTCTGGAATCTGAGAGGAGCCCCAAATTTCCTTCCACCCAGCGTTCCCCAAGTCTCCCGATAAAAATTATACCTCACTTGTGTATGTAGGCCTAGCGCCCGCGACAGGAAATGCCCCAAAGCGTAACGTCGACACATCGAGTTTTTTGAAAGAAAACAGAGCTGTTTTTTGCAAAGTGCCTACCTGTAGATTTTGGCCTCTAGCTCAGCCGGCACCTAGGGAAACCTACCAAACCTGTGCATTTCTGAAAACTAGAGACCTAGGGGAATCCAAGATGGGGTGACTTGTGGGGCTCGAACCAGGTTCTGTTACCCAGAATCCTTTCCAATCCTCAAAATTTGGCTAAAAAAACACATGTTCCTCACATTTCTGTGGCAGAAAGTTCTGGAATCTGAGAGGAGCCACAAATTTCCTTCCACCCAGTGTTCCCCCAAGTCTCCCGATAAAAATGATACCTCACTTGTGTGGGTAGGCATAGCGCCCGCAACAGGAAATGCCCCAAAGCGCAACGTGGACACATCCAATTTTTTGAAAGAAAACAGAGCTGTTTTTTGCAAAGTGCCTACCTGTAGATTTTGGCCTCTAGCTCAGCCGGCACCTAGGGAAACCTACCAAACCTGTGCATTTCTGAAAACTAGAGACCTAGGGGAATCCAATATGGGCTGACTTGTGGGGCTCGGACCAGGTTCTGTTATCCAGAATCCTTTTCAAACCTCAAAATTTGGCTAAAAAAACACATGTTCCTCACATTTCTGTGGCAGAAAGTTCTGGAATCTGAGAGGAGCCCCAAATTTCCTTCCACCCAGCGTTCCCCATAGTCTCCCGATAAAAATTATACCTCACTTGTGTGGGTAGGCCTAGCGCCCGCGACAGGAAATGCCCCAAAGCGCAACGTGGAAACATCCAGTTTTTTGAAAGAAAACAGAGCTGTTTTCTGCAAAGTGCCTACCTGTAGATTTTGGCCTCTAGCTCAGCCGGCACCTAGGGAAACCTACCAAACCTGTGCATTTCTGAAAACTAGAGACCTAGGGGAATCCAAGATGGGGTGACTTGTGGGGCTCGGACCAGGTTCTGTTACCCAGAATCCTTTCCAAACCTCAAAATTTGGCTAAAAAAACACATGTTCCTCACATTTCTGTGGCAGAAAGTTCTGGAATCTGAGAGGAGCCCCAAATTTCCTTCCACCCAGCGTTCCCCCAAGTCTCCCGATAAAAATTATACCTCACTTGTGTGGGTAGGCCTAGCGCCCGCGACAGGAAATGCCCCAAAGCGCAACGTCGACACATCGAGTTTTTTGAAAGAAAACAGAGCTGTTTTTTGCAAAGTGCCTACCTGTAGATTTTGGCCTCTAGCTCAGCCGGCACCTAGGGAAACCTACCAAACCTGTGCATTTCTGAAAACTAGAGACCTAGGGGAATCCAAGATGGGGTGACTTGTGGGGCTCGAACCAGGTTCTGTTACCCAGAATCCTTTCCAATCCTCAAAATTCGGCTAAAAAAACATATGTTCCTCACATTTCTGTGGCAGAAAGTTCTGGAATCTGAGAGGAGCCCCAAATTTCCTTCCACCCAGCGTTCCCCCAAGTCTCCCGATAAAAATTATACCTCACTTGTGTGGGTAGGCATAGCGCCCGCGACAGGAAATGCCCCAAAGCGCAACGTCGACACATCGAGTTTTTTGAAAGAAAACAGAGCTGTTTTTTGCAAAGTGCCTACCTGTAGATTTTGGCCTCTAGCTCAGCCGGCACCTAGGGAAACCTACCAAACCTGTGCATTTCTGAAAACTAGAGACCTAGGGGAATCCAAGATGGGGTGACTTGTGGGGCTCGAACCAGGTTCTGTTACCCAGAATCCTTTCCAATCCTCAAAATTCGGCTAAAAAAACATATGTTCCTCACATTTCTGTGGCAGAAAGTTCTGGAATCTGAGAGGAGCCACAAATTTCCTTCCACCCAGTGTTCCCCCAAGTCTCCCGATAAAAATGATACCTCACTTGTGTGGGTAGGCCTAGCGCCCGCGACAGGAAATGCCCCAAAGCGCAAGGTGGACACATCCAATTTTTTTAAAGAAAACAGAGCTGTTTTTTGCAAAGTGCCTACCTGTAGATTTTGGCCTCTAGCTCAGCCGGCACCTAGGGAAACCTACCAAACCTCTGCATTTCTGAAAACTAGAGACCTAAGGGAATCCAAGATGGGCTGACTTGTGGGGCTCGGACCAGGTTCTGTTATCCAGAATCCTTTTCAAACCTCAAAATTTGGCTAAAAAAACACATGTTGCTCACATTTCTGTGGCAGAAAGTTCTGGAATCTGAGAGGAGCCCCAAATTTCCTTCCACCCAGCGTTCCCCCAAGTCTCCCGATAAAAATTATACCTCACTTGTGTGGGTAGGCCTAGCGCCCGCGACAGGAAATGCCCCAAAGCGCAACGTGGACACATCCAGTTTTTTGAAAGAAAACAGAGCTGTTTTTTGCAAAGTGCCTACCTGTAGATTTTGGCCTCTAGCGCAGCCGGCACCTAGAAAATTACCAAACCTGTGCATTTCTGAAAACTAGAGACCTAGGGGAATCCAAGATGGGGTGACTTGTGGGGCTCGGACCAGGTTCTGTTACCCAGAATCCTTTCCAAACCTCAAAATTTGGCTAAAAAAACACATGTTCCTCACATTTCTGTGGCAGAAAGTTCTGGAATCTGAGAGGAGCCACAAATTTCCTTCCACCCAGTGCTCCCCCAAGTCTCCCGATAAAAATGATACCTCACTTGTGTGGGTAGGCCTAGCGCCCGCGACAGGAAATGCATCAAAGCGCAACGTGGACACATCCAATTTTTTGAAAGAAAACAGAGCTGTTTTTTGCAAAGTGCCTACCTGTAGGTTTTGGCCTCTAGCTCAGCCGGCACCTAGGGAAACCTACCAAACCTGTGCATTATTTAAAACTAGAGACCTAGGGGAATCCAAGATGGGCTGACTTGTGGGGCTCTGACCAGGTTCTGTTACCCAGAATCCTTTGCAAACCTCAAAATTTGGCTAAAAAATCACATGTTCCTCACATTTCTGTGGCAGAAAGTTCTGGAATCTGAGAGGAGCCACAAATTTCCTTCACCCCAGCGTTCCCCCAAGTCTCCCGATAAAAATTATTCCTCACTTGTGTGGGTAGGCCTAGCGCCCGCAACAGGAAATGCCCCAAAGCGCAACGTGGACACATCCAGTTTTTTGAAAGAAAACAGAGCTGTTTTTTGCAAAGTGCCTACCTGTAGATTTTGGCTTCTAGCGCAGCCGGCACCTAGGGAAACCTACCAAACCTGTGCATTTCTGAAAACTAGAGACCTAGGGGAATCCAAGATGGGGTGACTTGTGGGGCTCGGACCAGGTTCTGTTATCCAGAATCCTTTTCAAACCTCAAAATATGGCTAAAAAAACACATGTTCCTCACATTTCTGTGGCAGAAAGTTCTGGAATCTGAGAGGAGCCCCAAATTTCCTTCCACCCAGCGTTCCCCCAAGTCTCCCGATAAAAATTATACCTCACTTGTGTGGGTAGGCCTAACGCCCGTGACAGGAAATGCCCCAAAGCGCAACGTCGACACATCGAGTTTTTTGAAAGAAAACAGAGCTGTTTTTCGCAAAGTGCCTACGTGTAGATTTTGGCCTCTAGCTCAGCCGGCACCTAGGGAAACCTACCAAACCTGTGCATTTCTGAAAACTAGAGACCTAGGGGAATCCAAGATGGGGTGACTTGTGGGGCTCGGACCAGGTTCTGTTACCCAGAATCCTTTCCAAACCTCAAAATTTGGCTAAAAAAACACATGTTCCTCACATTTCTGTGGCAGAAAGTTCTGGAATCTGAGAGGAGCCCCAAATTTCCTTCCACCCAGCGTTCCCCCAAGTCTCCCGATAAAAATTATACCTCACTTGTGTGGGTAGGTCTAGCGCCCGCGACAGGAAATGCCCCAAAGCGCAACGTCGACACATCGAGTTTTTTGAAAGAAAACAGAGCTGTTTTTTGCAAAGTGCCTACCTGTAGATTTTGGCCTCTAGCTCAGCCGGCACCTAGGGAAACCTACCAAACCTGTGCATTTTTTAAAACTAGAGACCTAGGGGAATCCAAGATGGGCTGACTTGTGGGGCTCTGACCAGGTTCTGTTATCCAGAATCCTTTTCAAACCTCAAAATTTGGCTAAAAAATCACATGTTCCTCACATTTCTGTGGCAGAAAGTTCTGGAATCTGAGAGGAGCCCCAAATTTCCTTCCACCCAGCGTTCCCCCAAGTCTCCCGATAAAAATTATTCCTCACTTGTGTGGGTAGGCCTAGCGCCCGCAACAGGAAATGCCCCAAAGCGCAACGTGGACACATCCAGTTTTTTGAAAGAAAACAGAGCTGTTTTTTGCAAAGTGCCTACCTGTAGATTTTGGCTTCTAGCGCAGCCGGCACCTAGGGAAACCTACCAAACCTGTGCATTTCTGAAAACTAGAGACCTAGGGGAATCCAAGATGGGGTGACTTGTGGGGCTCGGACCAGGTTCTGTTACCCAGAATCCTTTCCAAACCTCAAAATTTGGCTAAAAAAACACATGTTCCTCACATTTCTGTGGCAGAAAGTTCTGGAATCTGAGAGGAGCCACAAATTTCCTTCCACCCAGTGTTCCCCCAAGTCTCCCGATAAAAATGATACCTCACTTGTGTGGGTAGGCCTAGCGCCCGCGACAGGAAATGCCCCAAAGCGCAACGTGGACACATCCAATTTTTTGAAAGAAAACAGAGCTGTTTTTTGCAAAGTGCCTACCTGTAGATTTTGGCCTCTAGCTCAGCCGGCACCTAGGGAAACCTACCAAACCTGTGCATTTTTTAAAACTAGAGACCTAGGGGAATCCAAGATGGGGTGACTTGTGGGGCTCGGACCAGGTTCTGTTATCCAGAATCCTTTTCAAACCTCAAAATATGGCTAAAAAAACACATGTTCCTCACATTTCTGTGGCAGAAAGTTCTGGAATCTGAGAGGAGCCCCAAATTTCCTTCCACCCAGCGTTCCCCCAAGTCTCCCGATAAAAATTATACCTCACTTGTGTGGGTAGGCCTAACGCCCGCGACAGGAAATGCCCCAAAGCGCAACGTGGACACATCCAATTTTTTGAAAGAAAACAGAGCTGTTTTTTGCAAAGTGCCTACCTGTAGATTTTGGCCTCTAGCTCAGCCGGCACCTAGGGAAACCAACCAAACCTGTGCATTTTTTAAAACTAGAGACCTAGGGGAATCCAAGATGGGCTGACTTGTGGGGCTCTGACCAGGTTCTGTTACCCGGAATCCTTTGCAAACCTCAAAATTTGGCTGAAAAATCACATGTTCCTCACATTTCTGTGGCAGAAAGTTCTGGAATCTGAGAGGAGCCACAAATTTCCTTCACCCCAGCGTTCCCCCAAGTCTCCCGATAAAAATGATACCTCACTTGTGTGGGTAGGTCTAGCGCCTGCGACAGGAAACGCCCCAAAGCGCAACGTGGACACATCAAATTTTTTGAAAGAAAACAGAGGTGATTTTTGCGAAGTGCCTACCTGTAGATTTTGGCCTCTAGCTCAGCTGGCACCTAGGGAAACCTACCAAACCTGTGCATTTCTGAAAACTAGAGACCTAGGGGAATCCAAGATGGGGTGACTTGTGGGGCTCGGACCAGGTTCTGTTATCCAGAATCCTTTTCAAACCTCAAAATATGGCTAAAAAAACACATGTTCCTCACATTTCTGTGGCAGAAAGTTCTGGAATCTGAGAGGAGCCCCAAATTTCCTTCCACCCAGCGTTCCCCCAAGTCTCCCGATAAAAATTATACCTCACTTGTGTGGGTAGGCCTAACGCCCGTGACAGGAAATGCCCCAAAGCGCAACGTCGACACATCGAGTTTTTTTAAAGAAAACAGAGCTGTTTTTTGCAAAGTGCCTACCTGTAGATTTTGGCCTCTAGCTCAGCCGGCACCTAGGGAAACCTACCAAACCTGTGCATTTCTGAAAACTAGAGACCTAGGGGAATCCAAGATGGGGTGACTTGTGGGGCTCGGACCAGGTTCTGTTACCCAGAATCCTTTCCAAACCTCAAAATTTGGCTAAAAAAACACATGTTCCTCACATTTCTGTGGCAGAAAGTTCTGGAATCTGAGAGGAGCCACAAATTTCCTTCCACCCAGTGTTCCCCCAAGTCTCCCGATAAAAATGATACCTCACTTGTGTGGGTAGGCCTAGCGCCCGCGACAGGAAATGCCCCAAAGCACAACGTGGACACATCCAATTTTTTGAAAGAAAACAGAGCTGTTTTTTGCAAAGTGCCTACCTGTAGATTTTGGCCTCTAGCTCAGCCGGCACCTAGGGAAACCTACCAAACCTGTGCATTTCTGAAAACTAGAGACCTAGGGGAATCCAATATGGGCTGACTTGTGGGGCTCGGACCAGGTTCTGTTATCCAGAATCCTTTTCAAACCTCAAAATTTGGCTAAAAAAACACATGTTCCTGACATTTCTGTGGCAGAAAGTTCTGGAATCTGAGAGGAACCCCAAATTTCCTTCCACCCAGCGTTCCCCCAAGTCTCCCGATAAAAATTATACCTCACTTGTGTGGGTAGGCCTAGCGCCCGCAACAGGAAATGCCCCAAAGCGCAACGTGGACACATCCAGTTTTTTTAAAGAAAACAGAGCTGTTTTTTGCAAAGTGCCTACCTGTAGATTTTGGCCTCTAGCTCAGCCGGCACCTAGGGAAACCTACCAAACCTGTGCATTTCTGAAAACTAGAGACCTAGGGGAATCCAAGATGGGGTGACTTGTGGGGCTCGGACCAGGTTCTGTTATCCAGAATCCTTTTCAAACCTCAAAATATGGCTAAAAAAACACATGTTCCTCACATTTCTGTGGCAGAAAGTTCTGGAATCTGAGAGGAGCCCCAAATTTCCTTCCACCCAGCGTTCCCCCAAGTCTCCCGATAAAAATTATACCTCACTTGTGTGGGTAGGCCTAACGCCCGTGACAGGAAATGCCCCAAAGCGCAACGTCGACACATCGAGTTTTTTGAAAGAAAACAGAGCTGTTTTTCGCAAAGTGCCTACGTGTAGATTTTGGCCTCTAGCTCAGCCGGCACCTAGGGAAACCTACCAAACCTGTGCATTTCTGAAAACTAGAGACCTAGGGGAATCCAAGATGGGGTGACTTGTGGGGCTCGGACCAGGTTCTGTTACCCAGAATCCTTTCCAAACCTCAAAATTTGGCTAAAAAAACACATGTTCCTCACATTTCTGTGGCAGAAAGTTCTGGAATCTGAGAGGAGCCCCAAATTTCCTTCCACCCAGCGTTCCCCCAAGTCTCCCGATAAAAATTATACCTCACTTGTGTGGGTAGGTCTAGCGCCCGCGACAGGAAATGCCCCAAAGCGCAACGTCGACACATCGAGTTTTTTGAAAGAAAACAGAGCTGTTTTTTGCAAAGTGCCTACCTGTAGATTTTGGCCTCTAGCTCAGCCGGCACCTAGGGAAACCTACCAAACCTGTGCATTTTTTAAAACTAGAGACCTAGGGGAATCCAAGATGGGCTGACTTGTGGGGCTCTGACCAGGTTCTGTTATCCAGAATCCTTTTCAAACCTCAAAATTTGGCTAAAAAATCACATGTTCCTCACATTTCTGTGGCAGAAAGTTCTGGAATCTGAGAGGAGCCCCAAATTTCCTTCCACCCAGCGTTCCCCCAAGTCTCCCGATAAAAATTATTCCTCACTTGTGTGGGTAGGCCTAGCGCCCGCAACAGGAAATGCCCCAAAGCGCAACGTGGACACATCCAGTTTTTTGAAAGAAAACAGAGCTGTTTTTTGCAAAGTGCCTACCTGTAGATTTTGGCTTCTAGCGCAGCCGGCACCTAGGGAAACCTACCAAACCTGTGCATTTCTGAAAACTAGAGACCTAGGGGAATCCAAGATGGGGTGACTTGTGGGGCTCGGACCAGGTTCTGTTACCCAGAATCCTTTCCAAACCTCAAAATTTGGCTAAAAAAACACATGTTCCTCACATTTCTGTGGCAGAAAGTTCTGGAATCTGAGAGGAGCCACAAATTTCCTTCCACCCAGTGTTCCCCCAAGTCTCCCGATAAAAATGATACCTCACTTGTGTGGGTAGGCCTAGCGCCCGCGACAGGAAATGCCCCAAAGCGCAACGTGGACACATCCAATTTTTTGAAAGAAAACAGAGCTGTTTTTTGCAAAGTGCCTACCTGTAGATTTTGGCCTCTAGCTCAGCCGGCACCTAGGGAAACCTACCAAACCTGTGCATTTTTTAAAACTAGAGACCTAGGGGAATCCAAGATGGGCTGACTTGTGGGGCTCTGACCAGGTTCTGTTACCCGGAATCCTTTGCAAACCTCAAAATTTGGCTGAAAAATCACATGTTCCTCACATTTCTGTGGCAGAAAGTTCTGGAATCTGAGAGGAGCCACAAATTTCCTTCACCCCAGCGTTCCCCCAAGTCTCCCGATAAAAATGATACCTCACTTGTGTGGGTAGGTCTAGCGCCTGCGACAGGAAACGCCCCAAAGCGCAACGTGGACACATCAAATTTTTTGAAAGAAAACAGAGGTGATTTTTGCGAAGTGCCTACCTGTAGATTTTGGCCTCTAGCTCAGCCGGCACCTAGGGAAACCTACCAAACCTGTGCATTTCTGAAAACTAGAGACCTAGGGGAATCCAAGATGGGGTGACTTGTGGGGCTCGGACCAGGTTCTGTTATCCAGAATCCTTTTCAAACCTCAAAATATGGCTAAAAAAACACATGTTCCTCACATTTCTGTGGCAGAAAGTTCTGGAATCTGAGAGGAGCCCCAAATTTCCTTCCACCCAGCGTTCCCCCAAGTCTCCCGATAAAAATTATACCTCACTTGTGTGGGTAGGCCTAACGCCCGTGACAGGAAATGCCCCAAAGCGCAACGTCGACACATCGAGTTTTTTGAAAGAAAACAGAGCTGTTTTTTGCAAAGTGCCTACCTGTAGATTTTGGCCTCTAGCTCAGCCGGCACCTAGGGAAACCTACCAAACCTGTGCATTTCTGAAAACTAGAGACCTAGGGGAATCCAAGATGGGGTGACTTGTGGGGCTCGGACCAGGTTCTGTTACCCAGAATCCTTTCCAAACCTCAAAATTTGGCTAAAAAAACACATGTTCCTCACATTTCTGTGGCAGAAAGTTCTGGAATCTGAGAGGAGCCACAAATTTCCTTCCACCCAGTGTTCCCCCAAGTCTCCCGATAAAAATGATACCTCACTTGTGTGGGTAGGCCTAGCGCCCGCGACAGGTAATGCCCCAAAGCACAACGTGGACACATCCAATTTTTTGAAAGAAAACAGAGCTGTTTTTTGCAAAGTGCCTACCTGTAGATTTTGGCCTCTAGCTCAGCCGGCACCTAGGGAAACCTACCAAACCTGTGCATTTCTGAAAACTAGAGACCTAGGGGAATCCAATATGGGCTGACTTGTGGGGCTCGGACCAGGTTCTGTTATCCAGAATCCTTTTCAAACCTCAAAATTTGGCTAAAAAAACACATGTTCCTGACATTTCTGTGGCAGAAAGTTCTGGAATCTGAGAGGAACCCCAAATTTCCTTCCACCCAGCGTTCCCCCAAGTCTCCCGATAAAAATTATACCTCACTTGTGTGGGTAGGCCTAGCGCCCGCAACAGGAAATGCCCCAAAGCGCAACGTGGACACATCCAGTTTTTTGAAAGAAAACAGAGCTGTTTTTTGCAAAGTGCCTACCTGTAGATTTTGGCCTCTAGCTCAGCCGGCACCTAGGGAAACCTACCAAACCTGTGCATTTCTGAAAACTAGAGACCTAGGGGAATCCAAGATGGGGTGACTTGTGGGGCTCGGACCAGGTTCTGTTATCCAGAATCCTTTTCAAACCTCAAAATATGGCTAAAAAAACACATGTTCCTCACATTTCTGTGACAGAAAGTTCTGGAATCTGAGAGGAGCCCCAAATTTCCTTCCACCCAGCGTTCCCCCAAGTCTCCCGATAAAAATTATACCTCACTTGTGTGGGTAGGCCTAACGCCTGTGACAGGAAATGCCCCAAAGCGCAACGTCGACACATCGAGTTTTTTGAAAGAAAACAGAGCTGTTTTTCGCAAAGTGCCTACGTGTAGATTTTGGCCTCTAGCTCAGCCGGCACCTAGGGAAACCTACCAAACCTGTGCATTTCTGAAAACTAGAGACCTAGGGGAATCCAAGATGGGGTGACTTGTGGGGCTCGGACCAGGTTCTGTTACCCAGAATCCTTTCCAAACCTCAAAATTTGGCTAAAAAAAACATGTTCCTCACATTTCTGTGGCAGAAAGTTCTGGAATCTGAGAGGAGCCCCAAATTTCCTTCCACCCAGCGTTCCCCCAAGTCTCCCGATAAAAATTATACCTCACTTGTGTGGGTAGGCCTAGCGCCCGCGACAGGAAATGCCCCAAAGCGCAACGTCGACACATCGAGTTTTTTGAAAGAAAACAGAGCTGTTTTTTGCAAAGTGCCTACCTGTAGATTTTGGCCTCTAGCTCAGCCGGCACCTAGGGAAACCTACCAAACCTGTGCATTTTTTAAAACTAGAGACCTAGGGGAATCCAAGATGGGCTGACTTGTGGGGCTCTGACCAGGTTCTGTTACCCAGAATCCTTTGCAAACCTCAAAATTTGGCTAAAAAATCACATGTTCCTCACATTTCTGTGGCAGAAAGTTCTGGAATCTGAGAGGAGCCACAAATTTCCTTCACCCCAGCGTTCCCCCAAGTCTCCCGATAAAAATGATACCTCACTTGTGTGGGTAGGTCTAGCGCCCGCGACAGGAAACGCCCCAAAGCGCAACGTGGACACATCCAATTTTTTGAAAGAAAACAGAGGTGATTTTTGCGAAGTGCCTACCTGTAGATTTTGGCATCTAGCTCAGCCGGCACCTAGGGAAACCTACCAAACCTGTGCATTTCTGAAAACTAGAGACCTAGGGGAATCCAAGATGGGGTGACTTGTGGGGCTCGGACCAGGTTCTGTTATCCAGAATCCTTTTCAAACCTCAAAATATGGCTAAAAAAACACATGTTCCTCACATTTCTGTGGCAGAAAGTTCTGGAATCTGAGAGGAGCCCCAAATTTCCTTCCACCCAGCGTTCCCCCAAGTCTCCCGATAAAAATTATACCTCACTTGTGTGGGTAGGCCTAACGCCCGTGACAGAAAATGCCCCAAAGCGCAACGTCGACACATCGAGTTTTTTGAAAGAAAACAGAGCTGTTTTTCGCAAAGTGCCTACCTGTAGATTTTGGCCTCTAGCTCAGCCGGCACCTAGGGAAACCTACCAAACCTGTGCATTTCTGAAAACTAGAGACCTAGGGGAATCCAAGATGGGGTGACTTGTGGGGCTCGGACCAGGTTCTGTTACCCAGAATCCTTTCCAAACCTCAAAATTTGGCTAAAAAAACACATGTTCCTCACATTTCTGTGGCAGAAAGTTCTGGAATCTGAGAGGAGCCACAAATTTCCTTCCACCCAGTGTTCCCCCAAGTCTCCCGATAAAAATGATACCTCACTTGTGTGGGTAGGCCTAGCGCCCGCGACAGGAAATGCCCCAAAGCACAACGTGGACACATCCAATTTTTTGAAAGAAAACAGAGCTGTTTTTTGCAAAGTGCCTACCTGTAGATTTTGGCCTCTAGCTCAGCCGGCACCTAGGGAGACCTACCAAACCTGTGCATTTCTGAAAACTAGAGACCTAGGGGAATCCAAGATGGGCTGACTTGTGGGGCTCGGACCAGGTTCTGTTATCCAGAATCCTTTTCAAACCTCAAAATTTGGCTAAAAAAACACATGTTCCTCACATTTCTGTGGCAGAAAGTTCTGGAATCTGAGAGGAGCCCCAAATTTCCTTCCACCCAGCGTTCCCCCAAGTCTCCCGATAAAAATTATACCTCACTGTGTGGGTAGGCCTAGCGCCCGCAACAGGAAATGCCCCAAAGCGCAACGTGGACACATCCAGTTTTTTGAAAGAAAACAGAGCTGTTTTTTGCAAAGTGCCTACCTGTAGATTTTGGCCTCTAGCTCAGCCGGCACCAAGGGAAACCTACCAAACCTGTGCATTTCTGAAAACTAGAGACCTAGGGGAATCCAAGATGGGGTGACTTGTGGGGCTCGGACCAGGTTCTGTTACCCAGAATCCTTTCCAAACCTCAAAATTTGGCTAAAAAAACACATGTTCCTCACATTTCTGTGGCAGAAAGTTCTGGAATCTGAGAGGAGCCACAAATTTCCTTCCACCCAGTGTTCCCCCAAGTCTCCCAATAAAAATGATACCTCACTTGTGTGGGTAGGCCTAGCGCCCGCGACAGGAAAGGCCCCAAAGCGCAATGTGGACACATCCAATTTTTTGAAAGAAAACAGAGCTGTTTTTTGCAAAGTGCCTACCTGTAGATTTTGGTCTCTAGCTCAGCCGGCACCTAGGGAAACCTCCAAAACCTGTGCATTTTTTAAAACTAGAGAGCTAGGGGAGTCCAAAATGGGCTGACTTGTGGTGCTCTGACCAGGTTCTGTTAACAAGAATCCTTTGCAAACCTCAAAATTTGGCTAAAAAATCACATGTTCCTCACATTTCTGTGGCAGAAAGTTCTGAAATCTGAGAGGAGCCACAAATTTCCTTCCACCCAGTGTTCCCCCAAGTCTCCCGATAAAAATTATACCTCACTTGTGTGGGTAGGCCTAGCACCCGCGACAGGAAATGCCCCAAAGAGCAAATTGGACACATCCAATTTTTTGAAAGAAAACAGAGCTGTTTTTTGCAAAGTGCCTACCTGTAGATTTTGGCCTCTAGCTCAGCCAGCACCTAGGGAAACCTACCAAACCTGTGCATTTTTTAAAACTAGAGACCTAGGGGAATCCAAGATGGGGTGACTTGTGGGGCTCGAACCAGGTACTGTTACCCAGAATCCTTTCCAATCCTCAAAATGTGGCTAAAAAAACACATGTTCCTCACATTTCTGTGGCAGAAAGTTCTGGAATCTGAGAGGAGCCACAAATTTCCTTCCACCCAGTGTTCCCCCAAGTCTCCCGATAAAAATGATACCTCACTTGTGTGGGTAGGCCTAGCGCCCGCGACATTAAATGCCCCAAAGCACAAGGTGGACACATCCAATTTTTTGAAAGAAAACAGAGCTGTTTTTTGCAAAGTGCCTACCTGTAGATTTTGGCCTCTAGCTCAGCCGGCACCTAGGGAAACCTACCAAACCTCTGCATTTCTGAAAACTAGAGACCTAGGGGAATCCAAGATGGGCTGACTTGTGGGGCTCGGACCAGGTTCTGTTATCCAGAATCCTTTTCAAACCTCAAAATTTGGCTAAAAAAACACATGTTCCTCACATTTCTGTGGCAGAAAGTTCTGGAATCTGAGAGGAGCCCCAAATTTCCTTCCACCCAGCGTTCCCCCAAGTCTCCCGATAAAAATTATTCCTCACTTGTGTGGGTAGGCCTAGCGCCCGCGACAGGAAATGCCCCAAAGCGCAACGTGGACACATCCAGTTTTTTGAAAGAAAACAGAGCTGTTTTTTGCAAAGTGCCTACCTGTAGATTTTGGCCTCTAGCGCAGCCGGCACCTAGGGAAACCTACCAAACCTGTGCATTTCTGA
Source organism: Pleurodeles waltl (assembly GCF_031143425.1). Classification (NCBI taxonomy): domain Eukaryota; kingdom Metazoa; phylum Chordata; class Amphibia; order Caudata; family Salamandridae; genus Pleurodeles; species Pleurodeles waltl. Next base: position 1,682,626,694 of record NC_090444.1, on the reverse strand, counting down.
AAACTAGAGACCTAGGGGAATCCAAGATGGGGTGACTTGTGGGGCTCGGACCAGGTTCTGTTACCCAGAATCCTTTCCAAACCTCAACATTTGGCTAAAAAAACACATGTTCCTCACATTTCTGTGGCAGAAAGTTCTGGAATCTGAGAGGAGCCACAAATTTCCTTCCACCCAGTGTTCCCCCAAGTCTCCCGATAAAAATGATACCTCACTTGTGTGGGTAGGCCTAGCGCCCGCGACAGGAAATGCCCCAAAGCGCAACGTGGACACATCCAATTTTTTGAAAGAAAACAGAGCTGTTTTTTGCAAAGTGCCTACCTGTAGATTTTGGCCTCTAGCTCAGCCGGCACCTAGGGAGACCTACCAAACCTGTGCATTTCTGAAAACTAGAGACCTAGGGGAATCCAAGATGGGCTGACTTGTGGGGCTCGGACCAGGTTCTGTTATCCAGAATCCTTTTCAAACCTCAAAATTTGGCTAAAAAAACACATGTTCCTCACATTTCTGTGGCAGAAAGTTCTGGAATCTGAGAGGAGCCCCAAATTTCCTTCCACCCAGCGTTCCCCCAAGTCTCCCGATAAAAATTATACCTCACTGTGTGGGTAGGCCTAGCGCCCGCAACAGGAAATGCCCCAAAGCGCAACGTGGACACATCCAGTTTTTTGAAAGAAAACAGAGCTGTTTTTTGCAAAGTGCCTACCTGTAGATTTTGGCCTCTAGCTCAGCCGGCACCTAGGGAAACCTACCAAACCTGTGCATTTCTGAAAACTAGAGACCTAGGGGAATCCAAGATGGGGTGACTTGTGGGGCTCGGACCAGGTTCTGTTACCCAGAATCCTTTCCAAACCTCAAAATTTGGCTAAAAAAACACATGTTCCTCACATTTCTGTGGCAGAAAGTTCTGGAATCTGAGAGGAGCCACAAATTTCCTTCCACCCAGTGTTCCCCCAAGTCTCCCAATAAAAATGATACCTCACTTGTGTGGGTAGGCCTAGCGCCCGCGACAGGAAAGGCCCCAAAGCGCAATGTGGACACATCCAATTTTTTGAAAGAAAACAGAGCTGTTTTTTGCAAAGTGCCTACCTGTAGATTTTGGCCTCTAGCTCAGCCGGCACCTAGGGAAACCTCCAAAACCTGTGCATTTTTTAAAACTAGAGAGCTAGGGGAGTCCAAAATGGGCTGACTTGTGGTGCTCTGACCAGGTTCTGTTAACAAGAATCCTTTGCAAACCTCAAAATTTGGCTAAAAAATCACATGTTCCTCACATTTCTGTGGCAGAAAGTTCTGAAATCTGAGAGGAGCCACAAATTTCCTTCCACCCAGTGTTCCCCCAAGTCTCCCGATAAAAATTATACCTCACTTGTGTGGGTAGGCCTAGCACCCGCGACAGGAAATGCCCCAAAGAGCAAATTGGACACATCCAATTTTTTGAAAGAAAACAGAGCTGTTTTTTGCAAAGTGCCTACCTGTAGATTTTGGCCTCTAGCTCAGCCAGCACCTAGGGAAACCTACCAAACCTGTGCATTTTTTAAAACTAGAGACCTAGGGGAATCCAAGATGGGGTGACTTGTGGGGCTCGAACCAGGCACTGTTACCCAGAATCCTTTCCAATCCTCAAAATGTGGCTAAAAAAACACATGTTCCTCACATTTCTGTGGCAGAAAGTTCTGGAATCTGAGAGGAGCCACAAATTTCCTTCCACCCAGTGTTCCCCCAAGTCTCCCGATAAAAATGATACCTCACTTGTGTGGGTAGGCCTAGCGCCCGCGACATTACATGCCCCAAAGCACAAGGTGGACACATCCAATTTTTTGAAAGAAAACAGAGCTGTTTTTTGCAAAGTGCCTACCTGTAGATTTTGGCCTCTAGCTCAGCCGGCACCTAGGGAAACCTACCAAACCTCTGCATTTCTGAAAACTAGAGACCTAGGGGAATCCAAGATGGGCTGACTTGTGGGGCTCGGACCAGGTTCTGTTATCCAGAATCCTTTTCAAACCTCAAAATTTGGCTAAAAAAACACATGTTCCTCACATTTCTGTGGCAGAAAGTTCTGGAATCTGAGAGGAGCCCCAAATTTCCTTCCACCCAGCGTTCCCCCAAGTCTCCCGATAAAAATTATTCCTCACTTGTGTGGGTAGGCCTAGCGCCCGCGACAGGAAATGCCCCAAAGCGCAACGTGGACACATCCAGTTTTTTGAAAGAAAACAGAGCTGTTTTTTGCAAAGTGCCTACCTGTAGATTTTGGCCTCTAGCGCAGCCGGCACCTAGGGAAACCTACCAAACCTGTGCATTTCTGAAAACTAGAGACCTAGGGGAATCCAAGATGGGGTGACTTGTGGGGCTCGGACCAGGTTCTGTTACCCAGAATCCTTTCCAAACCTCAACATTTGGCTAAAAAAACACATGTTCCTCACATTTCTGTGGCAGAAAGTTCTGGAATCTGAGAGGAGCCACAAATTTCCTTCCACCCAGTGTTCCCCCAAGTCTCCCGATAAAAATGATACCTCACTTGTGTGGGTAGGCCTAGCGCCCGCGACAGGAAATGCCCCAAAGCGCAACGTGGACACATCCAATTTTTTGAAAGAAAACAGAGCTGTTTTTTGCAAAGTGCCTACCTGTAGATTTTGGCCTCTAGCTCAGCCGGCACCTAGGGAAACCTACCAAACCTGTGCATTTTTTAAAACTAGAGACCTAGGGGAATCCAAGATGGGCTGACTTGTGGGGCTCTGACCAGGTTCTGTTACCCAGAATCCTTTGCAAACCTCAAAATTTGGCTAAAAAATCACATGTTCCTCACATTTCTGTGGCAGAAAGTTCTGGAATCTGAGAGGAGCCACAAATTTCCTTCACCCCAGCGTTCCCCCAAGTCTCCCGATAAAAATGATACCTCACTTGAGTGGGTAGGTCTAGCGCCTGCGACAGGAAACGCCCCAAAGCGCAACGTGGACACATCAAATTTTTTGAAAGAAAACAGAGGTGATTTTTGCGAAGTGCCTACCTGTAGATTTTGGCCTCTAGCTCAGCCGGCACCTAGGGAAAACTACCAAACCTGTGCATTTCTGAAAACTAGAGACCTAGGGGAATCCAAGATGGGGTGACTTGTGGGGCTCGGACCAGGTTCTGTTATCCAGAATCCTTTTCAAACCTCAAAATATGGCAAAAAAACCACATGTTCCTCACATTTCTGTGGCAGAAAGTTCTGGAATCTGAGAGGAGCCCCAAATTTCCTTCCACCCAGCGTTCCCCCAAGTCTCCCGATAAAAATTATACCTCACTTGTGTGGGTAGGCCTAACGCCCGTGACAGGAAATGCCCCAAAGCGCAACGTCGACACATCGAGTTTTTTTAAAGAAAACAGAGCTGTTTTTTGCAAAGTGCCTACCTGTAGATTTTGGCCTCTAGCTCAGCCGGCACCTAGGGAAACCTACCAAACCTGTGCATTTCTGAAAACTAGAGACCTAGGGGAATCCAAGATGGGGTGACTTGTGGGGCTCGGACCAGGTTCTGTTACCCAGAATCCTTTCCAAACCTCAAAATTTGGCTAAAAAAACACATGTTCCTCACATTTCTGTGGCAGAAAGTTCTGGAATCTGAGAGGAGCCACAAATTTCCTTCCACCCAGTGTTCCCCCAAGTCTCCCGATAAAAATGATACCTCACTTGTGTGGGTAGGCCTAGCGCCCGCGACAGGAAATGCCCCAAAGCGCAACGTGGACACATCCAATTTTTTGAAAGAAAACAGAGCTGTTTTTTGCAAAGTGCCTACCTGTAGATTTTGGCCTCTAGCTCAGCCGGCACCTAGGGAAACCTACCAAACCTGTGCATTTCTGAAAACTAGAGACCTAGGGGAATCCAATATGGGCTGACTTGTGGGGCTCGGACCAGGTTCTGTTATCCAGAATCCTTTTCAAACCTCAAAATTTGGCTAAAAAAACACATGTTCCTGACATTTCTGTGGCAGAAAGTTCTGGAATCTGAGAGGAGCCCCAAATTTCCTTCCACCCAGCGTTCCCCCAAGTCTCCCGATAAAAATTATACCTCACTTGTGTGGGTAGGCCTAGCGCCCGCAACAGGAAATGCCCCAAAGCGCAACGTGGACACATCCAGTTTTTTTAAAGAAAACAGAGCTGTTTTTTGCAAAGTGCCTACCTGTAGATTTTGGCCTCTAGCTCAGCCGGCACCTAGGGAAACCTACCAAACCTGTGCATTTCTGAAAACTAGAGACCTAGGGGAATCCAAGATGGGGTGACTTGTGGGGCTCGGACCAGGTTCTGTTATCCAGAATCCTTTTCAAACCTCAAAATATGGCTAAAAAAACACATGTTCCTCACATTTCTGTGGCAGAAAGTTCTGGAATCTGAGAGGAGCCCCAAATTTCCTTCCACCCAGCGTTCCCCCAAGTCTCCCGATAAAAATTATACCTCACTTGTGTGGGTAGGCCTAACGCCCGTGACAGGAAATGCCCCAAAGCGCAACGTGGACACATCCAGTTTTTTTAAAGAAAACAGAGCTGTTTTTCGCAAAGTGCCTACCTGTAGATTTTGGCCTCTAGCTCAGCCGGCACCTAGGGAAACCTACCAAACCTGTGCATTTCTGAAAACTAGAGACCTAGGGGAATCCAAGATGGGGTGACTTGTGGGGCTCGGACCAGGTTCTGTTACCCAGAATCCTTTCCAAACCTCAAAATTTGGCTAAAAAAACACATGTTCCTCACATTTCTGTGGCAGAAAGTTCTGGAATCTGAGAGGAGCCACACATTTCCTTCCACCCAGTGTTCCCCCAAGTCTCCCGATAAAAATGATACCTCACTTGTGTGGGTAGGCCTAGCGCCCGCGACAGGAAATGCCCCAAAGCGCAACGTGGACACATCAAATTTTTTGAAAGAAAACAGAGCTGTTTTTTGCAAAGTGCCTACCTGTAGATTTAGGCCTCTAGCTCAGCCGGCACCTAGGGAAACCTACCAAACCTGTGCATTTCTGAAAACTAGAGACCTAGGGGAATCCAATATGGGCTGACTTGTGGGGCTCGGACCAGGTTCTGTTATCCAGAATCCTTTTCAAACCTCAAAATTTGGCTAAAAAAACACATGTTCCTCACATTTCTGTGGCAGAAAGTTCTGGAATCTGAGAGGAGCCCCAAATTTCCTTCCACCCAGCGTTCCCCCAAGTCTCCCGATAAAAATTATACCTCACTTGTGTGGGTAGGCCTAGCGCCCGCGACAGGAAATGCCCCAAAGCGCAACGTGGACACATCCAGTTTTTTGAAAGAAAACAGAGCTGTTTTCTGCAAAGTGCCTACCTGTAGATTTTGGCCTCTAGCTCAGCCGGCACCTAGGGAAACCTACCAAACCTGTGCATTTCTGAAAACTAGAGACCTAGGGGAATCCAAGATGGGCTGACTTGTGGGGCTCGGACCAGGTTCTGTTACCCAGAATCCTTTCCAAACCTCAAAATTTGGCTAAAAAAACACATGTTCCTCACATTTCTGTGGCAGAAGGTTCTGGAATCTGAGAGGAGCCCCAAATTTCCTTCCACCCAGCGTTCCCCCAAGTCTCCCGATAAAAATTATACCTCACTTGTGTGGGTAGGCCTAGCGCCCGCGACAGGAAATGCCCCAAAGCGCAACGTGGACACATCCAGTTTTTTGAAAGAAAACAGAGCTGTTTTTTGCAAAGTGCCTACCTGTAGATTTTGGCCTCTAGCGCAGCCGGCACCTAGGGAAAATTACCAAACCTGTGCATTTCTGAAAACTAGAGACCTAGGGGAATCCAAGATGGGGTGACTTGTGGGGCTCGGACCAGGTTCTGTTACCCAGAATCCTTTCCAAACCTCAAAATTTGGCTAAAAAAACACATGTTCCTCACATTTCTGTGGCAGAAAGTTCTGGAATCTGAGAGGAGCCACAAATTTCCTTCCACCCAGTGCTCCCCCAAGTCTCCCGATAAAAATGATACCTCACTTGTGTGGGTAGGCCTAGCGCCCGCGACAGGAAATGCATCAAAGCGCAACGTGGACACATCCAATTTTTTGAAAGAAAACAGAGCTGTTTTTTGCAAAGTGCCTACCTGTAGGTTTTGGCCTCTAGCTCAGCCGGCACCTAGGGAAACCTACCAAACCTGTGCATTATTTAAAACTAGAGACCTAGGGGAATCCAAGATGGGCTGACTTGTGGGGCTCTGACCAGGTTCTGTTACCCAGAATCCTTTGCAAACCTCAAAATTTGGCTAAAAAATCACATGTTCCTCACATTTCTGTGGCAGAAAGTTCTGGAATCTGAGAGGAGCCACAAATTTCCTTCACCCCAGCGTTCCCCCAAGTCTCCCGATAAAAATTATTCCTCACTTGTGTGGGTAGGCCTAGCGCCCGCAACAGGAAATGCCCCAAAGCGCAACGTGGACACATCCAGTTTTTTGAAAGAAAACAGAGCTGTTTTTTGCAAAGTGCCTACCTGTAGATTTTGGCTTCTAGCGCAGCCGGCACCTAGGGAAACCTACCAAACCTGTGCATTTCTGAAAACTAGAGACCTAGGGGAATCCAAGATGGGGTGACTTGTGGGGCTCGGACCAGGTTCTGTTATCCAGAATCCTTTTCAAACCTCAAAATATGGCTAAAAAAACACATGTTCCTCACATTTCTGTGGCAGAAAGTTCTGGAATCTGAGAGGAGCCCCAAATTTCCTTCCACCCAGCGTTCCCCCAAGTCTCCCGATAAAAATTATACCTCACTTGTGTGGGTAGGCCTAACGCCCGTGACAGGAAATGCCCCAAAGCGCAACGTCGACACATCGAGTTTTTTGAAAGAAAACAGAGCTGTTTTTCGCAAAGTGCCTACGTGTAGATTTTGGCCTCTAGCTCAGCCGGCACCTAGGGAAACCTACCAAACCTGTGCATTTCTGAAAACTAGAGACCTAGGGGAATCCAAGATGGGGTGACTTGTGGGGCTCGGACCAGGTTCTGTTACCCAGAATCCTTTCCAAACCTCAAAATTTGGCTAAAAAAACACATGTTCCTCACATTTCTGTGGCAGAAAGTTCTGGAATCTGAGAGGAGCCCCAAATTTCCTTCCACCCAGCGTTCCCCCAAGTCTCCCGATAAAAATTATACCTCACTTGTGTGGGTAGGTCTAGCGCCCGCGACAGGAAATGCCCCAAAGCGCAACGTCGACACATCGAGTTTTTTGAAAGAAAACAGAGCTGTTTTTTGCAAAGTGCCTACCTGTAGATTTTGGCCTCTAGCTCAGCCGGCACCTAGGGAAACCTACCAAACCTGTGCATTTTTTAAAACTAGAGACCTAGGGGAATCCAAGATGGGCTGACTTGTGGGGCTCTGACCAGGTTCTGTTATCCAGAATCCTTTTCAAACCTCAAAATTTGGCTAAAAAATCACATGTTCCTCACATTTCTGTGGCAGAAAGTTCTGGAATCTGAGAGGAGCCCCAAATTTCCTTCCACCCAGCGTTCCCCCAAGTCTCCCGATAAAAATTATTCCTCACTTGTGTGGGTAGGCCTAGCGCCCGCAACAGGAAATGCCCCAAAGCGCAACGTGGACACATCCAGTTTTTTGAAAGAAAACAGAGCTGTTTTTTGCAAAGTGCCTACCTGTAGATTTTGGCTTCTAGCGCAGCCGGCACCTAGGGAAACCTACCAAACCTGTGCATTTCTGAAAACTAGAGACCTAGGGGAATCCAAGATGGGGTGACTTGTGGGGCTCGGACCAGGTTCTGTTACCCAGAATCCTTTCCAAACCTCAAAATTTGGCTAAAAAAACACATGTTCCTCACATTTCTGTGGCAGAAAGTTCTGGAATCTGAGAGGAGCCACAAATTTCCTTCCACCCAGTGTTCCCCCAAGTCTCCCGATAAAAATGATACCTCACTTGTGTGGGTAGGCCTAGCGCCCGCGACAGGAAATGCCCCAAAGCGCAACGTGGACACATCCAATTTTTTGAAAGAAAACAGAGCTGTTTTTTGCAAAGTGCCTACCTGTAGATTTTGGCCTCTAGCTCAGCCGGCACCTAGGGAAACCTACCAAACCTGTGCATTTTTTAAAACTAGAGACCTAGGGGAATCCAAGATGGGGTGACTTGTGGGGCTCGGACCAGGTTCTGTTATCCAGAATCCTTTTCAAACCTCAAAATATGGCTAAAAAAACACATGTTCCTCACATTTCTGTGGCAGAAAGTTCTGGAATCTGAGAGGAGCCCCAAATTTCCTTCCACCCAGCGTTCCCCCAAGTCTCCCGATAAAAATTATACCTCACTTGTGTGGGTAGGCCTAACGCCCGCGACAGGAAATGCCCCAAAGCGCAACGTGGACACATCCAATTTTTTGAAAGAAAACAGAGCTGTTTTTTGCAAAGTGCCTACCTGTAGATTTTGGCCTCTAGCTCAGCCGGCACCTAGGGAAACCAACCAAACCTGTGCATTTTTTAAAACTAGAGACCTAGGGGAATCCAAGATGGGCTGACTTGTGGGGCTCTGACCAGGTTCTGTTACCCGGAATCCTTTGCAAACCTCAAAATTTGGCTGAAAAATCACATGTTCCTCACATTTCTGTGGCAGAAAGTTCTGGAATCTGAGAGGAGCCACAAATTTCCTTCACCCCAGCGTTCCCCCAAGTCTCCCGATAAAAATGATACCTCACTTGTGTGGGTAGGTCTAGCGCCTGCGACAGGAAACGCCCCAAAGCGCAACGTGGACACATCAAATTTTTTGAAAGAAAACAGAGGTGATTTTTGCGAAGTGCCTACCTGTAGATTTTGGCCTCTAGCTCAGCTGGCACCTAGGGAAACCTACCAAACCTGTGCATTTCTGAAAACTAGAGACCTAGGGGAATCCAAGATGGGGTGACTTGTGGGGCTCGGACCAGGTTCTGTTATCCAGAATCCTTTTCAAACCTCAAAATATGGCTAAAAAAACACATGTTCCTCACATTTCTGTGGCAGAAAGTTCTGGAATCTGAGAGGAGCCCCAAATTTCCTTCCACCCAGCGTTCCCCCAAGTCTCCCGATAAAAATTATACCTCACTTGTGTGGGTAGGCCTAACGCCCGTGACAGGAAATGCCCCAAAGCGCAACGTCGACACATCGAGTTTTTTTAAAGAAAACAGAGCTGTTTTTTGCAAAGTGCCTACCTGTAGATTTTGGCCTCTAGCTCAGCCGGCACCTAGGGAAACCTACCAAACCTGTGCATTTCTGAAAACTAGAGACCTAGGGGAATCCAAGATGGGGTGACTTGTGGGGCTCGGACCAGGTTCTGTTACCCAGAATCCTTTCCAAACCTCAAAATTTGGCTAAAAAAACACATGTTCCTCACATTTCTGTGGCAGAAAGTTCTGGAATCTGAGAGGAGCCACAAATTTCCTTCCACCCAGTGTTCCCCCAAGTCTCCCGATAAAAATGATACCTCACTTGTGTGGGTAGGCCTAGCGCCCGCGACAGGAAATGCCCCAAAGCACAACGTGGACACATCCAATTTTTTGAAAGAAAACAGAGCTGTTTTTTGCAAAGTGCCTACCTGTAGATTTTGGCCTCTAGCTCAGCCGGCACCTAGGGAAACCTACCAAACCTGTGCATTTCTGAAAACTAGAGACCTAGGGGAATCCAATATGGGCTGACTTGTGGGGCTCGGACCAGGTTCTGTTATCCAGAATCCTTTTCAAACCTCAAAATTTGGCTAAAAAAACACATGTTCCTGACATTTCTGTGGCAGAAAGTTCTGGAATCTGAGAGGAACCCCAAATTTCCTTCCACCCAGCGTTCCCCCAAGTCTCCCGATAAAAATTATACCTCACTTGTGTGGGTAGGCCTAGCGCCCGCAACAGGAAATGCCCCAAAGCGCAACGTGGACACATCCAGTTTTTTTAAAGAAAACAGAGCTGTTTTTTGCAAAGTGCCTACCTGTAGATTTTGGCCTCTAGCTCAGCCGGCACCTAGGGAAACCTACCAAACCTGTGCATTTCTGAAAACTAGAGACCTAGGGGAATCCAAGATGGGGTGACTTGTGGGGCTCGGACCAGGTTCTGTTATCCAGAATCCTTTTCAAACCTCAAAATATGGCTAAAAAAACACATGTTCCTCACATTTCTGTGGCAGAAAGTTCTGGAATCTGAGAGGAGCCCCAAATTTCCTTCCACCCAGCGTTCCCCCAAGTCTCCCGATAAAAATTATACCTCACTTGTGTGGGTAGGCCTAACGCCCGTGACAGGAAATGCCCCAAAGCGCAACGTCGACACATCGAGTTTTTTGAAAGAAAACAGAGCTGTTTTTCGCAAAGTGCCTACGTGTAGATTTTGGCCTCTAGCTCAGCCGGCACCTAGGGAAACCTACCAAACCTGTGCATTTCTGAAAACTAGAGACCTAGGGGAATCCAAGATGGGGTGACTTGTGGGGCTCGGACCAGGTTCTGTTACCCAGAATCCTTTCCAAACCTCAAAATTTGGCTAAAAAAACACATGTTCCTCACATTTCTGTGGCAGAAAGTTCTGGAATCTGAGAGGAGCCCCAAATTTCCTTCCACCCAGCGTTCCCCCAAGTCTCCCGATAAAAATTATACCTCACTTGTGTGGGTAGGTCTAGCGCCCGCGACAGGAAATGCCCCAAAGCGCAACGTCGACACATCGAGTTTTTTGAAAGAAAACAGAGCTGTTTTTTGCAAAGTGCCTACCTGTAGATTTTGGCCTCTAGCTCAGCCGGCACCTAGGGAAACCTACCAAACCTGTGCATTTTTTAAAACTAGAGACCTAGGGGAATCCAAGATGGGCTGACTTGTGGGGCTCTGACCAGGTTCTGTTATCCAGAATCCTTTTCAAACCTCAAAATTTGGCTAAAAAATCACATGTTCCTCACATTTCTGTGGCAGAAAGTTCTGGAATCTGAGAGGAGCCCCAAATTTCCTTCCACCCAGCGTTCCCCCAAGTCTCCCGATAAAAATTATTCCTCACTTGTGTGGGTAGGCCTAGCGCCCGCAACAGGAAATGCCCCAAAGCGCAACGTGGACACATCCAGTTTTTTGAAAGAAAACAGAGCTGTTTTTTGCAAAGTGCCTACCTGTAGATTTTGGCTTCTAGCGCAGCCGGCACCTAGGGAAACCTACCAAACCTGTGCATTTCTGAAAACTAGAGACCTAGGGGAATCCAAGATGGGGTGACTTGTGGGGCTCGGACCAGGTTCTGTTACCCAGAATCCTTTCCAAACCTCAAAATTTGGCTAAAAAAACACATGTTCCTCACATTTCTGTGGCAGAAAGTTCTGGAATCTGAGAGGAGCCACAAATTTCCTTCCACCCAGTGTTCCCCCAAGTCTCCCGATAAAAATGATACCTCACTTGTGTGGGTAGGCCTAGCGCCCGCGACAGGAAATGCCCCAAAGCGCAACGTGGACACATCCAATTTTTTGAAAGAAAACAGAGCTGTTTTTTGCAAAGTGCCTACCTGTAGATTTTGGCCTCTAGCTCAGCCGGCACCTAGGGAAACCTACCAAACCTGTGCATTTTTTAAAACTAGAGACCTAGGGGAATCCAAGATGGGCTGACTTGTGGGGCTCTGACCAGGTTCTGTTACCCGGAATCCTTTGCAAACCTCAAAATTTGGCTGAAAAATCACATGTTCCTCACATTTCTGTGGCAGAAAGTTCTGGAATCTGAGAGGAGCCACAAATTTCCTTCACCCCAGCGTTCCCCCAAGTCTCCCGATAAAAATGATACCTCACTTGTGTGGGTAGGTCTAGCGCCTGCGACAGGAAACGCCCCAAAGCGCAACGTGGACACATCAAATTTTTTGAAAGAAAACAGAGGTGATTTTTGCGAAGTGCCTACCTGTAGATTTTGGCCTCTAGCTCAGCCGGCACCTAGGGAAACCTACCAAACCTGTGCATTTCTGAAAACTAGAGACCTAGGGGAATCCAAGATGGGGTGACTTGTGGGGCTCGGACCAGGTTCTGTTATCCAGAATCCTTTTCAAACCTCAAAATATGGCTAAAAAAACACATGTTCCTCACATTTCTGTGGCAGAAAGTTCTGGAATCTGAGAGGAGCCCCAAATTTCCTTCCACCCAGCGTTCCCCCAAGTCTCCCGATAAAAATTATACCTCACTTGTGTGGGTAGGCCTAACGCCCGTGACAGGAAATGCCCCAAAGCGCAACGTCGACACATCGAGTTTTTTGAAAGAAAACAGAGCTGTTTTTTGCAAAGTGCCTACCTGTAGATTTTGGCCTCTAGCTCAGCCGGCACCTAGGGAAACCTACCAAACCTGTGCATTTCTGAAAACTAGAGACCTAGGGGAATCCAAGATGGGGTGACTTGTGGGGCTCGGACCAGGTTCTGTTACCCAGAATCCTTTCCAAACCTCAAAATTTGGCTAAAAAAACACATGTTCCTCACATTTCTGTGGCAGAAAGTTCTGGAATCTGAGAGGAGCCACAAATTTCCTTCCACCCAGTGTTCCCCCAAGTCTCCCGATAAAAATGATACCTCACTTGTGTGGGTAGGCCTAGCGCCCGCGACAGGTAATGCCCCAAAGCACAACGTGGACACATCCAATTTTTTGAAAGAAAACAGAGCTGTTTTTTGCAAAGTGCCTACCTGTAGATTTTGGCCTCTAGCTCAGCCGGCACCTAGGGAAACCTACCAAACCTGTGCATTTCTGAAAACTAGAGACCTAGGGGAATCCAATATGGGCTGACTTGTGGGGCTCGGACCAGGTTCTGTTATCCAGAATCCTTTTCAAACCTCAAAATTTGGCTAAAAAAACACATGTTCCTGACATTTCTGTGGCAGAAAGTTCTGGAATCTGAGAGGAACCCCAAATTTCCTTCCACCCAGCGTTCCCCCAAGTCTCCCGATAAAAATTATACCTCACTTGTGTGGGTAGGCCTAGCGCCCGCAACAGGAAATGCCCCAAAGCGCAACGTGGACACATCCAGTTTTTTGAAAGAAAACAGAGCTGTTTTTTGCAAAGTGCCTACCTGTAGATTTTGGCCTCTAGCTCAGCCGGCACCTAGGGAAACCTACCAAACCTGTGCATTTCTGAAAACTAGAGACCTAGGGGAATCCAAGATGGGGTGACTTGTGGGGCTCGGACCAGGTTCTGTTATCCAGAATCCTTTTCAAACCTCAAAATATGGCTAAAAAAACACATGTTCCTCACATTTCTGTGACAGAAAGTTCTGGAATCTGAGAGGAGCCCCAAATTTCCTTCCACCCAGCGTTCCCCCAAGTCTCCCGATAAAAATTATACCTCACTTGTGTGGGTAGGCCTAACGCCTGTGACAGGAAATGCCCCAAAGCGCAACGTCGACACATCGAGTTTTTTGAAAGAAAACAGAGCTGTTTTTCGCAAAGTGCCTACGTGTAGATTTTGGCCTCTAGCTCAGCCGGCACCTAGGGAAACCTACCAAACCTGTGCATTTCTGAAAACTAGAGACCTAGGGGAATCCAAGATGGGGTGACTTGTGGGGCTCGGACCAGGTTCTGTTACCCAGAATCCTTTCCAAACCTCAAAATTTGGCTAAAAAAAACATGTTCCTCACATTTCTGTGGCAGAAAGTTCTGGAATCTGAGAGGAGCCCCAAATTTCCTTCCACCCAGCGTTCCCCCAAGTCTCCCGATAAAAATTATACCTCACTTGTGTGGGTAGGCCTAGCGCCCGCGACAGGAAATGCCCCAAAGCGCAACGTCGACACATCGAGTTTTTTGAAAGAAAACAGAGCTGTTTTTTGCAAAGTGCCTACCTGTAGATTTTGGCCTCTAGCTCAGCCGGCACCTAGGGAAACCTACCAAACCTGTGCATTTTTTAAAACTAGAGACCTAGGGGAATCCAAGATGGGCTGACTTGTGGGGCTCTGACCAGGTTCTGTTACCCAGAATCCTTTGCAAACCTCAAAATTTGGCTAAAAAATCACATGTTCCTCACATTTCTGTGGCAGAAAGTTCTGGAATCTGAGAGGAGCCACAAATTTCCTTCACCCCAGCGTTCCCCCAAGTCTCCCGATAAAAATGATACCTCACTTGTGTGGGTAGGTCTAGCGCCCGCGACAGGAAACGCCCCAAAGCGCAACGTGGACACATCCAATTTTTTGAAAGAAAACAGAGGTGATTTTTGCGAAGTGCCTACCTGTAGATTTTGGCATCTAGCTCAGCCGGCACCTAGGGAAACCTACCAAACCTGTGCATTTCTGAAAACTAGAGACCTAGGGGAATCCAAGATGGGGTGACTTGTGGGGCTCGGACCAGGTTCTGTTATCCAGAATCCTTTTCAAACCTCAAAATATGGCTAAAAAAACACATGTTCCTCACATTTCTGTGGCAGAAAGTTCTGGAATCTGAGAGGAGCCCCAAATTTCCTTCCACCCAGCGTTCCCCCAAGTCTCCCGATAAAAATTATACCTCACTTGTGTGGGTAGGCCTAACGCCCGTGACAGAAAATGCCCCAAAGCGCAACGTCGACACATCGAGTTTTTTGAAAGAAAACAGAGCTGTTTTTCGCAAAGTGCCTACCTGTAGATTTTGGCCTCTAGCTCAGCCGGCACCTAGGGAAACCTACCAAACCTGTGCATTTCTGAAAACTAGAGACCTAGGGGAATCCAAGATGGGGTGACTTGTGGGGCTCGGACCAGGTTCTGTTACCCAGAATCCTTTCCAAACCTCAAAATTTGGCTAAAAAAACACATGTTCCTCACATTTCTGTGGCAGAAAGTTCTGGAATCTGAGAGGAGCCACAAATTTCCTTCCACCCAGTGTTCCCCCAAGTCTCCCGATAAAAATGATACCTCACTTGTGTGGGTAGGCCTAGCGCCCGCGACAGGAAATGCCCCAAAGCACAACGTGGACACATCCAATTTTTTGAAAGAAAACAGAGCTGTTTTTTGCAAAGTGCCTACCTGTAGATTTTGGCCTCTAGCTCAGCCGGCACCTAGGGAGACCTACCAAACCTGTGCATTTCTGAAAACTAGAGACCTAGGGGAATCCAAGATGGGCTGACTTGTGGGGCTCGGACCAGGTTCTGTTATCCAGAATCCTTTTCAAACCTCAAAATTTGGCTAAAAAAACACATGTTCCTCACATTTCTGTGGCAGAAAGTTCTGGAATCTGAGAGGAGCCCCAAATTTCCTTCCACCCAGCGTTCCCCCAAGTCTCCCGATAAAAATTATACCTCACTGTGTGGGTAGGCCTAGCGCCCGCAACAGGAAATGCCCCAAAGCGCAACGTGGACACATCCAGTTTTTTGAAAGAAAACAGAGCTGTTTTTTGCAAAGTGCCTACCTGTAGATTTTGGCCTCTAGCTCAGCCGGCACCAAGGGAAACCTACCAAACCTGTGCATTTCTGAAAACTAGAGACCTAGGGGAATCCAAGATGGGGTGACTTGTGGGGCTCGGACCAGGTTCTGTTACCCAGAATCCTTTCCAAACCTCAAAATTTGGCTAAAAAAACACATGTTCCTCACATTTCTGTGGCAGAAAGTTCTGGAATCTGAGAGGAGCCACAAATTTCCTTCCACCCAGTGTTCCCCCAAGTCTCCCAATAAAAATGATACCTCACTTGTGTGGGTAGGCCTAGCGCCCGCGACAGGAAAGGCCCCAAAGCGCAATGTGGACACATCCAATTTTTTGAAAGAAAACAGAGCTGTTTTTTGCAAAGTGCCTACCTGTAGATTTTGGTCTCTAGCTCAGCCGGCACCTAGGGAAACCTCCAAAACCTGTGCATTTTTTAAAACTAGAGAGCTAGGGGAGTCCAAAATGGGCTGACTTGTGGTGCTCTGACCAGGTTCTGTTAACAAGAATCCTTTGCAAACCTCAAAATTTGGCTAAAAAATCACATGTTCCTCACATTTCTGTGGCAGAAAGTTCTGAAATCTGAGAGGAGCCACAAATTTCCTTCCACCCAGTGTTCCCCCAAGTCTCCCGATAAAAATTATACCTCACTTGTGTGGGTAGGCCTAGCACCCGCGACAGGAAATGCCCCAAAGAGCAAATTGGACACATCCAATTTTTTGAAAGAAAACAGAGCTGTTTTTTGCAAAGTGCCTACCTGTAGATTTTGGCCTCTAGCTCAGCCAGCACCTAGGGAAACCTACCAAACCTGTGCATTTTTTAAAACTAGAGACCTAGGGGAATCCAAGATGGGGTGACTTGTGGGGCTCGAACCAGGTACTGTTACCCAGAATCCTTTCCAATCCTCAAAATGTGGCTAAAAAAACACATGTTCCTCACATTTCTGTGGCAGAAAGTTCTGGAATCTGAGAGGAGCCACAAATTTCCTTCCACCCAGTGTTCCCCCAAGTCTCCCGATAAAAATGATACCTCACTTGTGTGGGTAGGCCTAGCGCCCGCGACATTAAATGCCCCAAAGCACAAGGTGGACACATCCAATTTTTTGAAAGAAAACAGAGCTGTTTTTTGCAAAGTGCCTACCTGTAGATTTTGGCCTCTAGCTCAGCCGGCACCTAGGGAAACCTACCAAACCTCTGCATTTCTGAAAACTAGAGACCTAGGGGAATCCAAGATGGGCTGACTTGTGGGGCTCGGACCAGGTTCTGTTATCCAGAATCCTTTTCAAACCTCAAAATTTGGCTAAAAAAACACATGTTCCTCACATTTCTGTGGCAGAAAGTTCTGGAATCTGAGAGGAGCCCCAAATTTCCTTCCACCCAGCGTTCCCCCAAGTCTCCCGATAAAAATTATTCCTCACTTGTGTGGGTAGGCCTAGCGCCCGCGACAGGAAATGCCCCAAAGCGCAACGTGGACACATCCAGTTTTTTGAAAGAAAACAGAGCTGTTTTTTGCAAAGTGCCTACCTGTAGATTTTGGCCTCTAGCGCAGCCGGCACCTAGGGAAACCTACCAAACCTGTGCATTTCTGAAAACTAGAGACCTAGGGGAATCCAAGATGGGGTGACTTGTGGGGCTCGGACCAGGTTCTGTTACCCAGAATCCTTTCCAAACCTCAACATTTGGCTAAAAAAACACATGTTCCTCACATTTCTGTGGCAGAAAGTTCTGGAATCTGAGAGGAGCCACAAATTTCCTTCCACCCAGTGTTCCCCCAAGTCTCCCGATAAAAATGATACCTCACTTGTGTGGGTAGGCCTAGCGCCCGCGACAGGAAATGCCCCAAAGCGCAACGTGGACACATCCAATTTTTTGAAAGAAAACAGAGCTGTTTTTTGCAAAGTGCCTACCTGTAGATTTTGGCCTCTAGCTCAGCCGGCACCTAGGGAGACCTACCAAACCTGTGCATTTCTGAAAACTAGAGACCTAGGGGAATCCAAGATGGGCTGACTTGTGGGGCTCGGACCAGGTTCTGTTATCCAGAATCCTTTTCAAACCTCAAAATTTGGCTAAAAAAACACATGTTCCTCACATTTCTGTGGCAGAAAGTTCTGGAATCTGAGAGGAGCCCCAAATTTCCTTCCACCCAGCGTTCCCCCAAGTCTCCCGATAAAAATTATACCTCACTGTGTGGGTAGGCCTAGCGCCCGCAACAGGAAATGCCCCAAAGCGCAACGTGGACACATCCAGTTTTTTGAAAGAAAACAGAGCTGTTTTTTGCAAAGTGCCTACCTGTAGATTTTGGCCTCTAGCTCAGCCGGCACCTAGGGAAACCTACCAAACCTGTGCATTTCTGAAAACTAGAGACCTAGGGGAATCCAAGATGGGGTGACTTGTGGGGCTCGGACCAGGTTCTGTTACCCAGAATCCTTTCCAAACCTCAAAATTTGGCTAAAAAAACACATGTTCCTCACATTTCTGTGGCAGAAAGTTCTGGAATCTGAGAGGAGCCACAAATTTCCTTCCACCCAGTGTTCCCCCAAGTCTCCCAATAAAAATGATACCTCACTTGTGTGGGTAGGCCTAGCGCCCGCGACAGGAAAGGCCCCAAAGCGCAATGTGGACACATCCAATTTTTTGAAAGAAAACAGAGCTGTTTTTTGCAAAGTGCCTACCTGTAGATTTTGGCCTCTAGCTCAGCCGGCACCTAGGGAAACCTCCAAAACCTGTGCATTTTTTAAAACTAGAGAGCTAGGGGAGTCCAAAATGGGCTGACTTGTGGTGCTCTGACCAGGTTCTGTTAACAAGAATCCTTTGCAAACCTCAAAATTTGGCTAAAAAATCACATGTTCCTCACATTTCTGTGGCAGAAAGTTCTGAAATCTGAGAGGAGCCACAAATTTCCTTCCACCCAGTGTTCCCCCAAGTCTCCCGATAAAAATTATACCTCACTTGTGTGGGTAGGCCTAGCACCCGCGACAGGAAATGCCCCAAAGAGCAAATTGGACACATCCAATTTTTTGAAAGAAAACAGAGCTGTTTTTTGCAAAGTGCCTACCTGTAGATTTTGGCCTCTAGCTCAGCCAGCACCTAGGGAAACCTACCAAACCTGTGCATTTTTTAAAACTAGAGACCTAGGGGAATCCAAGATGGGGTGACTTGTGGGGCTCGAACCAGGCACTGTTACCCAGAATCCTTTCCAATCCTCAAAATGTGGCTAAAAAAACACATGTTCCTCACATTTCTGTGGCAGAAAGTTCTGGAATCTGAGAGGAGCCACAAATTTCCTTCCACCCAGTGTTCCCCCAAGTCTCCCGATAAAAATGATACCTCACTTGTGTGGGTAGGCCTAGCGCCCGCGACATTACATGCCCCAAAGCACAAGGTGGACACATCCAATTTTTTGAAAGAAAACAGAGCTGTTTTTTGCAAAGTGCCTACCTGTAGATTTTGGCCTCTAGCTCAGCCGGCACCTAGGGAAACCTACCAAACCTCTGCATTTCTGAAAACTAGAGACCTAGGGGAATCCAAGATGGGCTGACTTGTGGGGCTCGGACCAGGTTCTGTTATCCAGAATCCTTTTCAAACCTCAAAATTTGGCTAAAAAAACACATGTTCCTCACATTTCTGTGGCAGAAAGTTCTGGAATCTGAGAGGAGCCCCAAATTTCCTTCCACCCAGCGTTCCCCCAAGTCTCCCGATAAAAATTATTCCTCACTTGTGTGGGTAGGCCTAGCGCCCGCGACAGGAAATGCCCCAAAGCGCAACGTGGACACATCCAGTTTTTTGAAAGAAAACAGAGCTGTTTTTTGCAAAGTGCCTACCTGTAGATTTTGGCCTCTAGCGCAGCCGGCACCTAGGGAAACCTACCAAACCTGTGCATTTCTGAAAACTAGAGACCTAGGGGAATCCAAGATGGGGTGACTTGTGGGGCTCGGACCAGGTTCTGTTACCCAGAATCCTTTCCAAACCTCAACATTTGGCTAAAAAAACACATGTTCCTCACATTTCTGTGGCAGAAAGTTCTGGAATCTGAGAGGAGCCACAAATTTCCTTCCACCCAGTGTTCCCCCAAGTCTCCCGATAAAAATGATACCTCACTTGTGTGGGTAGGCCTAGCGCCCGCGACAGGAAATGCCCCAAAGCGCAACGTGGACACATCCAATTTTTTGAAAGAAAACAGAGCTGTTTTTTGCAAAGTGCCTACCTGTAGATTTTGGCCTCTAGCTCAGCCGGCACCTAGGGAAACCTACCAAACCTGTGCATTTTTTAAAACTAGAGACCTAGGGGAATCCAAGATGGGCTGACTTGTGGGGCTCTGACCAGGTTCTGTTACCCAGAATCCTTTGCAAACCTCAAAATTTGGCTAAAAAATCACATGTTCCTCACATTTCTGTGGCAGAAAGTTCTGGAATCTGAGAGGAGCCACAAATTTCCTTCACCCCAGCGTTCCCCCAAGTCTCCCGATAAAAATGATACCTCACTTGAGTGGGTAGGTCTAGCGCCTGCGACAGGAAACGCCCCAAAGCGCAACGTGGACACATCAAATTTTTTGAAAGAAAACAGAGGTGATTTTTGCGAAGTGCCTACCTGTAGATTTTGGCCTCTAGCTCAGCCGGCACCTAGGGAAAACTACCAAACCTGTGCATTTCTGAAAACTAGAGACCTAGGGGAATCCAAGATGGGGTGACTTGTGGGGCTCGGACCAGGTTCTGTTATCCAGAATCCTTTTCAAACCTCAAAATATGGCAAAAAAACCACATGTTCCTCACATTTCTGTGGCAGAAAGTTCTGGAATCTGAGAGGAGCCCCAAATTTCCTTCCACCCAGCGTTCCCCCAAGTCTCCCGATAAAAATTATACCTCACTTGTGTGGGTAGGCCTAACGCCCGTGACAGGAAATGCCCCAAAGCGCAACGTCGACACATCGAGTTTTTTTAAAGAAAACAGAGCTGTTTTTTGCAAAGTGCCTACCTGTAGATTTTGGCCTCTAGCTCAGCCGGCACCTAGGGAAACCTACCAAACCTGTGCATTTCTGAAAACTAGAGACCTAGGGGAATCCAAGATGGGGTGACTTGTGGGGCTCGGACCAGGTTCTGTTACCCAGAATCCTTTCCAAACCTCAAAATTTGGCTAAAAAAACACATGTTCCTCACATTTCTGTGGCAGAAAGTTCTGGAATCTGAGAGGAGCCACAAATTTCCTTCCACCCAGTGTTCCCCCAAGTCTCCCGATAAAAATGATACCTCACTTGTGTGGGTAGGCCTAGCGCCCGCGACAGGAAATGCCCCAAAGCGCAACGTGGACACATCCAATTTTTTGAAAGAAAACAGAGCTGTTTTTTGCAAAGTGCCTACCTGTAGATTTTGGCCTCTAGCTCAGCCGGCACCTAGGGAAACCTACCAAACCTGTGCATTTCTGAAAACTAGAGACCTAGGGGAATCCAATATGGGCTGACTTGTGGGGCTCGGACCAGGTTCTGTTATCCAGAATCCTTTTCAAACCTCAAAATTTGGCTAAAAAAACACATGTTCCTGACATTTCTGTGGCAGAAAGTTCTGGAATCTGAGAGGAGCCCCAAATTTCCTTCCACCCAGCGTTCCCCCAAGTCTCCCGATAAAAATTATACCTCACTTGTGTGGGTAGGCCTAGCGCCCGCAACAGGAAATGCCCCAAAGCGCAACGTGGACACATCCAGTTTTTTTAAAGAAAACAGAGCTGTTTTTTGCAAAGTGCCTACCTGTAGATTTTGGCCTCTAGCTCAGCCGGCACCTAGGGAAACCTACCAAACCTGTGCATTTCTGAAAACTAGAGACCTAGGGGAATCCAAGATGGGGTGACTTGTGGGGCTCGGACCAGGTTCTGTTATCCAGAATCCTTTTCAAACCTCAAAATATGGCTAAAAAAACACATGTTCCTCACATTTCTGTGGCAGAAAGTTCTGGAATCTGAGAGGAGCCCCAAATTTCCTTCCACCCAGCGTTCCCCCAAGTCTCCCGATAAAAATTATACCTCACTTGTGTGGGTAGGCCTAACGCCCGTGACAGGAAATGCCCCAAAGCGCAACGTGGACACATCCAGTTTTTTTAAAGAAAACAGAGCTGTTTTTCGCAAAGTGCCTACCTGTAGATTTTGGCCTCTAGCTCAGCCGGCACCTAGGGAAACCTACCAAACCTGTGCATTTCTGAAAACTAGAGACCTAGGGGAATCCAAGATGGGGTGACTTGTGGGGCTCGGACCAGGTTCTGTTACCCAGAATCCTTTCCAAACCTCAAAATTTGGCTAAAAAAACACATGTTCCTCACATTTCTGTGGCAGAAAGTTCTGGAATCTGAGAGGAGCCACACATTTCCTTCCACCCAGTGTTCCCCCAAGTCTCCCGATAAAAATGATACCTCACTTGTGTGGGTAGGCCTAGCGCCCGCGACAGGAAATGCCCCAAAGCGCAACGTGGACACATCAAATTTTTTGAAAGAAAACAGAGCTGTTTTTTGCAAAGTGCCTACCTGTAGATTTAGGCCTCTAGCTCAGCCGGCACCTAGGGAAACCTACCAAACCTGTGCATTTCTGAAAACTAGAGACCTAGGGGAATCCAATATGGGCTGACTTGTGGGGCTCGGACCAGGTTCTGTTATCCAGAATCCTTTTCAAACCTCAAAATTTGGCTAAAAAAACACATGTTCCTCACATTTCTGTGGCAGAAAGTTCTGGAATCTGAGAGGAGCCCCAAATTTCCTTCCACCCAGCGTTCCCCCAAGTCTCCCGATAAAAATTATACCTCACTTGTGTGGGTAGGCCTAGCGCCCGCGACAGGAAATGCCCCAAAGCGCAACGTGGACACATCCAGTTTTTTGAAAGAAAACAGAGCTGTTTTCTGCAAAGTGCCTACCTGTAGATTTTGGCCTCTAGCTCAGCCGGCACCTAGGGAAACCTACCAAACCTGTGCATTTCTGAAAACTAGAGACCTAGGGGAATCCAAGATGGGCTGACTTGTGGGGCTCGGACCAGGTTCTGTTACCCAGAATCCTTTCCAAACCTCAAAATTTGGCTAAAAAAACACATGTTCCTCACATTTCTGTGGCAGAAGGTTCTGGAATCTGAGAGGAGCCCCAAATTTCCTTCCACCCAGCGTTCCCCCAAGTCTCCCGATAAAAATGATACCTCACTTGTGTGGGTAGGCCTAGCGCCCGCGACAGGAAATGCCCCAAAGCGCAACGTCGACACATCGAGTTTTTTGAAAGAAAACAGAGCTGTTTTTTGCAAAGTGCCTACCTGTAGATTTTGGCCTCTAGCTCAGCCGGCACCTAGGGAAACCTACCAAACCTGTGCATTTTTTAAAACTAGAGACCTAGGGGAATCCAAGATGGGCTGACTTGTGGGGCTCGGACCAGGTTCTGTTATCCAGAATCCTTTTCAAACCTCAAAATTTGGCTAAAAAAACACATGTTCCTCACATTTCTGTGGCAGAAAGTTCTGGAATCTGAGAGGAGCCCCAAATTTCCTTCCACCCAGCGTTCCCCCAAGTCTCCCGATAAAAATTATACCTCACTTGTGTGGGTAGGCCTAGCGCCCCCAACAGGAAATGTTCCAAAGCGCAAAGTGGACACATCCAGTTTTTTGAAAGAAAACAGAGCTGTTTTTTGCAAAGTGCCTACCTGTAGATTTTGGCCTCTAGCTCTGCCGCACCTAGGGAAACCTACTAAACCTGTGCATTTCTGAAAACAGGAGACCTAGGGGAATCCAAGATGGGGTGACTTGTGGGGCTCAGACCAGGTTCTGTTACTCAGAATCCTTTCCAAACCTCAAAATTTGGCTAAAAAAACACATGTTCCTCACATTTCTGTGGCAGAAAGTTCTGGAATCTGAGAGGAGCCACAAATTTCCTTCCACCCAGTGTTCCCCCAAGTCTCCCGATAAAAATGATACCTCACTTGTGTGGGTAGGCCTAGCGCCCGCAACAGGAAATGCCCCAAAGCGCAATGTGGACACATCCAATTTTTTGAAAGAAAACAGAGCTGTTCTTTGCAAAGTGCCTACCTGTAGATTTTGGCCTCTAGCTCAGCCGGCACCTAGGGAAACCTCCAAAACCTGTGCATTTTTTAAAACTAGAGAGCTAGGGGAGTCCAAAATGGGCTGACTTGTGGGGCTCTAACCAGGTTCTGTTAACCAGAATCCTTTGCAAACCTCAAAATTTGGCTAAAAAATCACATGTTCCTCACATTTCTGTGGCAGAAAGTTCTGAAATCTGAGAGGAGCCACAAATTTCCTTCCACCCAGTGTTCCCCCAAGTCTCCCGATAAAAATGATACCTCACTTGTGTGGGTGGGCCTAGCACCCGCGACAGGAAATGCCCCAAAGAGCAAATTGGACACATCCAATTTTTTGAAAGAAAACAGAGCTGTATTTTGCAAAGTGCCTACCTGTAGATTTTGGCCTCTAGCTCAGCCGGCACCTAGGGAAACCTACCAAACCTGTGCATTTTTTAAAACTAGAGACCTAGGGGAATCCAAGATGGGGTGACTTGTGGGGCTCGAACCAGGTTCTGTTACCCAGAATCCTTTCCAATCCTCAAAATTTGGCTAAAAAAACACATGTTCCTCACATTTCTGTGGCAGAAAGAACTGGAATCTGAGATGAGCCACAAATTTCCTTCCACCCAGTGTTCCCCCAAGTCTCCCGATAAAAATGATACCTCACTTGTGTGGGTAGGCCAAGCGCCCGCGACAGGAAATGCCCCAAAGCACAAGGTGGACACATCCAATTTTTTGAAAGAAAACAGAGCTGTTTTTTGCAAAGTCCCTACCTGTAGATTTTGGCCTCTAGCTCAGCCGGCACCTAGGGAAACCTACCAAACCTCTGCATTTCTGAAAACTAGAGACCTAGGGGAATCCAAGATGGGCTGACTTGTGGGGCTCGGACCAGGTTCTGTTATCCAGAATCCTTTTCAAACCTCAAAATTTGGCTAAAAAAACACATGTTTCTCACATTTCTGTGGCAGAAAGTTCTGGAATCTGAGAGGAGCCCCAAATTTCCTTCCACCCAGCGTTCCCCCAAGTCTCCCGATAAAAATTATTCCTCACTTGTGTGGGTAGGCCTAGCGCCCGCGACAGGAAATGCCCCAAAGCGCAACGTGGACACATCCAGTTTTTTGAAAGAAAACAGAGCTGTTTTTTGCAAAGTGCCTACCTGTAGATTTTGGCCTCTAGCGCAGCCGGCACCTAGGGAAACCTACCAAACCTGTGCATTTCTGAAAACTAGAGACCTAGGGGAATCCAAGATGGGGTGACTTGTGGGGCTCGGACCAGGTTCTGTTACCCAGAATCCTTTCCAAACCTCAAAATTTGGCTAAAAAAACACATGTTCCTCACATTTCTGTGGCAGAAAGTTCTGGAATCTGAGAGGAGCCACAAATTTCCTTCCACCCAGTGTTCCCCCAAGTCTCCCGATAAAAATGATACCTCACTTGTGTGGGTAGGCCTAGCGCCCGCGAGAGGAAATGCCCCAAAGCGCAACGTGGACACATCCAATTTTTTTAAAGAAAACAGAGCTGTTTTTTGCAAAGTGCCTACCTGTAGATTTTGGCCTCTAGCTCAGCCGGCACCTAGGGAAACCTACCAAACCTGTGCATTTTTTAAAACTAGAGACCTAGGGGAATCCAAGATGGGCTGACTTGTGGGGCTCTGACCAGGTTCTGTTACCCAGAATCCTTTGCAAACCTCAAAATTTGGCTAAAAAATCACATGTTCCTCACATTTCTGTGGCAGAAAGTTCTGGAATCTGAGAGGAGCCACAAATTTCCTTCTCCCCAGCGTTCCCCCAAGTCTCCCGATAAAAATGATACCTCACTTGTGTGGGTAGGTCTAGCGCCTGCGACAGGAAACGCCCCAAAGCGGAACGTGGACACATCAAATTTTTTGAAAGAAAACAGAGCTGTTTTTTGCAAAGTGCCTACCTGTAGATTTTGGCCTCTAGCTCAGCCGGCACCTAGGGAAACCTACCAAACCTGTGCATTTTTTAAAACTAGAGACCTAGGGGAATCCAAGATGGGCTGACTTGTGGGGCTCTGACCAGGTTCTGTTACCCAGAATCCTTTGCAAACCTCAAAATTTGGCTAAAAAATCACATCTTCCTCACATTTCTGTGGCAGAAAGTTCTGGAATCTGAGAGGAGCCACAAATTTCCTTCACCCCAGCGTTCCCCCAAGTCTCCCGATAAAAATGATACCTCACTTGTGTGGGTAGGTCTAGCGCCTGCGACAGGAAACGCCCCAAAGCGCAACGTGGACACATCAAATTTTTTGAAAGAAAACAGAGGTGATTTTTGCGAAGTGCCTACCTGTAGATTTTGGCCTCTAGCTCAGCCGGCACCTAGGGAAACCTACCAAACCTGTGCATTTCTGGAAACTAGAGACCTAGGGGAATCCAAGATGGGGTGACTTGTGGGGCTCGGACCAGGTTCTGTTACCCAGAATCCTTTCCAAACCTCAAAATTTGGCTAAAAAAACACATGTTCCTCACATTTCTGTGGCAGAAAGTTCTGGAATCTGAGAGGAGCCACAAATTTCCTTCCACCCAGTGTTCCCCCAAGTCTCCCAATAAAAATGATACCTCACTTGTGTGGGTAGGCCTAGCACCCGCGACAGGAAATGCCCCAAAGAGCAAATTGGACACATCCAATTTTTTGAAAGAAAACAGAGCTGTTTTTTGCAAAGTGCCTACCTGTAGATTTTGGCCTCTAGCTCAGCCGGCACCTAGGGAAACCTACCAAACCTGTGCATTTTTTAAAACTAGAGACCTAGGGGAATCCAAGATGGGGTGACTTGTGGGGCTCGAACCAGGTTCTGTTACCCAGAATCCTTTCCAATCCTCAAAATTTGGCTAAAAAAACACATGTTCCTCACATTTCTGTGGCAGAAAGTTCTGGAATCTGAGAGGAGCCACAAATTTCCTTCCACCCAGTGTTCCCCCAAGTCTCCCGATAAAAATAATACCTCACTTGTGTGGGAGGCCTAGCGCCCGCAACAGGAAATGCCCCAAAGCACAAGGTGGACACATCCAATTTTTTGAAAGAAAACAGAGCTGTTTTTTGCAAAGTGCCTACCTGTAGATTTTGGCCTCTAGCTCAGCCGGCACCTAGGGAAACCTACCAAACCTCTGCATTTTTTAAAACTAGAGACCTAGGGGAATCCAAGATGGGCTGACTTGTGGGGCTCTGACCAGGTTCTGTTACCCAGAATCCTTTGCAAACCTCAAAATTTGGCTAAAAAATCACATCTTCCTCACATTTCTGTGGCAGAAAGTTCTGGAATCTGAGAGGAGCCACAAATTTCCTTCACCCCAGCGTTCCCCCAAGTCTCCCGATAAAAATGATACCTCACTTGTGTGGGTAGGTCTAGCGCCTGCGACAGGAAACGCCCCAAAGCGCAACGTGGACACATCAAATTTTTTGAAAGAAAACAGAGGTGATTTTTGCGAAGTGCCTACCTGTAGATTTTGGCCTCTAGCTCAGCCGGCACCTAGGGAAACCTACCAAACCTGTGCATTTCTGAAAACTAGAGACCTAGGGGAATCCAAGATGGGGTGACTTGTGGGGCTCGGACCAGGTTCTGTTACCCAGAATCCTTTCCAAACCTCAAAATTTGGCTAAAAAAACACATGTTCCTCACATTTCTGTGGCAGAAAGTTCTGGAATCTGAGAGGAGCCACAAATTTCCTTCCACCCAGTGTTCCCCCAAGTCTCCCGATAAAAATGATACCTCACTTGTGTGGGTAGGCCTAGCGCCCGCGAGAGGAAATGCCCCAAAGCGCAACGTGGACACATCCAATTTTTTTAAAGAAAACAGAGCTGTTTTTTGCAAAGTGCCTACCTGTAGATTTTGGCCTCTAGCTCAGCCGGCACCTAGGGAAACCTACCAAACCTGTGCATTTTTTAAAACTAGAGACCTAGGGGAATCCAAGATGGGCTGACTTGTGGGGCTCTGACCAGGTTCTGTTACCCAGAATCCTTTGCAAACCTCAAAATTTGGCTAAAAAATCACATGTTCCTCACATTTCTGTGGCAGAAAGTTCTGGAATCTGAGAGGAGCCACAAATTTCCTTCTCCCCAGCGTTCCCCCAAGTCTCCCGATAAAAATGATACCTCACTTGTGTGGGTAGGTCTAGCGCCTGCGACAGGAAACGCCCCAAAGCGGAACGTGGACACATCAAATTTTTTGAAAGAAAACAGAGCTGTTTTTTGCAAAGTGCCTACCTGTAGATTTTGGCCTCTAGCTCAGCCGGCACCTAGGGAAACCTACCAAACCTGTGCATTTTTTAAAACTAGAGACCTAGGGGAATCCAAGATGGGCTGACTTGTGGGGCTCTGACCAGGTTCTGTTACCCAGAATCCTTTGCAAACCTCAAAATTTGGCTAAAAAATCACATCTTCCTCACATTTCTGTGGCAGAAAGTTCTGGAATCTGAGAGGAGCCACAAATTTCCTTCACCCCAGCGTTCCCCCAAGTCTCCCGATAAAAATGATACCTCACTTGTGTGGGTAGGTCTAGCGCCTGCGACAGGAAACGCCCCAAAGCGCAACGTGGACACATCAAATTTTTTGAAAGAAAACAGAGGTGATTTTTGCGAAGTGCCTACCTGTAGATTTTGGCCTCTAGCTCAGCCGGCACCTAGGGAAACCTACCAAACCTGTGCATTTCTGGAAACTAGAGACCTAGGGGAATCCAAGATGGGGTGACTTGTGGGGCTCGGACCAGGTTCTGTTACCCAGAATCCTTTCCAAACCTCAAAATTTGGCTAAAAAAACACATGTTCCTCACATTTCTGTGGCAGAAAGTTCTGGAATCTGAGAGGAGCCACAAATTTCCTTCCACCCAGTGTTCCCCCAAGTCTCCCAATAAAAATGATACCTCACTTGTGTGGGTAGGCCTAGCACCCGCGACAGGAAATGCCCCAAAGAGCAAATTGGACACATCCAATTTTTTGAAAGAAAACAGAGCTGTTTTTTGCAAAGTGCCTACCTGTAGATTTTGGCCTCTAGCTCAGCCGGCACCTAGGGAAACCTACCAAACCTGTGCATTTTTTAAAACTAGAGACCTAGGGGAATCCAAGATGGGGTGACTTGTGGGGCTCGAACCAGGTTCTGTTACCCAGAATCCTTTCCAATCCTCAAAATTTGGCTAAAAAAACACATGTTCCTCACATTTCTGTGGCAGAAAGTTCTGGAATCTGAGAGGAGCCACAAATTTCCTTCCACCCAGTGTTCCCCCAAGTCTCCCGATAAAAATAATACCTCACTTGTGTGGGAGGCCTAGCGCCCGCAACAGGAAATGCCCCAAAGCACAAGGTGGACACATCCAATTTTTTGAAAGAAAACAGAGCTGTTTTTTGCAAAGTGCCTACCTGTAGATTTTGGCCTCTAGCTCAGCCGGCACCTAGGGAAACCTACCAAACCTCTGCATTTTTTAAAACTAGAGACCTAGGGGAATCCAAGATGGGCTGACTTGTGGGGCTCTGACCAGGTTCTGTTACCCAGAATCCTTTGCAAACCTCAAAATTTGGCTAAAAAATCACATCTTCCTCACATTTCTGTGGCAGAAAGTTCTGGAATCTGAGAGGAGCCACAAATTTCCTTCACCCCAGCGTTCCCCCAAGTCTCCCGATAAAAATGATACCTCACTTGTGTGGGTAGGTCTAGCGCCTGCGACAGGAAACGCCCCAAAGCGCAACGTGGACACATCAAATTTTTTGAAAGAAAACAGAGGTGATTTTTGCGAAGTGCCTACCTGTAGATTTTGGCCTCTAGCTCAGCCGGCACCTAGGGAAACCTACCAAACCTGTGCATTTCTGGAAACTAGAGACCTAGGGGAATCCAAGATGGGGTGACTTGTGGGGCTCGGACCAGGTTCTGTTACCCAGAATCCTTTCCAAACCTCAAAATTTGGCTAAAAAAACACATGTTCCTCACATTTCTGTGGCAGAAAGTTCTGGAATCTGAGAGGAGCCACAAATTTCCTTCCACCCAGTGTTCCCCCAAGTCTCCCAATAAAAATGATACCTCACTTGTGTGGGTAGGCCTAGCACCCGCGACAGGAAATGCCCCAAAGAGCAAATTGGACACATCCAATTTTTTGAAAGAAAACAGAGCTGTTTTTTGCAAAGTGCCTACCTGTAGATTTTGGCCTCTAGCTCAGCCGGCACCTAGGGAAACCTACCAAACCTGTGCATTTTTTAAAACTAGAGACCTAGGGGAATCCAAGATGGGGTGACTTGTGGGGCTCGAACCAGGTTCTGTTACCCAGAATCCTTTCCAATCCTCAAAATTTGGCTAAAAAAACACATGTTCCTCACATTTCTGTGGCAGAAAGTTCTGGAATCTGAGAGGAGCCACAAATTTCCTTCCACCCAGTGTTCCCCCAAGTCTCCCGATAAAAATAATACCTCACTTGTGTGGGAGGCCTAGCGCCCGCAACAGGAAATGCCCCAAAGCACAAGGTGGACACATCCAATTTTTTGAAAGAAAACAGAGCTGTTTTTTGCAAAGTGCCTACCTGTAGATTTTGGCCTCTAGCTCAGCCGGCACCTAGGGAAACCTACCAAACCTCTGCATTTCTGAAAACTAGAGACCTAGGGGAATCCAAGATGGGCTGACTTGTGGGGCTCGGACCAGGTTCTGTTATCCAGAATCCTTTTCAAACCTCAAAATTTGGCTAAAAAAACACATGTTCCTCATATTTCTGTGGCAGAAAGTTCTGGAATCTGAGAGGAGCCCCAAATTTCCTTCCACCCAGCGTTCCCCCAAGTCTCCCGATAAAAATTATTCCTCACTTGTGTGGGTAGGCCTAGCGCCCGCGACAGGAAATGCCCCAAAGCGCAACGTGGACACATCCAGTTTTTTGAAAGAAAACAGAGCTGTTTTTTGCAAAGTGCCTACCTGTAGATTTTGGCCTCTAGCGCAGCCGGCACCTAGGGAAACCTACCAAACCTGTGCATTTCTGAAAACTAGAGACCTAGGGGAATCCAAGATGGGGTGACTTGTGGGGCTCGGACCAGGTTCTGTTACCCAGAATCCTTTCCAAACCTCAAAATTTGGCTAAAAAAACACATGTTCCTCACATTTCTGTGGCAGAAAGTTCTGGAATCTGAGAGGAGCCACAAATTTCCTTCCACCCAGTGTTCCCCCAAGTCTCCCGATAAAAATGATACCTCACTTGTGTGGGTAGGCCTAGCGCCCGCGACAGGAAATGCCCCAAAGCGCACCGTGGACACATCCAATTTTTTGAAAGAAAACAGAGCTGTTTTTTGCAAAGTGCCTACCTGTAGATTTTGGCCTCTAGCTCAGCCGGCACCTAGGGAAACCTACCAAACCTGTGCATTTCTGAAAACTAGAGACCTAGGGGAATCCAAGATGGGGTGACTTGTGGGGCTCGGACCAGGTTCTGTTACCCAGAATCCTTTCCAAACCTCAAAATTTGGCTAAAAAAACACATGTTCCTCACATTTCTGTGGCAGAAAGTTCTGGAATCTGAGAGGAGCCACAAATTTCCTTCCACCCAGTGTTCCCCCAAGTCTCCCGATAAAAATGATACCTCACTTGTGTGGGTAGGCCTAGCGCCCGCGACAGGAAATGCCCCAAAGCGCAACGTGGACACATCCAATTTTTTGAAAGAAAACAGAGCTGTTTTTTGCAAAGTGCCTACCTGTAGATTTTGGCCTCTAGCTCAGCCGGCACCTAGGGAAACCTACCAAACCTGTGCATTTTTTAAAACTAGAGACCTAGGGGAATCCAAGATGGGCTGACTTGTGGGGCTCTGACCAGGTTCTGTTACCCAGAATCCTTTGCAAACCTCAAAATTTGGCTAAAAAATCACATGTTCCTCACATTTCTGTGGCAGAAAGTTCTGGAATCTGAGAGGAGCCACAAATTTCCTTCACCCCAGCGTTCCCCCAAGTCTCCCGATAAAAATGATACCTCACTTGTGTGGGTAGGTCTAGCGCCTGCGACAGGAAACGCCCCAAAGCGCAACGTGGACACATCAAATTTTTTGAAAGAAAACAGAGGTGATTTTTGCGAATTTCCTACCTGTAGATTTTGGCCTCTAGCTCAGCCGGCACCTAGGGAAAACTACCAAACCTGTGCATTTCTGAAAACTAGAGACCTAGGGGAATCCAAGATGGGGTGACTTGTGGGGCTCGGACCAGGTTCTGTTATCCAGAATCCTTTTCAAACCTCAAAATATGGCCAAAAAAACACATGTTCCTCACATTTCTGTGGCAGAAAGTTCTGGAATCTGAGAGGAGCCCCAAATTTCCTTCCACCCAGCGTTCCCCCAAGTCTCCCGATAAAAATTATACCTCACTTGTGTGGGTAGGCCTAACGCCCGTGACAGGAAGTGCCCCAAAGCGCAACGTCGACACATCGAGTTTTTTTAAAGAAAACAGAGCTGTTTTTTGCAAAGAGCCTACCTGTAGATTTTGGCCTCTAGCTCAGCCGGCACCTAGGGAAACCTACCAAACCTGTGCATTTCTGAAAACTAGAGACCTAGGGGAATCCAAGATGGGGTGACTTGTGGGGCTCGGACCAGGTTCTGTTACCCAGAATCCTTTCCAAACCTCAAAATTTGGATAAAAAAACACATGTTCCTCACATTTCTGTGGCAGAAAGTTCTGGAATCTGAGAGGAGCCACAAATTTCCTTCCACCCAGTGTTCCCCCAAGTCTCCCGATAAAAATGATACCTCACTTGTGTGGGTAGGCCTAGCGCCCGCGACAGGAAATGCCCCAAAGCGCACCGTGGACACATCCAATTTTTTGAAAGAAAACAGAGCTGTTTTTTGCAAAGTGCCTACCTGTAGATTTTGGCCTCTAGCTCAGCCGGCACCTAGGGAAACCTACCAAACCTGTGCATTTCTGAAAACTAGAGACCTAGGGGAATCCAAGATGGGGTGACTTGTGGGGCTCGGACCAGGTTCTGTTACCCAGAATCCTTTCCAAACCTCAAAATTTGGCTAAAAAAACACATGTTCCTCACATTTCTGTGGCAGAAAGTTCTGGAATCTGAGAGGAGCCACAAATTTCCTTCCACCCAGTGTTCCCCCAAGTCTCCCGATAAAAATGATACCTCACTTGTGTGGGTAGGCCTAGCGCCCGCGACAGGAAATGCCCCAAAGCGCAACGTGGACACATCCAATTTTTTGAAAGAAAACAGAGCTGTTTTTTGCAAAGTGCCTACCTGTAGATTTTGGCCTCTAGCTCAGCCGGCACCTAGGGAAACCTACCAAACCTGTGCATTTTTTAAAACTAGAGACCGAGGGGAATCCAAGATGGGCTGACTTGTGGGGCTCTGACCAGGTTCTGTTACCCAGAATCCTTTGCAAACCTCAAAATTTGGCTAAAAAATCACATGTTCCTCACATTTCTGTGGCAGAAAGTTCTGGAATCTGAGAGGAGCCACAAATTTCCTTCACCCCAGCGTTCCCCCAAGTCTCCCGATAAAAATGATACCTCACTTGTGTGGGTAGGTCTAGCGCCTGCGACAGGAAACGCCCCAAAGCGCAACGTGGAGACATCAAATTTTTTTAAAGAAAACAGAGGTGATTTTTGCGAATTTCCTACCTGTAGATTTTGGCCTCTAGCTCAGCCGGCACCTAGGGAAAACTACCAAACCTGTGCATTTCTGAAAACTAGAGACCTAGGGGAATCCAAGATGGGGTGACTTGTGGGGCTCGGACCAGGTTCTGTTATCCAGAATCCTTTTCAAACCTCAAAATATGGCCAAAAAAACACATGTTCCTCACATTTCTGTGGCAGAAAGTTCTGGAATCTGAGAGGAGCCCCAAATTTCCTTCCACCCAGCGTTCCCCCACGTCTCCCGATAAAAATTATACCTCACTTGTGTGGGTAGGCCTAACGCCCGTGACAGGAAGTGCCCCAAAGCGCAACGTCGACACATCGAGTTTTTTTAAAGAAAACAGAGCTGTTTTTTGCAAAGAGCCTACCTGTAGATTTTGGCCTCTAGCTCAGCCGGCACCTAGGGAAACCTACCAAACCTGTGCATTTCTGAAAACTAGAGACCTAGGGGAATCCAAGATGGGGTGACTTGTGGGGCTCGGACCAGGTTCTGTTACCCAGAATCCTTTCCAAACCTCAAAATTTGGATAAAAAAACACATGTTCCTCACATTTCTGTGGCAGAAAGTTCTGGAATCTGAGAGGAGCCACAAATTTCCTTCCACCCAGTGTTCCCCAAAGTCTCCCGATAAAAATGATACCTCACTTGTGTGGGTAGGCCTAGCGCCCGCGACAGGAAATGCCCCAAAGCGCACCGTGGACACATCCAATTTTTTGAAAGAAAACAGAGCTGTTTTTTGCAAAGTGCCTACCTGTAGATTTTTGCCTCTAGCTCAGCCGGCACCTAGGGAAACCTACCAAACCTGTGCATTTCTGAAAACTAGAGACCTAGGGGAATCCAATATGGGCTGACTTGTGGGGCTCGGACCAGGTTCTGTTATCCAGAATCCTTTTCAAACCTCAAAATTTGGCTAAAAAAAACACATGTTCCTGACATTTCTGTGGCAGAAAGTTCTGGAATCTGAGAGGAGCCCCAAATTTCCTTCCACCCAGCGTTCCCCCAAGTCTCCCGATAAAAATTATACCTCACTTGTGTGGGTAGGCCTAGCGCCCGCAACAGGAAATGCCCTAAAGCGCAACGTGGACACATCCAGTTTTTTTAAAGAAAACAGAGCTGTTTTTTGCAAAGTGCCTACCTGTAGATTTTGGCGTCTAGCTCAGCCGGCACCTAGGGAAACCTACCAAACCTGTGCATTTCTGAAAACTAGAGACCTAGGGGAATCCAAGATGGGGTGACTTGTGGGGCTCGGACCAGGTTCTGTTATCCAGAATCCTTTTCAAACCTCAAAATATGGTTAAAATAACACATGTTCCTCACATTTCTGTGGCAGAAAGTTCTGGAATCTGAGAGGAGCCCCAAATTTCCTTCCACCCAGCGTTCCCCCAAGTCTCCCGATAAAAATTATACCTCACTTGTGTGGGTAGGCCTAACGCCCGTGACAGGAAATGCCCCAAAGCGCAACGTCGACACATCGAGTTTTTTGAAAGAAAACAGAGCTGTTTTTCGCAAAGTGCCTACCTGTAGATTTTGGCCTCTAGCTCAGCCGGCACCTAGGGAAACCTACCAAACCTGTGCATTTCTGAAAACTAGAGACCTAGGGGAATCCAAGATGGGGTGACTTGTGGGGCTCGGACCAGGTTCTGTTACCCAGAATCCTTTCCAAACCTCAAAATTTGGCTAAAAAAACACATGTTCCTCACATTTCTGTGGCAGAAAGTTCTGGAATCTGAGAGGAGCCACAAATTTCCTTCCACCCAGTGTTCCCCCAAGTCTCCCGATAAAAATGATACCTCACTTGTGTGGGTAGGCCTAGCGCCCGCGACAGGAAATGCCCCAAAGCGCAACGTGGACACATCCAATTTTTTGAAAGAAAACAGAGCTGTTTTTTGCAAAGTGCCTACCTGTAGATTTTGGCCTCTAGCTCAGCCGGCACCTAGGGAAACCTACCAAACCTGTGCATTTCTGAAAACTAGAGACCTAGGGGAATCCAATATGGGCTGACTTGTGGGGCTCGGACCAGGTTCTGTTATCCAGAATCCTTTTCAAACCTCAAAATTTGGCTAAAAAAACACATGTTCCTGACATTTCTGTGGCAGAAAGTTCTGGAATCTGAGAGGAGCCCCAAATTTCCTTCCACCCAGCGTTCCCCCAAGACTCCCGATAAAAATTATACCTCACTTGTGTGGGTAGGCCTAGCGCCCGCGACAGGAAATGCCCCAAAGCGCAACGTGGACACATCCAGTTTTTTGAAAGAAAACAGAGCTGTTTTCTGCAAAGTGCCTACCTGTAGATTTTGGCCTCTAGCTCAGCCGGCACCTAGGGAAACCTACCAAACCTGTGCATTTCTGAAAACTAGAGACCTAGGGGAATCCAAGATGGGCTGACTTGTGGGGCTCGGACCAGGTTCTGTTACCCAGAATCCTTTCCAAACCTCAAAATTTGGCTAAAAAAACACATGTTCCTCACATTTCTGTGGCAGAAAGTTCTGGAATCTGAGAGGAGCCCCAAATTTCCTTCCACCCAGCGTTCCCCCAAGTCTCCCGATAAAAATTATACCTCACCTGTGTGGGTAGGCCTAGCGCCCGCGACAGGAAATGCCCCAAAGCGCAACGTCGACACATCGAGTTTTTTGAAAGAAAACAGAGCTGTTTTTTGCAAAGTGCCTACCTGTAGATTTTGGCCTCTATCTCAGCCGGCACCTAGGGAAACCTACCAAACCTGTGCATTTTTTAAAACTAGAGACCTAGGGGAATCCAAGATGGGCTGACTTGTGGGGCTCGGACCAGGTTCTGTTATCCAGAATCCTTTTCAAACCTCAAAATTTGGCTAAAAAAACACATGTTCCTCACATTTCTGTGGCAGAAAGTTCTGGAATCTGAGAGGAGCCCCAAATTTCCTTCCACCCAGCGTTCCCCCAAGTCTCCCGATAAAAATTATACCTCACTTGTGTGGGTAGGCCTAGCGCCCCCAACAGGAAATGCTCCAAAGCGCAACGTGGACACACCCAGTTTTTTGAAAGAAAACAGAGTTGTTTTTTGCAAAGTGCCTACCTGTAGATTTTGGCCTCTAGCTCAGCCGGCACCTAGGGAAACCTACCAAACCTGTGCATTTCTGAAAACTAGAGACCTAGGGGAATCCAAGATGGGGTGACTTGTGGGGCTCGGACCAGGTTCTGTTACCCAGAATCCTTTCCAAACCTCAAAATTTGGCTAAAAAAACACATGTTCCTCACATTTCTGTGGCAGAAAGTTCTGGAATCTGAGAGGAGCCACAAATTTCCTTCCACCCAGTGTTCCCCCAAGTCTCCCGATAAGAATGATACCTCACTTGTGTGGGTAGGCCTAGCGCCCGCAACAGGAAATGCCCGAAAGCGCAATGTGGACACATCCAATTTTTTGAAAGAAAACAGAGCTGTTTTTTGCAAAGTGCCTACCTGTAGATTTTGGCCTCTAGCTCAGCCTGCACCTAGGGAAACCTCCAAAACCTGTGCATTTTTTAAAACTAGAGAGCAAGGGGAGTCCAAAATGGGCTGACTTGTGGGGCTCTGACCAGGTTCTGTTAACCAGAATCCTTTGCAAACCTCAAAATTTGGCTAAAAAATCACATGTTCCTCACATTTCTGTGGCAGAAAGTTCTGAAATCTGAGAGGAGCCACAAATTTCCTTCCACCCAGTGTTCCCCCAAGTCTCCCGATAAAAATGATACCTCACTTGTGTGGGTAGGCCTAGCACCCGCGACAGGAAATGCCCCAAAGAGCAAATTGGACACATCCAATTTTTTGAAAGAAAACAGAGCTGTTTTTTGCAAAGTGCCTACCTGTAGATTTTGGCCTCTAGCTCAGCCGGCACCTAGGGAAACCTACCAAACCTGTGCATTTTTTAAAACTAGAGACCTAGGGGAATCCAAGATGGGGTGACTTGTGGGGCTCGAACCAGGTTCTGTTACCCAGAATCCTTTCCAATCCTCAAAATTTGGCTAAAAAAACACATGTTCCTCACATTTCTGTGGCAGAAAGTTCTGGAATCTGAGAGGAGCCACAAATTTCCTTCCACCCAGTGTTCCCCCAAGTCTCCCGATAAAAATGATACCTCACTTGTGTGGGTAGGCCTAGCGCCCGCGACAGGAAATGCCCCTAAGCACATGGTGGACACATCCAATTTTTTGAAAGAAAACAGAGCTGTTTTTTGCAAAGTGCCTACCTGTAGATTTTGGCCTCTAGCTCAGCCGGCACCTAGGGAAACCTAACAAACCTCTGCATTTCTGAAAACTAGAGACCTAGGGGAATCCAAGATGGGCTGACTTGTGGGGCTCGGACCAGGTTCTGTTATCCAGAATCCTTTTCAAACCTCAAAATTTGGCTAAAAAAACACATGTTCCTCACATTTCTGTGGCAGAAAGTTCTGGAATCTGAGAGGAGCCCCAAATATCCTTCCACCCAGCGTTCCCCCAAGTCTCCCGATAAAAATTATTCCTCACTTGTGTGGGTAGGCCTAGCGCCCGCGACAGGAAATGCCCAAAGCGCAACGTGGACACATCCAGTTTTTTTAAAGAAAACAGAGCTGTTTTTTGCAAAGTGCCTACCTGTAGATTTTGGCCTCTAGCGCAGCCGGCACCTAGGGAAACCAACCAAACCTGTGCATTTCTGAAAACTAGAGACCTAGGGGAATCCAAGATGGGTTGACTTGTGGGGCTCGGACCAGGTTCTGTTACCCAGAATCCTTTCCAAACCTCAAAATTTGGCTAAAAAAACACATGTTCCTCACATTTCTGTGGCAGAATGTTCTGGAATCTGAGAGGAGCCACAAATTTCCTTCCACCCAGTGTTCCCCCAAGTCTCCCGATAAAAATGATACCTCACTTGTGTGGGTAGGCCTAGCGCCCGCGACAGGAAATGCCCCAAAGCGCAACGTGGACACATCCAATTTTTTGAAAGAAAACAGAGCTGTTTTTTGCAAAGTGCCTACCTGTAGATTTTGGCCTCTAGCTCAGCCGGCACCTAGGGAAACCTACCAAACCTGTGCATTTTTTAAAACTAGAGACCTAGGGGAATCCAAGATGGGCTGACTTGTGGGGCTCTGACCAGGTTCTGTTACCCAGAATCCTTTGCAAACCTCAAAATTTGGCTAAAAAATCACATGTTCCTCACATTTCTGTGGCAGAAAGTTCTGGAATCTGAGAGGAGCCACAAATTTCCTTCACCCCAGCGTTCCCCCAAGTCTCCCGATAAAAATGATACCTCACTTGTGTGGGTAGGTCTAG
This sequence comes from Pleurodeles waltl, assembly GCF_031143425.1. NCBI lineage: Eukaryota > Metazoa > Chordata > Amphibia > Caudata > Salamandridae > Pleurodeles > Pleurodeles waltl. The sequence goes on along the minus strand of NC_090444.1, from coordinate 1,682,588,555 downwards.
CGCCTGCGACAGGAAACGCCCCAAAGCGGAACGTGGACACATCAAATTTTTTGAAAGAAAACAGAGGTGATTTTTGCGAAGTGCCTACCTGTAGATTTTGGCCTCTAGCTCAGCCGGCACCTAGGGAAACCTACCAAACCTGTGCATTTCTGAAAACTAGTGACCTAGGGGAATCCAAGATGGGGTGACTTGTGGGGCTCGGACCAGGTTCTGTTATCCAGAATCCTTTTCAAACCTCAAAATATGGCTAAAAAAACACATGTTCCTCACATTTCTGTGGCAGAAAGTTCTGGAATCTGAGAGGAGCCCCAAATTTCCTTCCACCCAGCGTTCCCCCAAGTCTCCCCATAAAAATTATACCTCACTTGTGTGGGTAGGCCTAACGCCCGTGACAGGAAATGCCCCAAAGCGCAACGTCGACACATCGAGTTTTTTGAAAGAAAACAGAGCTGTTTTTTGCAAAGTGCCTACCTGTAGATTTTGGCCTTTAGCTCAGCCGGCACCTAGGGAAACCTACCAAACCTGTGCATTTCTGAAAACTAGAGACCTAGGGGAATCCAAGATGGGGTGACTTGTGGGGCTCGGACCAGGTTCTGTTACCCAGAATCCTTTCCAAACCTCAAAATTTGGCTAAAAAAACACATGTTCCTCACATTTCTGTGGCAGAAAGTTCTGGAATCTGAGAGGAGCCCCAAATTTCCTTCCACCCAGCATTCCCCCAAGTCTCCCGATAAAAGTTATACCTCACTTGTGTGGGTAGGCCTAGCGCCCGCGACAGGAAATGCCCCAAAGCGCAACGTGGACACATCCAGTTTTTTTAAAGAAAACAGAGCTGTTTTCTGCAAAGTGCCTACCTGTAGATTTTGGCCTCTAGCTCAGCCGGCACCTAGGGAAACCTACCAAACCTGTGCATTTCTGAAAACTAGAGACCTAGGGGAATCCAAGATGGGGTGACTTGTGGGGCTCGGACCAGGTTCTGTTACCCAGAATCCTTTCCAAACCTCAAAATTTGGCTAAAAAAACACATGTTCCTCACATTTCTGTGGCAGAAAGTTCTGGAATCTGAGAGGAGCCCCAAATTTCCTTCCACCCAGCATTCCCCCAAGTCTCCCGATAAAAATTATACCTCACTTGTGTGGGTAGGCCTAGCGCCCGCGACAGGAAATGCCCCAAAGCGCAACGTGGACACATCCAGTTTTTTTAAAGAAAACAGAGCTGTTTTCTGCAAAGTGCCTACCTGTAGATTTTGGCCTCTAGCTCAGCTGGCACCTAGGGAAACCTACCAAACCTGTGCATTTCTGAAAACTAGAGACCTAGGGGAATCCAAGATGGGCTGACTTGTGGGGCTCGGACCAGGTTCTGTTACCCAGAATCCTTTCCAAACCTCAAAATTTGGCTAAAAAAACACATGTTCCTCACATTTCTGTGGCAGAAAGTTCTGGAATCTGAGAGGAGCCCCAAATTTCCTTCCACCCAGCGTTCCCCCAAGTCTCCCGATAAAAATGATACCTCACTTGTGTGGGTAGGCCTAGCACCCGCGACAGGAAATGCCCCAACGCGCAACGTCGACACATCGAGTTTTTTGAAAGAAAACAGAGCTGTTTTTTGCAAAGTGCCTACCTGTAGATTTTGGCCTCTAGCTCAGCCGGCACCTAGGGAAACCTACCAAACCTGTGCATTTTTTAAAACTAGAGACCTAGGGGAATCCAAGATGGGCTGACTTGTGGGGCTCGGACCAGGTTCTGTTATACAGATTCCTTTTCAAACCTCAAAATTTGGCTAAAAAAACACATGTTCCTCACATTTCTGTGGCAGAAAGTTCTGGAATCTGAGAGGAGCCCCAAATTTCCTTCCACCCAGCGTTCCCCCAAGTCTCCCGATAAAAATTATACCTCACTTGTGTGGGTAGGCCTAGCGCCCGCAACAGGAAATGCCCCATAGCGCAACATGGACACATCCAGTTTTTTGAAAGAAAACAGAGCTGTTTTTTGCAAAGTGCCTACCTGTAGATTTTGGCCTCTAGCTCAGCCGGCACCTAGGGAAACCTACCAAACCTGTGCATTTCTGAAAACTAGAGACCTAGGGGAATCCAAGATGGGGTGACTTGTGGGGCTCGGACCAGGTTCTGTTACCCAGAATCCTTTCCAAACCTCAAAATTTGGCTAAAAAAAACACATGTTCCTCACATTTCTGTGGCAGAAAGTTCTGGAATCTGAGAGGAGCCACAAATTTCCTTCCACCCAGTGTTCCCCCAAGTCTCCCGATAAGAATGATACCTCACTTGTGTGGGTAGGCCTAGCGCCCGCAACAGGAAATGCCCCAAAGCGCAATGTGGACACATCCAATTTTTTGAAAGAAAACAGAGCTGTTTTTTGCAAAGTGCCTACCTGTAGATTTTGGCCTCTAGCTCAGCCTGCACCTAGGGAAACCTCCAAAACCTGTGCATTTTTTAAAACTAGAGAGCTAGGGGAGTCCAAAATGGGCTGACTTGTGGGGCTCTGACCAGGTTCTGTTAACCAGAATCCTTTGCAAACCTCAAAATTTGGCTAAAAAATCACATGTTCCTCACATTTCTGTGGCAGAAAGTTCTGAAATCTGAGAGGAGCCACAAATTTCCTTCCACCCAGTGTTCCCCCAAGTCTCCCGATAAAAATGATACCTCACTTGTGTGGGTAGGCCTAGCACCCGCGACAGGAAATGCCCCAAAGAGCAAATTGGACACATCCAATTTTTTGAAAGAAAACAGAGCTGTTTTTTGCAAAGTGCCTACCTGTAGATTTTGGCCTCTAGCTCAGCCGGCACCTAGGGAAACCTACCAAACCTGTGCATTTTTTAAAACTAGAGACCTAGGGGAATCCAAGATGGGGTGACTTGTGGGGCTCGAACCAGGTTCTGTTACCCAGAATCCTTTCCAATCCTCAAAATTTGGCTAAAAAAACACATGTTCCTCACATTTCTGTGGCAGAAAGTTCTGGAATCTGAGAGGAGCCACAAATTTCCTTCCACCCAGTGTTCCCCCAAGTCTCCCGATAAAAATGATACCTCACTTGTGTGGGTAGGCCTAGCGCCCGCGACAGGAAATGCCCCAAAGCACAAGGTGGACACATCCAATTTTTTGAAAGAAAACAGAGCTGTTTTTTGCAAAGTGCCTACCTGTAGATTTTGGCCTCTAGCTCAGCCGGCACCTAGGGAAACCTAACAAACCTCTGCATTTCTGAAAACTAGAGACCTAGGGGAATCCAAGATGGGCTGACTTGTGGGGCTCGGACCAGGTTCTGTTATCCAGAATCCTTTTCAAACCTCAAAATTTGGCTAAAAAAACACATGTTCCTCACATTTCTGTGGCAGAAAGTTCTGGAATCTGAGAGGAGCCCCAAATATCCTTCCACCCAGCGTTCCCCCAAGTCTCCCGATAAAAATTATTCCTCACTTGTGTGGGTAGGCCTAGCGCCCGCGACAGGAAATGCCCAAAGCGCAACGTGGACACATCCAGTTTTTTGAAAGAAAACAGAGCTGTTTTTTGCAAAGTGCCTACCTGTAGATTTTGGCCTCTAGCGCAGCCGGCACCTAGGGAAACCAACCAAACCTGTGCATTTCTGAAAACTAGAGACCTAGGGGAATCCAAGATGGGTTGACTTGTGGGGCTCGGACCAGGTTCTGTTACCCAGAATCCTTTCCAAACCTCAAAATTTGGCTAAAAAAACACATGTTCCTCACATTTCTGTGGCAGAATGTTCTGGAATCTGAGAGGAGCCACAAATTTCCTTCCACCCAGTGTTCCCCCAAGTCTCCCGATAAAAATGATACCTCACTTGTGTGGGTAGGCCTAGCGCCCGCGACAGGAAATGCCCCAAAGCGCAACGTGGACACATCCAATTTTTTGAAAGAAAACAGAGCTGTTTTTTGCAAAGTGCCTACCTGTAGATTTTGGCCTCTAGCTCAGCCGGCACCTAGGGAAACCTACCAAACCTGTGCATTTTTTAAAACTAGAGACCTAGGGGAATCCAAGATGGGCTGACTTGTGGGGCTCTGACCAGGTTCTGTTACCCAGAATCCTTTGCAAACCTCAAAATTTGGCTAAAAAATCACATGTTCCTCACATTTCTGTGGCAGAAAGTTCTGGAATCTGAGAGGAGCCACAAATTTCCTTCACCCCAGCGTTCCCCCAAGTCTCCCGATAAAAATGATACCTCACTTGTGTGGGTAGGTCTAGCGCCTGCGACAGGAAACGCCCCAAAGCGGAACGTGGACACATCAAATTTTTTGAAAGAAAACAGAGGTGATTTTTGCGAAGTGCCTACCTGTAGATTTTGGCCTCTAGCTCAGCCGGCACCTAGGGAAACCTACCAAACCTGTGCATTTCTGAAAACTAGTGACCTAGGGGAATCCAAGATGGGGTGACTTGTGGGGCTCGGACCAGGTTCTGTTATCCAGAATCCTTTTCAAACCTCAAAATATGGCTAAAAAAACACATGTTCCTCACATTTCTGTGGCAGAAAGTTCTGGAATCTGAGAGGAGCCCCAAATTTCCTTCCACCCAGCGTTCCCCCAAGTCTCCCCATAAAAATTATACCTCACTTGTGTGGGTAGGCCTAACGCCCGTGACAGGAAATGCCCCAAAGCGCAACGTCGACACATCGAGTTTTTTGAAAGAAAACAGAGCTGTTTTTTGCAAAGTGCCTACCTGTAGATTTTGGCCTTTAGCTCAGCCGGCACCTAGGGAAACCTACCAAACCTGTGCATTTCTGAAAACTAGAGACCTAGGGGAATCCAAGATGGGGTGACTTGTGGGGCTCGGACCAGGTTCTGTTACCCAGAATCCTTTCCAAACCTCAAAATTTGGCTAAAAAAACACATGTTCCTCACATTTCTGTGGCAGAAAGTTCTGGAATCTGAGAGGAGCCCCAAATTTCCTTCCACCCAGCATTCCCCCAAGTCTCCCGATAAAAATTATACCTCACTTGTGTGGGTAGGCCTAGCGCCCGCGACAGGAAATGCCCCAAAGCGCAACGTGGACACATCCAGTTTTTTTAAAGAAAACAGAGCTGTTTTCTGCAAAGTGCCTACCTGTAGATTTTGGCCTCTAGCTCAGCCGGCACCTAGGGAAACCTACCAAACCTGTGCATTTCTGAAAACTAGAGACCTAGGGGAATCCAAGATGGGGTGACTTGTGGGGCTCGGACCAGGTTCTGTTACCCAGAATCCTTTCCAAACCTCAAAATTTGGCTAAAAAAACACATGTTCCTCACATTTCTGTGGCAGAAAGTTCTGGAATCTGAGAGGAGCCCCAAATTTCCTTCCACCCAGCATTCCCCCAAGTCTCCCGATAAAAATTATACCTCACTTGTGTGGGTAGGCCTAGCGCCCGCGACAGGAAATGCCCCAAAGCGCAACGTGGACACATCCAGTTTTTTTAAAGAAAACAGAGCTGTTTTCTGCAAAGTGCCTACCTGTAGATTTTGGCCTCTAGCTCAGCTGGCACCTAGGGAAACCTACCAAACCTGTGCATTTCTGAAAACTAGAGACCTAGGGGAATCCAAGATGGGCTGACTTGTGGGGCTCGGACCAGGTTCTGTTACCCAGAATCCTTTCCAAACCTCAAAATTTGGCTAAAAAAACACATGTTCCTCACATTTCTGTGGCAGAAAGTTCTGGAATCTGAGAGGAGCCCCAAATTTCCTTCCACCCAGCGTTCCCCCAAGTCTCCCGATAAAAATGATACCTCACTTGTGTGGGTAGGCCTAGCGCCCGCGACAGGAAATGCCCCAACGCGCAACGTCGACACATCGAGTTTTTTGAAAGAAAACAGAGCTGTTTTTTGCAAAGTGCCTACCTGTAGATTTTGGCCTCTAGCTCAGCCGGCACCTAGGGAAACCTACCAAACCTGTGCATTTTTTAAAACTAGAGACCTAGGGGAATCCAAGATGGGCTGACTTGTGGGGCTCGGACCAGGTTCTGTTATACAGATTCCTTTTCAAACCTCAAAATTTGGCTAAAAAAACACATGTTCCTCACATTTCTGTGGCAGAAAGTTCTGGAATCTGAGAGGAGCCCCAAATTTCCTTCCACCCAGCGTTCCCCCAAGTCTCCCGATAAAAATTATACCTCACTTGTGTGGGTAGGCCTAGCGCCCGCAACAGGAAATGCCCCATAGCGCAACATGGACACATCCAGTTTTTTGAAAGAAAACAGAGCTGTTTTTTGCAAAGTGCCTACCTGTAGATTTTGGCCTCTAGCTCAGCCGGCACCTAGGGAAACCTACCAAACCTGTGCATTTCTGAAAACTAGAGACCTATTGGAATCCAAGATGGGGTGACTTGTGGGGCTCGGACCAGGTTCTGTTACCCAGAATCCTTTCCAAACCTCAAAATTTGGCTAAAAAAACACATGTTCCTCACATTTCTGTGGCAGAAAGTTCTGGAATCTGAGAGGAGCCACAAATTTCCTTCCACCCAGTGTTCCCCCAAGTCTCCCGATAAAAATGATACCTCACTTGTGTGGGTAGGCCTAGCGCCCGCGACAGGAAATGCCCCAAAGAGCAATGTGGACACATCCAATTTTTTGAAAGAAAACAGAGCTGTTTTTTGCAAAGTGCCTACCTGTAGATTTTGGCCTCTAGCTCAGCCGGCACCTAGGGAAACCTACCAAACCTCTGCATTTCTGAAAACTAGAGAGCTAGGGGAATCCAAGATGGGCTGACTTGTGGGGCTCGGACCAGGTTCTGTTATCCAGAATCCTTTTCAAACCTCAAAATTTGGCTAAAAAATCACATGTTCCTCACATTTCTGTGGCAGAAAGTTCTGGAATCTGAGAGGAGCCCCAAATTTCCTTCCACCCAGCGTTCCCCCAAGTCTCCCGATAAAAATTATTCCTCACTTGTGTGGGTAGGCCTAGCGCCCGCGACAGGAAATGCCCCAAAGCGCAACGTGGACACATCCAATTTTTTTAAAGAAAACAGAGCTGTTTTTTGCAAAGTGCCTACCTGTAGATTTTGGCCTCTAGCGCAGCCGGCACCTAGGGAAACCTACCAAACCTGTGCATTTCTTAAAACTAGAGACCTAGGGGAATCCAAGATGGGGTGACTTGTGGGGCTCGGACCAGGTTCTGTTACCCAGAATCCTTTCCAAACCTCAAAATTTGGCTAAAAAAACACATGTTCCTCACATTTCTGTGGCAGAAAGTTCTGGAATCTGAGAGGAGCCACAAATTTCCTTCCACCCAGTGTTCCCCCAAGTCTCCCGATAAAAATGATACCTCACTTGTGTGGGTAGGCCTAGCGCCCGCGACAGGAAATGCCCCAAAGCACGAGGTGGACACATCCAATTTTTTGAAAGAAAACAGAGCTGTTTTTTGCAAAGTGCCTAGCTGTAGATTTTGGCCTCTAGCTCAGCCGGCACCTAGGGAAACCTACCAAACCTCTGCATTTCTGAAAACTAGAGACCTAGGGGAATCCAAGATGGGCTGACTTGTGGGGCTCGGACCAGGTTCTGTTATCCAGAATCCTTTTCAAACCTCAAAATTTGGCTAAAAAAACACATGTTCCTCACATTTCTGTGGCAGAAAGTTCTGGAATCTGAGAGGAGCCCCAAATTTCCTTCCACCCAGCGTTCCCCCAAGTCTCCCGTTAAAAATTATTCCTCACTTGTGTGGGTAGGCCTAGCGCCCGCGACAGGAAATGCCCCAAAGCGCAACGTGGACACATTCAGTTTTTTGAAAGAAAACAGAGCTGTTTTTTGCAAAGTGCCTACCTGTAGATTTTGGCCTCTAGCGCAGCCGGCACCTAGGGAAACCTACCAAACCTGTGCATTTCTGAAAACTAGAGACCTAGGGGAATCCAAGATGGGGTGACTTGTGGGGCTCGGACCAGGTTCTGTTACCCAGAATCCTTTCCAAACCTCAAAATTTGGCTAAAAAAACACATGTTCCTCACATTTCTGTGGCAGAAAGTTCTGGAATCTGAGAGGAGCCACAAATCTCCTTCCACCCAGTGTTCCCCCAAGTTTCCCGATAAAAATGATACCTCACTTGTGTGGGTAGGCCTAGCGCCCGCGACAGGAAATGCCCCAAAGCGCAACGTGGACACATCCAATTTTTTGAAAGAAAACAGAGCTGTTTTTTGCAAAGTGCCTACCTGTAGATTTTGGCCTCTAGCTCAGCCGGCACCTAGGGAAACCTACCAAACCTGTGCATTTTTTAAAACTAGAGACCTAGGGGAATCCAAGATGGGCTGACTTGTGGGGCTCTGACCAGGTTCTGTTACCCAGAATCCTTTGCAAACCTCAAAATTTGGCTAAAAAATCACATGTTCCTCACATTTCTGTGGCAGAAAGTTCTGGAATCTGAGAGGAGCCACAAATTTCCTTCACCCCAGCGTTCCCCCAAGTCTCCCGATAAAAATGATACCTCACTTGTGTGGGTAGGTCTAGCGCCTGCGACAGGAAACGCCCCAAAGCGGAACGTGGACACATCAAATTTTTTGAAAGAAAACAGAGGTGATTTTTGCGAAGTGCCTACCTGTAGATTTTGGCCTCTAGCTCAGCCGGCACCTAGGGAAACCTACCAAACCTGTGCATTTCTGAAAACTAGAGACCTAGGGGAATCCAAGATGGGGTGACTTGTGGGGCTCGGACCAGGTTCTGTTACCCAGAATCCTTTCCAAACCTCAAAATTTGGCTAAAAAAACACATGTTCCTCACATTTCTGTGGCAGAAAGTTCTGGAATCTGAGAGGAGCCCCAAATTTCCTTCCACCCAGCGTTCCCCCAAGTCTCCCGATAAAAATTATACCTCACTTGTGTGGGTAGGCCTAGCGCCCGCGACAGGAAATGCCCCAAAGCGCAACGTGGACACATCCAGTTTTTTGAAAGAAAACAGAGCTGTTTTCTGCAAAGTGCCTACCTGTAGATTTTGGCCTCTAGCTCAGCCGGCACCTTGGGAAACCTACCAAACCTGTGCATTTTTTAAAACTAGAGACCTAGGGGAATCCAAGATGGGCTGACTTGTGGGGCTCGGACCAGGTTCTGTTATCCAGATTCCTTTTCAAACCTCAAAATTTGGCTAAAAAAACACATTTTCCTCACATTTCTGTGGCAGAAAGTTCTGGAATCTGAGAGGAGCCCCAAATTTCCTTCCACCCAGCGTTCCCCCAAGTCTCCCGATAAAAATTATACCTCACTTGTGTGGGTAGGCCTAGCGCCCGCAACAGGAAATGCCCCATAGCGCAACGTGGACACATCCAGTTTTTTGAAAGAAAACAGAGCGGTTTTTTGCAAAGTGCCTACCTGTAGATTTTGGCCTCTAGCTCAGCCGGCACCTAGGGAAACCTACCAAACCTGTGCATTTCTGAAAACTAGAGACCTAGGGGAATCCAAGATGGGGTGACTTGTGGGGCTCGGACCAGGTTCTGTTACCCAGAATCCTTTCCAAACCTCAACATTTGGCTAAAAAAACACATGTTCCTCACATTTCTGTGGCAGAAAGTTCTGGAATCTGAGAGGAGCCACAAATTTCCTTCCACCCAGTGTTCCCCCAAGTCTCCCGATAAAAATGATACCTCACTTGTGTGGGTAGGCCTAGCGCCCGCGACAGGAAATGCCCCAAAGAGCAATGTGGACACATCCAATTTTTTGAAAGAAAACAGAGCTGTTTTTTGCAAAGTGCCTACCTGTAGATTTTGGCCTCTAGCTCAGCCGGCACCTAGGGAAACCTACCAAACCTCTGCATTTCTGAAAACTAGAGAGCTAGGGGAATCCAAGATGGGCTTACTTGTGGGGCTCGGACCAGGTTCTGTTATCCAGAATCCTTTTCAAACCTCAAAATTTGGCTAAAAAATCACATGTTCCTCACATTTCTGTGGCAGAAAGTTCTGGAATCTGAGAGGAGCCCCAAATTTCCTTCCACCCAGCGTTCCCCCAAGTCTCCCGATAAAAATTATTCCTCACTTGTGTGGGTAGGCCTAGCGCCCGTGACAGGAAATGCCCCAAAGCGCAACGTGGACACATCCAATTTTTTGAAAGAAAACAGAGCTGTTTTTTGCAAAGTGCCTACCTGTAGATTTTGGCCTCTAGCGCAGCCGGCACCTAGGGAAACCTACCAAACCTGTGCATTTCTGAAAACTAGAGACCTAGGGGAATCCAAGATGGGGTGACTTGTGGGGCTCGGACCAGGTTCTGTTACCCAGAATCCTTTCCAAACCTCAAAATTTGGCTAAAAAAACACATGTTCCTCACATTTCTGTGGCAGAAAGTTCTGGAATCTGAGAGGAGCCACAAATTTCCTTCCACCCAGTGTTCCCCCAAGTCTCCCGATAAAAATGATACCTCACTTGTGTGGGTAGGCCAAGCGCCCGCGACAGGAAATGCCCCAAAGCGCAACGTGGACACATCCAATTTTTTGAAAGAAAACAGAGCTGTTTTTTGCAAAGTGCCTACCTGTAGATTTTGGCCTCTAGCTCAGCCGGCACCTAGGGAAACCTACCAAACCTGTGCATTTTTTAAAACTAGAGACCTAGGGGAATCCAAGATGGGCTGACTTGTGGGGCTCTGACCAGGTTCTGTTACCCAGAATCCTTTGCAAACCTCAAAATTTGGCTAAAAAATCACATGTTCCTCACATTTCTGTGGCAGAAAGTTCTGGAATCTGAGAGGAGCCACAAATTTCCTTCACCCCAGCGTTCCCCCAAGTCTCCCGATAAAAATGATACCTCACTTGTGTGGGTAGGTCTAGCACCTGCGACAGGAAACGCCCCAAAGCGCAACGTGGACACATCAAATTTTTTGAAAGAAAACAGAGGTGATTTTTGCGAAGTGCCGACCTCTAGATTTTGGCCTCTAGCTCAGCCGGCACCTAGGGAAACCTACCAAACCTGTGCATTTCTGAAAACTAGAGACCTAGGGGAATCCAAGATGGGGTGACTTGTGGGGCTCGGACCAGGTTCTGTTATCCAGAATCCTTTTCAAACCTCAAAATATGGCTAAAAAAACACATGTTCCTCACATTTCTGTGGCAGAAAGTTCTGGAATCTGAGAGGAGCCCCAAATGTCCTTCCACCCAGCGTTCCCCCAAGTCTCCCGATAAAAATTATACCTCACTTGTGTGGGTAGGCCTAACGCCCGTGACAGGAAATGCCCCAAAGCGCAACGTCGACACATCGAGTTTTTTTAAAGAAAACAGAGCTGTTTTTTGCAAAGTGCCTACCTGTAGATTTTGGCCTCTAGCTCAGCCAGCACCTAGGGAAACCTACCAAACCTGTGCATTTCTGAAAACTAGAGACCTAGGGGAATCCAAGATGGGGTGACTTGTGGGGCTCGGACCAGGTTCTGTTACCCAGAATCCTTTCCAAACCTCAAAATTTGGCTAAAAAAACACATGTTCCTCACATTTCTGTGGCAGAAAGTTCTGGAATCTGAGAGGAGCCACAAATTTCCTTCCACCCAGTGTTCCCCCAAGTCTCCCGATAAAAATGATACCTCACTTGTGTGGGTAGGCCTAGCGCCCGCGACAGGAAATGCCCCAAAGCACGAGGTGGACACATCCAATTTTTTGAAAGAAAACAGAGCTGTTTTTTGCAAAGTGCCTACCTGTAGATTTTGGCCTCTAGCTCAGCCGGCACTTAGGGAAACCTACCAAACCTCTGCATTTCTGAATACTAGAGACCTAGGGGAATCCAAGATGGGCTGACTTGTGGGGCTCGGACCAGGTTCTGTTATCCAGAATCCTTTTCAAACCTCAAAATTTGGCTAAAAAAACACATGTTCCTCACATTTCTGTGGCAGAAAGTTCTGGAATCTGAGAGGAGCCCCAAATTTCCTTCCACCCAGCGTTCCCCCAAGTCTCCCGATAAAAATTATACCTCACTTGTGTGGGTAGGCCTAACGCCCGTGACAGGAAATGCCCCAAAGCGCAACGTCGACACATCGAGTTTTTTGAAAGAAAACAGAGCTGTTTTTTGCAAAGTGCCTACCTGTAGATTTTGGCCTCTAGCTCAGCCGGCACCTAGGGAAACCTACCAAACCTGTGCATTTCTGAAAACTAGAGACCTAGGGGAATCCAAGATGGGGTGACTTGTGGGGCTCGGACCAGGTTCTGTTACCCAGAATCCTTTCCAAACCTCAAAATTTGGCTAAAAAAACACATGTTCCTCACATTTCTGTGGCAGAAAGTTCTGGAATCTGAGAGGAGCCCCAAATTTCCTTCCACCCAGCGTTCCCCCAAGTCTCCCGATAAAAATTATACCTCACTTGTGTGGGTAGGCCTAGCGCCCGCGACAGGAAATGCCCCAAAGCGCAACGTGGACACATCCAGTTTTTTTAAAGAAAACAGAGCTGTTTTCTGCAAAGTGCCTACCTGTAGATTTTGGCCTCTAGCTCAGCCGGCACCTAGGGAAACCTACCAAACCTGTGCATTTTTTAAAACTAGAGACCTAGGGGAATCCAAGATGGGCTGACTTGTGGGGCTCGGACCAGGTTCTGTTATCCAGATTCCTTTTCAAACCTCAAAATTTGGCTAAAAAAACACATGTTCCTCACATTTCTGTGGCAGAAAGTTCTGGAATCTGAGAGGAGCCCCAAATTTCCTTCCACCCAGCGTTCCCCCAAGTCTCCCGATAAAAATGATACCTCACTTGTGTGGGTAGGCCTAGCGCCCGCAACAGGAAATGCCCCATAGCGCAACGTGGACACATCGAGTTTTTTGAAAGAAAACAGAGCTGTTTTTTGCAAAGTGCCTACCTGTAGATTTTGGCCTCTAGCTCAGCCGGCACCTAGGGAAACCTACCAAACCTGTGCATTTCTGAAAACTAGAGACCTAGGGGAATCCAAGATGGGGTGACTTGTGGGGCTCGGACCAGGTTCTGTTACCCAGAATCCTTTCCAAACCTCAAAATTTGGCTAAAAAAACACATGTTCCTCACATTTCTGTGGCAGAAAGTTCTGGAATCTGAGAGGAGCCACAAATTTCCTTCCACCCAGTGTTCCCCCAAGTCTCCCGATAAAAATGATACCTCACTTGTGTGGGTAGGCCTAGCGCCCGCGACAGGAAATGCCCCAAAGAGCAATGTGGACACATCCAATTTTTTGAAAGAAAACAGAGCTGTTTTTTGCAAAGTGCCTACCTGTAGATTTTGGCCTCTAGCTCAGCCGGCACCTAGGGAAACCTACCAAACCTCTGCATTTCTGAAAACTAGAGAGCTAGGGGAATCCAAGATGGGCTTACTTGTGGGGCTCGGACCAGGTTCTGTTATCCAGAATCCTTTTCAAACCTCAAAATTTGGCTAAAAAATCACATGTTCCTCACATTTCTGTGGCAGAAAGTTCTGGAATCTGAGAGGAGCCCCAAATTTCCTTCCACCCAGCGTTCCCCCAAGTCTCCCGATAAAAATTATTCCTCACTTGTGTGGGTAGGCCTAGCGCCCGTGACAGGAAATGCCCCAAAGCGCAACGTGGACACATCCAATTTTTTGAAAGAAAACAGAGCTGTTTTTTGCAAAGTGCCTACCTGTAGATTTTGGCCTCTAGCGCAGCCGGCACCTAGGGAAACCTACCAAACCTGTGCATTTCTGAAAACTAGAGACCTAGGGGAATCCAAGATGGGGTGACTTGTGGGGCTCGGACCAGGTTCTGTTACCCAGAATCCTTTCCAAACCTCAAAATTTGGCTAAAAAAACACATGTTCCTCACATTTCTGTGGCAGAAAGTTCTGGAATCTGAGAGGAGCCACAAATTTCCTTCCACCCAGTGTTCCCCCAAGTCTCCCGATAAAAATGATACCTCTCTTATGTGGGTAGGCCAAGCGCCCGCGACAGGAAATGCCCCAAAGCGCAACGTGGACACATCCAATTTTTTGAAAGAAAACAGAGCTGTTTTTTGCAAAGTGCCTACCTGTAGATTTTGGCCTCTAGCTCAGCCGGCACCTAGGGAAACCTACCAAACCTGTGCATTTTTTTAAAACTAGAGACCTAGGGGAATCCAAGATGGGCTGACTTGTGGGGCTCTGACCAGGTTCTGTTACCCAGAATCCTTTGCAAACCTCAAAATTTGGCTAAAAAATCACATGTTCCTCACATTTCTGTGGCAGAAAGTTCTGGAATCTGAGAGGAGCCACAAATTTCCTTCACCCCAGCGTTCCCCCAAGTCTCCCGATAAAAATGATACCTCACTTGTGTGGGTAGGTCTAGCACCTGCGACAGGAAACGCCCCAAAGCGCAACGTGGACACATCAAATTTTTTGAAAGAAAACAGAGGTGATTTTTGCGAAGTGCCTACCTCTAGATTTTGGCCTCTAGCTCAGCCGGCACCTAGGGAAACCTACCAAACCTGTGCATTTCTAAAAACTAGAGACCTAGGGGAATCCAAGATGGGGTGACTTGTGGGGCTCGGACCAGGTTCTGTTATCCAGAATCCTTTTCAAACCTCAAAATATGGCTAAAAAAACACATGTTCCTCACATTTCTGTGGCAGAAAGTTCTGGAATCTGAGAGGAGCCCCAAATGTCCTTCCACCCAGCGTTCCCCCAAGTCTCCCGATAAAAATTATACCTCACTTGTGTGGGTAGGCCTAACGCCCGTGACAGGAAATGCCCCAAAGCGCAACGTCGACACATCGAGTTTTTTGAAAGAAAACAGAGCTGTTTTTTGCAAAGTGCCTACCTGTAGATTTTGGCCTCTAGCTCAGCCAGCACCTAGGGAAACCTACCAAACCTGTGCATTTCTGAAAACTAGAGACCTAGGGGAATCCAAGATGGGGTGACTTGTGGGGCTCGGACCAGGTTCTGTTACCCAGAATCCTTTCCAAACCTCAAAATTTGGCTAAAAAAACACATGTTCCTCACATTTCTGTGGCAGAAAGTTCTGGAATCTGAGAGGAGCCACAAATTTCCTTCCACCCAGTGTTCCCCCAAGTCTCCCGATAAAAATGATACCTCACTTGTGTGGGTAGGCCTAGCGCCCGCGACAGGAAATGCCCCAAAGCACGAGGTGGACACATCCAATTTTTTGAAAGAAAACAGAGCTGTTTTTTGCAAAGTGCCTACCTGTAGATTTTGGCCTCTAGCTCAGCCGGCACTTAGGGAAACCTACCAAACCTCTGCATTTCTGAATACTAGAGACCTAGGGGAATCCAAGATGGGCTGACTTGTGGGGCTCGGACCAGGTTCTGTTATCCAGAATCCTTTTCAAACCTCAAAATTTGGCTAAAAAAACACATGTTCCTCACATTTCTGTGGCAGAAAGTTCTGGAATCTGAGAGGAGCCCCAAATTTCCTTCCACCCAGCGTTCCCCCAAGTCTCCCGATAAAAATTATACCTCACTTGTGTGGGTAGGCCTAACGCCCGTGACAGGAAATGCCCCAAAGCGCAACGTCGACACATCGAGTTTTTTGAAAGAAAACAGAGCTGTTTTTTGCAAAGTGCCTACCTGTAGATTTTGGCCTCTAGCTCAGCCGGCACCTAGGGAAACCTACCAAACCTGTGCATTTTTTAAAACTAGAGACCTAGGGGAATCCAAGATGGGCTGACTTGTGGGGCTCGGACCAGGTTCTGTTATCCAGATTCCTTTTCAAACCTCAAAATTTGGCTAAAAAAACACATGTTCCTCACATTTCTGTGGCAGAAAGTTCTGGAATCTGAGAGGAGCCCCAAATTTCCTTCCACCCAGCGTTCCCCCAAGTCTCCCGATAAAAATGATACCTCACTTGTGTGGGTAGGCCTAGCGCCCGCAACAGGAAATGCCCCATAGCGCAACGTGGACACATCGAGTTTTTTGAAAGAAAACAGAGCTGTTTTTTGCAAAGTGCCTACCTGTAGATTTTGGCCTCTAGCTCAGCCGGCACCTAGGGAAACCTACCAAACCTGTGCATTTCTGAAAACTAGAGACCTAGGGGAATCCAAGATGGGGTGACTTGTGGGGCTCGGACCAGGTTCTGTTACCCAGAATCCTTTCCAAACCTCAAAATTTGGCTAAAAAAACACATGTTCCTCACATTTCTGTGGCAGAAAGTTCTGGAATCTGAGAGGAGCCACAAATTTCCTTCCACCCAGTGTTCCCCCAAGTCTCCCGATAAAAATGATACCTCACTTGTGTGGGTAGGCCTAGCGCCCGCGACAGGAAATGCCCCAAAGAGCAATGTGGACACATCCAATTTTTTGAAAGAAAACAGAGCTGTTTTTTGCAAAGTGCCTACCTGTAGATTTTGGCCTCTAGCTCAGCCGGCACCTAGGGAAACCTACCAAACCTCTGCATTTCTGAAAACTAGAGAGCTAGGGGAATCCAAGATGGGCTTACTTGTGGGGCTCGGACCAGGTTCTGTTATCCAGAATCCTTTTCAAACCTCAAAATTTGGCTAAAAAATCACATGTTCCTCACATTTCTGTGGCAGAAAGTTCTGGAATCTGAGAGGAGCCCCAAATTTCCTTCCACCCAGCGTTCCCCCAAGTCTCCCGATAAAAATTATTCCTCACTTGTGTGGGTAGGCCTAGCGCCCGTGACAGGAAATGCCCCAAAGCGCAACGTGGACACATCCAATTTTTTGAAAGAAAACAGAGCTGTTTTTTGCAAAGTGCCTACCTGTAGATTTTGGCCTCTAGCGCAGCCGGCACCTAGGGAAACCTACCAAACCTGTGCATTTCTGAAAACTAGAGACCTAGGGGAATCCAAGATGGGGTGACTTGTGGGGCTCGGACCAGGTTCTGTTACCCAGAATCCTTTCCAAACCTCAAAATTTGGCTAAAAAAACACATGTTCCTCACATTTCTGTGGCAGAAAGTTCTGGAATCTGAGAGGAGCCACAAATTTCCTTCCACCCAGTGTTCCCCCAAGTCTCCCGATAAAAATGATACCTCACTTGTGTGGGTAGGCCAAGCGCCCGCGACAGGAAATGCCCCAAAGCGCAACGTGGACACATCCAATTTTTTGAAAGAAAACAGAGCTGTTTTTTGCAAAGTGCCTACCTGTAGATTTTGGCCTCTAGCTCAGCCGGCACCTAGGGAAACCTACCAAACCTGTGCATTTTTTAAAACTAGAGACCTAGGGGAATCCAAGATGGGCTGACTTGTGGGGCTCTGACCAGGTTCTGTTACCCAGAATCCTTTGCAAACCTCAAAATTTGGCTAAAAAATCACATGTTCCTCACATTTCTGTGGCAGAAAGTTCTGGAATCTGAGAGGAGCCACAAATTTCCTTCACCCCAGCGTTCCCCCAAGTCTCCCGATAAAAATGATACCGCACTTGTGTGGGTAGGTCTAGCACCTGCGACAGGAAACGCCCCAAAGCGCAACGTGGACACATCAAATTTTTTGAAAGAAAACAGAGGTGATTTTTGCGAAGTGCCTACCTCTAGATTTTGGCCTCTAGCTCAGCCGGCACCTAGGGAAACCTACCAAACCTGTGCATTTCTGAAAACTAGAGACCTAGGGGAATCCAAGATGGGGTGACTTGTGGGGCTCGGACCAGGTTCTGTTATCCAGAATCCTTTTCAAACCTCAAAATATGGCTAAAAAAACACATGTTCCTCACATTTCTGTGGCAGAAAGTTCTGGAATCTGAGAGGAGCCCCAAATTTCCTTCCACCCAGCGTTCCCCCAAGTCTCCCGATAAAAATTATACCTCACTTGTGTGGGTAGGCCTAACGCCCGTGACAGGAAATGCCCCAAAGCGCAACGTCGACACATCGAGTTTTTTTAAAGAAAACAGAGCTGTTTTTTGCAAAGTGCCTACCTGTAGATTTTGGCCTCTAGCTCAGCCGGCACCTAGGGAAACCTACCAAACCTGTGCATTTCTGAAAACTAGAGACCTAGGGGAATCCAAGATGGGGTGACTTGTGGGGCTCGGACCAGGTTCTGTTACCCAGAATCCTTTCCAAACCTCAAAATTTGGCTAAAAAAACAGATGTTCCTCACATTTCTGTGGCAGAAAGTTCTGGAATCTGAGAGGAGCCACAAATTTCCTTCCACCCAGTGTTCCCCCAAGTCTCCCGATAAAAATGATACCTCACTTGTGTGGGTAGGCCTAGCGCCCGCGACAGGAAATGCC